>NW_004955506.1:628019-720970 GCF_000276665.1 Chinchilla lanigera | reverse complement strand
GGATTTTTTAATTTATGGGCTCAGTACAGAGGAGAATGAAATAAGGCAGTCCCCAGGAAAGCAAAAAAGATAGCAAACAAACTTTTTTTTACATGCTAAGGGATCTTTCAGTAATAATTCCAAATCCACCATCAACTACAAGATTTAAAGTTCTCAAATTAAGCCGTTCCTGTCATCCTTTACAGCTTCCAAAGTTGGCTCCGTGCTCTGAGAGTGAAGGTGCACACACAGGGACTCCTCAGCGGCAGGGTGAGCTGCTCTTCCAGGTGGGCCACCCACCTGGATTGTGTCCAGCCCACACACACCACGTCTCAAGGGCAGCAGCGGTGCCACAGGAAAACCAGACCCTCCTATCTCTGTGCCACCTGCGTGGTGTCTGTCTCCATTTTGCTCTCTGCCCACTCCCTGGCTGCCCCTGGCCTCTTTCCAGCTGCTGACACCTAGAGAGCTCCACAGTCTGCTGGGAGGAGGTGCGGAGGGGGGAATGGAACCAGGGCCTCTCGCAGGCCAGGCAGGGCTCTACCACTGAGCTGCACCCAGCCCCCAGGTGCATTTTAACGACCTCCCTTTCGCGCCAACAGTCCTTCGCCCGGCAGTTTGCACCCAGCAGCCCAGCGTAGAAACTGGGAGCGCTGAAGGGGCCAGCATGCCTGCGGAGCAGTCTTCCAAGGGATCAGTGATAAAAGGAAAGGCCAACGGAGCATGCGCCGAGGTGACTTTGAGGGCACACTCTCAGGCTTGCCACCTGTCCCTATATAGGGTCTCCGCCCGAGTTAGGGTTGTAGGCCCTCCCCACCCGGCCAAGGCCGGCTTGGGTTCAGGAGGTGACAAAGGCCGGGGAGTGGGCACTCGCCGGGTGCCACGCCCACCACCTTGGTTCCGCCCCGCGGGCCCCGCACCCGCCCTGATCCCGCCCCTCCCGCGGCCCCGCCCACCAACCCCGGTCCGGCCCCTCGCGCGGGCCCCACCCCGCTGCTCGTGGCCTCCCAGCGCGCCACGCTACGCGCTGCGCGCTGCCCGCTACCTGCTTGGGCGCCGCCGCTCGGCCGCCCCAGTACCCTCGGCGGTTCTGAGCTGGCCCCTCCGCTGAGGCGCCATCCAGCCGGGCCGCTGCAGAGCCGGGCGAGGAGCGGGAGCCCCCGAGCCCGGAACGAGTGCCGCTACAGGGAGCGAGGCAGGTGCCGTGCTGGGACGCGGGAGCGATGCGCTCAGCGGTCGGCACGGCCAGGCGCGAGCAATCGGCCGCCGAGCTGCGGGGCGGGGCGGAGCCTGCTCTTCCCGGAGCGCCAAGCACCTGGGCGCCGGACACGCGTAGCCGGCTGCCGGGTGAGTTGGGCCGCTGGGCCGGACCGAGCCAGGCCGCCTTTCTTACGGCCATGCGCCTGCTGCGGGGGGCGGTGCCGCGGAGTGCTCTTGGGTACGAGGTTCAGAGGCCAGGACTTAAGGGCGCTCGACACTGAGCAGGTGGAGTTACCGGCCCTGTGCGCGGCCAACGTGCTGAGACTTCTCGCCGCACCCGGCTAATCCTTTGTGCTTTTACTAGATAGGAAAAGACGAGCTCTGCTGTTTTCCCGGAGGGTTCATTATCATCCAGATGCATTTATTTTAGTATAAATTACAGTCAGCTCTAATACACTTAGGGCTCATTCCCTTCCCAAGTTATCATTGCCTTAATTTTTAATCCAAGCTGGTTGTTCTCTGATCTGGAGTAAAGCTTGCAGTTTATTCCTCCCTACAAACAAACTGACCTGTATCCTAGACATGTGAATTGATTTTATGTTGTCCAAAATTAAATTGAGAATAATTTTCCTACAAAAATATCGGTCATTGGATCTGATAAAAAATAGAGACATCTAAAAAAAAAAAAAAAATAGAGACATCTTCCTGTCTGTATTATCTAGTGTAGTGTACGGTAGTTTGAGAACCTTTGGGGATGCTGCTCCGTGCAAGAACACTTGTGAGGCCCAAGGTACTACCCTAGCGTACACACACACACAGATTTTGCAGTTGTTTGTGCTGAAAATCATAACCATCATAAAACCGGTGCTGTTTTATTTTTAGGGGCAAGTGGACAAAGTCTCTGTATTTGAATATGGAGATACTCAAATTCTCCATTTTTGTGTTAGTAATATGAGTTTCCTCTAAGTTAATAAAGCAAAACTAGGTAATATCAGAACTGAAACAGAAAGTGTTAAGGATGGGACTGAGGAAGAAGCCACCACACGTTTGGTTGGTTGGTTGGTTGGGATGTTTTTAGAGACAGTCTTACTATGTAGCCCAGGCTGGCCTCAAACTCACGGTGATCCTCGTGTCTAAGCCTCCCTAGTGCTGAGATTACAGGTATGTGCCACCATGCTTGGCCCACCATGCTTATAAATAACTCTGATTTCTCTACTAGGAAGAAGTCCCTGAACAGAGATCCTGTTATAGGAGTTCGCAGAAAATACTGAAATGTCAGATTCCACAGCATTTAAGATGAGACTAGTTCATTTGGACTTTAAAGGAGCTCCACCAAAGGTTTCATACCTCTCTGAGGTAAGAACTTCCTTTTGCTTCTAGAGAATCACCTTTGCCTTGGGGTACAGTCTTTAACTTTGCCAGCAGTAACCTGAAAGTGGGCACTTGTGAAACAACCACAAAGCCCAAGGTTGGGGCAGGTAAGGCAGCAGTTTTGAGTTTCATTTTTCCCATATTCCCTCACAAAATGAGACAGAACAGTCACGGTGGCACAAGGAACAAAAGAAAGAACGAAACAAATCACAACCTCTTTTTTGTGGATTGAATTGTGTGTGTCGTCTCACTCACACACACACACACACACACACACACACACACTAAAAGAAGATAAATTCAAATCTTAATCCCTGCCAGTGTCACCTTATTTGGAAAGATCTGCGTATGTGTAAGCAAAGTGAGATTAGGTTGTACTGGATTGCAGTGATTCTGAATAAGAAGAGAGGAATTAGCCAGGCCTAATGGCACACACCTGTAATCGCAGCACTTGGGAGGATGAGGCAGAAGGATCACTGCACGTTTGAGGCCAGCCTGAAATACACAGCAAAGCCCTATCTCAAAAAAAGAGAGAATTTAGACTCAGAATTGTGCAGAGGGAAGATGCCAAGAGGACATGCTAGGAGGACACCAGTGACAAAAGAAGCAGACTGGAGTGATGCAGCCACAAGCCAAGGAACCCTGAAAATTGCTGCAACCTCCAGAGGTTGGAAGCAGCAAGGCAGGACCCTCCTGTGGATCCTGCAGAGAGAGCATACTTCGCCGACACCTGGTTCTGGGACTTCTGGCCAGAACTGTGAGAGAAAACTTAGGGTCTTTTAAGCCACCCAGTTTGTAATCAATAAAACTAGGAATCAAGTATCCCTGTGAATTCCAAAATTGAAATAGGTGGGGCCATGCCCAGATAGGATATTGTCCATGTAGGGTTAGCAGCCTGGCCCAAGGTAAGGAAAGGAAAAAGAAATTTCAATGATGTTAAGACAAAGGACTCAGAAGATAGGCCCCAAATAGATGTCCTGCATAGCAAGAACCCAAGGGAAGGTTTTGCTGACTCTAGTTTGAGGTGAGTGCAAAGGCTCTAAAGAGTGTGGGGGGGTGGTGCTCTGCAAGGCCACAGGGCTCTCAGAAACGTGTAACAGAACTTCCTTCCAGAAACAAAACCTCATAGTAAGGACAAAAATTGGGAGAAGAATTTACATCAAACTAAGTACATCACCAAGGGTGAAGGAGAGAATGCTCAGATCCAGGAATAAGGGTCCAGAGGTTGCAGAAACCAAGAAGCACTGCAGAATGAGTGACTCAGAGCCTATAGAGAAGGGCCCTGGGGTGTCTGTCTCCATAAGAACCTATTCTAAAAGTGACCATAAGAAACTCTTCTAAAAATGAACAACAGGTAGCATATGCCTGTGATCCCATTATTCAAAGGGATAAGGCAGGGGGAATCACAAAACATCTTTAGATCAGACCCAGCTGGACTGCATTCGTTCCCCCAGTACCACCGAAAAAAAGAGATGATCTCCATGGCAGCCATGAAGTGCATTGGGAACACAGGGCCACAGAGAGATGAGAATATCATATGCAAAGAAGATGAAAGAGACCCAGAATGATAGACACTGAAATCAGAAACCGAAGTCCAGAAATGTGATGATCAAACTGAAGGCAGATGTGAAAGGTTGCCTGTGGAGTTCATGAATGTATTATGAAAAAAAAAATGCAGATAAGAAAACGAGGCTTGAAGAAGCACAAAAGTGACTGGCCACCTTGGAGAATACAGTAATTGGAAGTAAATGACAGGGAAAAAAAATCCAACATGAGACAAAAGAGTATTGTGACAAGCTGGTAGGTGCAGGAATAGGCAAAGAAGATCCAACTTATGTGTAACTGGGGTGCCTTGTTCAATTACTTTGCTGTGTGACAAATCACCCCCAAACTTGCTTAGGACCACAGCCTGCCACCCGACATGTTTCTGTAGGCTGGATGGATGGTTCAGCAGGTCTAAGCCAGGTTCTCTCCTGTGATCAGTCCTGGAACAGTTAGAAATACTTGATGGCTCCAGGTGGCCTCATTCAAGTTTTTACTGTCAGCATCTTGGTCTCCTCAGCATGTGTTCCCTAGGAGGCTGGGCTAGCTTTCTTCAGCATGGTGGTGAACAAAGCCCTGCTGCCTCTTACTGTTGGGAAAGCAGATCCCAAAGCTAGCAGTCCCTCTTGATGGGAGAGCTGAGTGATTGTGGCCACATGTTCGGCATTCTCTGGAAGAGATAATCAAAGCAGCAGTTTGGAACAAAAGGTAAAAATATACAATTCAAAAAAATCTTCTTACTGGGCATAGTGGTACACGCTTGTAATCCCAGCATTCAGGAGGCTGAGACAGGATCACTGTGTGTTTGAGGCCAGCCTGGGCTAAGGCCAACCTGCACTACATAGCAAGGCCCTGTTTCAACAACAACAAAAAAAAACTTCCTAAAATAAAATACTTGAATCTATACATTGAAAAGACATACTGTGTACCTGGAAAATTTATTTATAATGATGTATGTGAAGATATCTTTTAGTAAATTTGTCAGACTTTAGGGAAATGAAATGAGAAAAGTAACCTTTTATGCATTCAGAAAAATGTCCCAAGTCATATAAAAGGGAGAGAAAACCAGTTGGCATGAAACATTTAGATAGCAACATTTTATGACTGAAAAGAGTAACAGATTTTAAATAGATGAGAAAATAGAATATGAATCAAATATTTCTAGCTAAATCAGCCTTTGATTATAAAAGCCACAGACCAGCTGTGACAGATATCTAAGAACTGAGTAGAATACGAGGAGCAAGCTTCAGCATTAGGATGGGGGTCGCCAAGTACTAACTGAGAGAAGAGTCTTCCTTAAAGAATTCCAGCTAGTATGCCAGGCATGGTGGCACTTTCTGTTAATCTCAACACTCAGGAGGCTGAGGCAAGAGGATTGCCGTGAGTTCAAGGCCAGCCTGGGCTGCACAGTGAGTTCAAGGCCAGAGGCAAGCAGATTGCCATGAGTTCAAGGCCAGCCTAAACTGCATAGTGAGACCTTGTCTTTCTTTCTTTCTTTATTTATTTATTTATGTATTTATTTATGTATTTATTTATTTTTTAAGGCCTTGTCTTTAATAGATAGATGGATGGAAGGAAAGAAAGAAAGAAAAAAGAATAGAAGGAAGGAAGGAAGGAAAGAAAAAAAGAATAGAATTCCAGCTAATGGACACAGAAGGAATGGCCATTGAAAGTCAGCACCTTGCACAGTGAAATGCTGGGTGAGTGATAATTCACTGCCGTTGGGAATCAGGTTCGTGGGGATGGAGGCTGCTGTTACTTGAGCCACTGAGAGCTAGCACTGCAGGTAGGACAGCCCAGTTGGGCTGTCCATGGCCACTGGGATGTATTCCTGCCCCAAGAATGGAACTTTGACTCTAATCACATCTTTGAAGCTAAATACCAGCAGGAGGGAAAACAAGAAATAGAAATGCTAAGGGCAGATCCATAATTTTGAAAACCATTTAGAATAAATTACTTGGTTTCTTCAACAAATGAATTTCAAATTAAAAGAAAAACAGGCAGGGGAGACTGTTTTTAAAAACACCAAACCCTGAAAGATACACCAAAAAAACGCATGGATCTGATTCAAATAAGCCAAAGAGGTTAAAAGACTTGAAAGAGGAACATTTTTTTGTAAAGAGAAAAAAAAAAACAAGGCAAAAACAAAACAACACAAAAACAATAAAAATGATACAGAATTTCAAAACAAGGTACTAAAAAGTTAACAATGGTTGTTATATTACATATTGTTATCTTCAACAAAGTTGCAACGAAGATGTAAGAATAAAAGATTGAGCAAATGAGAATAAAAAATAATTTTAAAAGCTATTAGAAATGAAATAGAGTTTCATTAATCAAGGTAGTAGGGATTCAACAATGGTTGTTGTATTGCATATTGTTGTCTTCAAATTAGTTGTTCACATTACCAGATATAATCATACAAAATTGGTCAGAAAAAGAAAAATTTAAGTATTAACTTCTTTTCAGTAAACCAATAGACATCAGCAGTACAATTATCCCAGCTATCCTTGTATATCCACATATTATTTTTCCTTCCTTCTTTCTTTTCTCGTTTGAAAAGATTTTAATATGAATGATAATAAGGAATTATTAAACCGTACACCATATGTTGTATGCACAACTGTAATCCCAGTGACTCATGTGGCTGAGGAGTGGGAATCGAAAGTTCAACACCAGCCTGGGAAACTTAGTGAGATTCTGTCTCAAAAAAAAAAAAAATAAAAAGGACCGACGATATAAATCAGTTGAGGTCTTGGGTTCAATCCATAGTTCCTCAGAAAGAAAAAAGTATTGCCAATAATTTGGTTAGTTAGGATAATGACTTGCAATTTTTCAAAAGTCTTTACCAGGTAGTGATACAAATTATAGGTGAAAAAGATGTCTGAGATTTGTTTTGAAATACTCTCACCAAAAAGAAGAATGGAAATTAGCTGAAATAATATCGGCGAAATGTTGGTAACAATGACAGCTGAGGCTCGTTCAGTGATTTCCTGCATTTGTGTATGTGTGTACAGTTTCATAAAGGAAACCTGTGCCCCAGTCCAGTGTGCAGACGCCAGGCAGGCGCGTGTGTCTGTGAACTCCAGGCCTGCTGGGTCTCAGGCACCTGCTGCCCAGTGTAGAGCTGCCCAGTGGGGTCCTGGGCATCAGGGTCAAGGGCCATGGAAAGCCAAAGAGGAAACCAGAGGCAAAAGCACCCAAAAAGGTGAAAAATGCCACAAGTGTTGTATTTATGTGTCCAAATGTGGATGATTGGGTTGGATTACTTTTTTCCATGATTGGCTTTTTTTGTTTTGTGTTGTATTTTTGAGAAAGGGTCTCTTACTATGTAGTCCAGGCTGGCCTTGAACTCACTGTGTAGCCCAGAGTGGCCTCAAATTCACTATGTATCTCAGGTTGGCCCTGAGCTCAGTGATCCTCATGCCTGAGCCTCACAGCTGCTGGGATAATAGGTGTGTAAGGTGGCCTCTTTTTGATTCACAGTCACTTACTGATTACCCATTGTATGAATTAATCTGTAGCTAATAGTTAGTCCCACACTGACTTCCTCCTTCAATCCAGCATGTTTCAGAGTTTCCTATAATCTGGGAAAAGAAAACTGCTCTTCCTCCTTCCAGCTCCTGGGTCCTGCTGCTGGAGCTCCTGCTGTTTGTGGGCAGCGTGCTGCTTCTCTTAGGCAGTGTGCTTCCCCTCCTGTCACCAGCTGGCTGCTCCTGGTCTAGTGGAGCATATGGTACACATTCAAGGGTCAGAGTTTTCAGGAGAAGTAGGAGTAGCAACTGCTGTCCAGCTCCAAAGGCTGGAGAGGAAAAGTCCACGTGCAGCACAGGTGCTGCTTTGTGTTCAAACAGCGACATCTTCCTAACAGCCTCCCTGTCTCCCACAGATCTTTCCTCTGTTCCGTGCTCTGGGTGCAAATGGCCTCCTCATTGAGTATGAAGATATGTTTCCCTACGAGGGCCATCTGAGGCTGCTGAGGGCCACACATGCATACAGGTACAGGTGTCACCTGGCAGCCAGCAGGGCAATCCGAGGGGAGTGAAAGGCTCCGGGAGGGAAGGTACAGTGACTGGGGTGGATATGTCCCTTTACTGTCTTCCGAAATGCATGTCTTCAATTATAAAGATTGATTGAGAGCTGGGCGTGATGGCGCACACCTGTGACCCCAGTGTTCTGGGAGACTGAGGCAGGAGAATCACAAGTTCCAGCCTAGCCTGCGCCACTTAGTGAGATCCTGTCTCAAAAAATAAAAGTCCCAGGAGGTAGCTCAGTGCAAAAGCCCAGTACCACAAAAAATTAATTAATTAATTAAATTAATTATAAAAGTAAAACATTATAAAAACAGAACACATTCACTGGAGTGAACTTGGAAACATTTTTAAAAAATGCATCTACCAGCCCCACCAGGAAGGGTGTGATTTGCAATTCAGCCTCTCAGTCCTGCTCAGTATAAGTCTGCAGCAGGCTCCCCGAGCCCTGTACTGGGCTCCAGTCAGGTGAGAGCCAGACCTGGAGTCAGAAGTGCAGGCTGAGGAGAGATGGGACCTAGGGGGTCCGGAAGGCATGTGCAGCTCCCACAGGCCAACTGCAGATGCCCAGAAGTAAAAGGGTGAAGCAGTGGAGCTGGCAGATCCCTAAAGAAGAAATAAAAGTGACCAATAAGTGATGCTTTCACTAGAACAACTATGCAGTGCTGTTTGGGCCACTGATTGGTAAAGCTTCTGCCTATATTGTGCCTCTGTGACAGTGAGCCTAAGAAAAAGTAGCCCAGCTGGTGGTAGGATGTCAGGACAGCCTGGCCCTGCTGGTATCTGAGCTTACCTGCCCATCCAGCCTCTCACCACAGTGGGCAGGCCCAGCGGCAGGGGCAGCAGAAAGCCCAGGGGGTGCTTGCAGTGGGGTGCTTACTGCAGTACCTCTACTCTGCGTGCTCTTCTGTGATTTTTCTAACAGTGGACATACTTTGTTTTTCAAAGGGAAAAAACTTCCTTTGAAGCTTGAAATAGGTATTGAGTAAAAACAACTTTCTATGAATAAAGATTGTCTAGAGCTCGCTAAGAGATGGCTCACATACATGCAGAACCTAGAAGCAGTTTTGTTTTTAGTGAAGCTCCTAGACAGCCACCCAGGATGGCACTTGTGAAGCACAGGAAAGTGACATGTGCAGGGGTCCTCCCAGGACTGACCCAGGCGGCACTGCTGGCCTGGGGGCCATGCTTAGGTCAAGGGCTGTGTGAAAGCAGCTGAGAGGTGACTTTGCCTCCCAAGGCTGGCCGCCAACCCCCACTCTGCAGCTGGTACTTCTGTGTAGGCCAGGTCTGTGTAAAACTCAGACAACCTAGAGACTGGCTCAGACCAAGCTGACCGACTGGCTATCACATGCCTAGCCATGGTCTTTGTCTCCCCAGCCCTTCTGAAGTCACGGAGATCCTTCGTCTGGCCAGATGCAGTGAGCTGGAGGTCATCCCCTTGGTGCAGACCTTTGGACACATGGAGGTGAGAGGCACGGGTATGGGTCCAGAGGCTAGGCTTGTTCCCAAGCATAGAGCTTGCACTGTACTGAGAGGCCACCGTGCAGACGCTTCCATTCCCCACAAGCAGCCAAAGAGCACACACTCCAGGTCCAGCAGCCTATGGGAAAGGGAGAGAAGCCTTCCATTTCTGTTTGAAAACAATTCAAGAATATTTTTCATGACACGGGAGGCTGAGGCAGGGAGGTCATGTCTTAGTCACTTTCTTATTGCCCATAATACCCAGCAATACACAATATAGTAATACACAATACCCAACACCGGCAGTTTAAAGGAAGAGATTTTGGCTCATGTTTGCAGTCCATGGTCAGCTGGTCCAGGGCAGAAACAGCCTGGGCAAAAAACATAGCAAAGGAAAGCTGTTTGGGCTACAGCAGTCAGGAAGCAGAGAAAAGGAAGGGAGGTCCTGGAAAGGAAGCCAACCCCCCCAGGCCACACCCCAGTGCCTCGCCTTTTCCCACCAGGACCACCTTTTAACAGCCAGTCTGTGATCCAGTCACCTTCCCAAAGTCCTGTGCCTAGGCATTTGTAAGGCTCTTGAAGGACATCTAGATACAAAGCATAACATGTTGCAAGTTCGAGGCCAACCTGGGCTGTATAGCATGACCCTGTCTCAAGTAAAAAAAACAAAAAAAACATATTGCCCATTTCTACACTAAAGAATTGGGAAACAAACCCAATGTTGATGTAATGGCCTAGGGTGCATGAATTCCTCTGCCTAATACTGAACTCCCTCAAGTTTACCAGCAGCGCTTCTGCTTCCACTTCAGTCTACACTCAGGGAAGAGGGTGCTTTTGCTCCAAGCCCCAGGCACTGCTGGGCCTGCCCGCAGGCTCTTAGCCTGCCTTTTGGAATCCTCTCCCAAAATTCAGTCCACCCAGATTTTCGAGTAGGTTCCCCCTGTTACACTCCTGTATTTTGGGCACTCCTCTGGCTCTCAACACCAGTGTCCTCTGTGTCGCCAAATCAGGGACAGGCTTAGGTCCCCTGACGCTTCTCACCCTGTGGCATCACTGAACCCCTTCCCTGGCCCTCAGCCTCCTGGTTTCAGGCTTCTAGCTATACCCCCCAGTGCCCTGAAAGCCTGCCTTCTCTGGCATTTAAGTCCGTCCCCTCTGGCAGTGAAGTTGCTGACTTTCGCAGCTGGGGGACCCTGAGTGGGGGAACAGGGAGCAGCCCTCACCGAAAGCGTTTCTGTGCTGCTCACAAGTAACCATTTTTCAATTCACCTTCAGCTGATTTCCAGAGCCCTGAAGTGGCTATTTTCATTTTTTGTACTTGTTTTGGGAAGGGTTTGCCAACCGCTTCATGCTGAAGTAGCCAAAAGAGTGTTCACCCCAAACTCTGAAAGTGAATAGACCCTCCTGTCTTTCTAGTTTGTCACACACCCAGTTAGAATGGGGAGAGGAAAGGAGGCCTTTGAGAAACTAGAGGGTAGCAGGTTTGGAAGTTGCTACCTGCTGGGCAGCCAGCCTCCCTGTCTCCCATGCTGCAGACTTCTGGGTGTCAGGAACCAGGCTGCGCCTCAGCCTGGTAGACTGAACAGAAAATGTCATGGTGGGTGGCAGGAGCCTCATGGGGCAGTGGGCTCAGGCACTGGGCACCTCCCTCTGCAGTTCACCAGCCCCTCCTGCCTCCCTGCAGTTCGTGCTGAAGCACTCAGCATTTGCACACCTCCGAGAAGTGGCATTCTTCCCCAATACCCTCAACCCTCATGAGGCGGAGTCCCTGGCCCTGGTGAGCGCCATGATTGACCAGGTCCTAGGGCTGCACAAAGACGCCCGCTGGCTCCACATCGGGTGTGATGAGGTAGGTGCCTTCATTCCACATTCCGCACCCCCTCTTCTTCAACGTCACCTTCTCCCAAGCCAAAGTTTCTTGTATAAAAACCCTCGAAGTGCCAAAGAATAAAGAGCCTTGCCAAGGAGATGGGCCCCATCCCATCCAGCTCCTGGGACGGATCATGGCCTGGCATGCAGTAGGGGCCTGCAGAGGCAGAAAGAGCTGTGTTGCCCCCAAACGCACAGAGCCACCCTCTCACGGGCACACCAGGCCCCAGAATTTTGTTCTAATCAAAGAAGTGCAGTTTGGGTGGTGGTAGGGGGTGCACTACTTTTAGACCCTAAAGCCCTCATTTGGAGAGGTAGTCTTGGGGGGCCAGGCAGCGTCCCCACCTTTCTGCCTCACTGCTTGGCTCCAGGTGCACGGGCAGGACCTAGGGATGCTGAGCCAGGCCTCTGTAGGTCTGGAGCCCACTGGAGCCTGATCCAGGCCTGCATCTGCAACAGTCAGCTCATGGTTCCCTTTAGGAAAAGAGTGTGTGTTTGTGTGTGTGTGTGCGCGCGTGCACGCATGCTTAAAGTGTAGATTTCAGCAGCTCTCTGCTCATTTGGGAAGATGTATGACCATCATCACTGCCCCCCTTCAGGGCCCCCCTAAACCCCAGGAAGACCCTGCCTCAGCACCTGCAGCCCCTAGCCTGCTCTCTGTCTGTCTGGCCCTGCTTCATGTGGACATTTCACCTCAATGGAGTCACACAATATGTGGCTTTCTGCTTCTGACTTCGCTCATCGAATGTGTGCAGGACAAGGTCCATCTATGTTGAAGCATGAGTCAGAAACATCCCCTGGTCAGGGTGGGATATGAGTCTGTCCATTCCTCAGAGCTGAGAGTTAGAAATCTCAGTCCCCACTTAGCCTCCTCTCTGCACTCAGCCACCCCAAGACTCCTGACAGTGTGGGCACAACACCTACCTAGCCATCCACCTCTTCCTGCAGGTCTACTACCTAGGTGAAGGGGAGGCCTCTAAACAGTGGCTGCAGAAGGAGCAGAACAGCCAAGCCAAGCTGTATCTGTCCCACATCCGGGCAGTGGCCAGCCATGTGCTGAGCCAGCACCCCAGCACAACGCCCCTGGTGTGGGATGATATGCTGCGGGACATTCCTCAGGACCAGCTTGCAGGTGGGCCATGCAGGGCTTGGGTGGGGACTTCTACCACATGCCTGACACCCTGACCTCAGGATGTTCTGAGACTGAGCTTCCCACTAGTCCTGCTCTTCGTGTGTGCACGGGAAAGCCAGGTCTACGTCACTCCTAAGCAGCCGTGGGTCTTGCAGCATGTAGGCTAGTGGGCAGGAAGGCACTATGGGAGCATCAGCACTCTGCCCATGTCTTTTTTTTTTCCCTTGAGACAGATCTTGCTATCTAATACAAGCTGTCCTTGAACCCACTATGTAGCCCAGGCTGGCCTCGAACTTACAGCAACCCTCCTTCCTCACCCTCCTGAGTGCTGGAATTACAGGCATGCTCCATCATGCCTGGCTTTACCTGTATTCTTTGTGACCTGACTCTGTCCAGGGGCCTCTGTGGAGCACAGACAGACGCACTGGCTCCAGGAGCCTAGTCGCTTCCAATGTGGGAGGTTTTGAAAAGCATTCTCTGTGGCTGTGCTGTGTAGAGCACAGTACCTAGCCTGTGCCTGAAAGTCACCAGGCCTGACAAGATGGTTTATATTCCATTTTCATGCCAAAAGAGTGTGTCTGTGCCTGAGGGGCTTGGAGAGTGGCCTGGATTGGCGGGGGAGGGACCACATTCACATTCTTGCCCTGTCCTCAGCATCTGGGGTGCCGCAGCTGGTGGAGCCTGTGCTCTGGGACTACAGTGCCGACATAGATGTCCACGCCAAGGGTCAGTACCAGGCTGCCCAGGATGCCCCAGTCACAACCTGTGTGCCCAATACCCTCAACCCTGGAGGCTGTTCCCCACCCCCATGACGCTGTGATGTAGGCTGCATGGCCTGCAGGTGTGCCCTGATTAGCTCAGCTGACCAGTGTGTGATGATGATAGGACAGCTGCTGCCCCGCTTTGCCCTGCTTCACTGCAGACCCCACCCAGGACAGGGATGGGACACCCTAGTGGGAAGCTTTTGCTCTTCACATTTCTGCAGGACATTTTCCTGATGAGCCTGTGAACTGGGGGCCTCTTGTGAGAAGCTGAACTCTACTCCACAGCCATCAGCCCAGGGCCAAGACCACTCCCACTGCTGGGCCAGGACAGTGCATGACGTGGGCACTCGCGTCCTGGGCCCTCACACAGGCTGTCTCCACAGAGCCACTCACCCACCTGCTTTCCACCCAGTCCTCCTGATGGAGAAGTACCGGGAGTGTGGCTTTCTGCGACTGTGGGCAGCCAGTGCCTTCAAGGGGGCTACGGGGGCCAACCAGGCCCTGCCCCCGGTTCAGCACCACCTCAGGAACCATGCTCAGTGGCTGCAGGTGGCAGGCAGAGGGCCAGCGGATACACTGCAGGGCATCATCCTGACTGGCTGGCAGAGGTGGGTTGGTGAGAGGTTGGTCCTGGAGCCAAGAGTGGGGGCAGCTCCCTAGCCTGGCCACAGCCTGCTTAGTGTGACCTCAGGTGTCCCAAGTAGGGCCCAGATTCTGTTAAGGGGCACCATCTGCACTCCACACCAGACTGGCTGTGTGTCGTGGGGCATAGCAGGACACAGGATGGATGTTGGTCTTCTATAATCCTCCTCACTTGGAAAGTAGGGCAGCATATCAATCTCTGTCGTCAGCCTACCCTACCTTGGTCCTGACCTGTGTGTAGGGTGGGCAGAGACTGGGTTTGCAGTGAAGTAGTAGAAGCAGGACCATGGTGGGCATCCCCAGAAGCCATCAGGTACTCCAGGATGTGACCAGAGTGCAGTGTGTGACTGCAGTGTAGGGTCGGCTCCCAGCACCAGGGTGCATCCAGGAGCAGCAGCCAGCTCTGCAGAAGCTTCCAGGTGGCTCTTACTGTCTGCTACCATGAAAATGCCCAGAGCATCTACTCTGTGGGCCTGGGGTTTGCTGGATCTGGACGACACCAGGACTGCCCCCAATGAGTAGCGCTCTCTGTGCATGGGACAGGGGCTGGAGCCCAAGAAAGTTTGACTTCAGCATCACAACACCCACCTTTCCGCTTGTCCCCACCTGCCACACCTGCGGCCACATCCACCTCCAGCCAGCTCCCAGCTGAGGAAACTGAGCTTGGAGCAGGTGGAGGTGCCCAGGCCCACGGCATTTTCCTCGTGGGGCCTTGGGGAAAAGCATGGGTGTTGGCACAGCTGCCAGGAGGCAGAAGGAGGATGCTGGGGGAGGGACACTTGGAGGGAAGGAATATTGCTGTGGGCCACATATAAAACATACAATATAGTTAATATGTATAAGTGACAAAACTTCCTCTTTAAAACTAGGCACATACAACCTACAGCCTGGGTTGGACCCTTGTCTGTCCCTGGGGCCCCAGGACAGGAGCAAGGACACCTTGGATTAGGGTGCCTCTGTTGGGCTGGATAGGCGGAGGGCAGCAGAGCTGAGTGTCCCTCTCTGCACAGGTATGACCACTTCTCCGTGCTCTGCGAGCTGCTGCCCGTGGGCATCCCGTCACTGGCTGCCTGTCTGCAGTTACTCCTCCATGGTATGTCTGCCTGCTGCCTAGCGTCACCAGCTCCTCCTGGGCACAGATATCCCCCAACCGTGGCCCACTTTGGGGTTAGACCTCAGTCCTCATCACAGTGGGGTCAGCTGCATTGAGGAGGACACTGACACAGCCTAGCTGGCACAGCCACCCACCCACCATTGATCCAGCCTGCCTGAACCCCGGTCTTCAAGCCGAGGCCTGAGGCAGGCTGCAGAGTCAGAAGTCACACTCACTGAACCTGCATGAAATTAATGCTTTGTGGGGCGTAGAAGAAGAGTCCGCCTTTGCTATATAAATGTCCTGAGAGCCAGGAGGCAGCTTGTGCAGAACCAGGGACCCCATCACCTAAGGGAGCAGCTGGACTGGATGCAGCAGAGCAGACAGACAGGGTGCTCAGAGCAGGGGCTGGTAGTAGGACCTTGGTGAAGTCCATGGTGCACAATCAAACCACACCAGTGTAGGAATGCACAGGTGTGTGTCCCTGCAGACTGAAGGGTCGCTTTCCTTTTTTTTTTCCAGTGTTTTTGAGACAGGGTTTCACTATGCAGTTCAGGCTGACCTTGAGCTCACTTTGTAGCCCAGGCTGGTCTCGAACTCACAACAATCCTCCTGCCTCAGCCTCCCAAGTGCTGGGATTACAGGCGTGTGCCACAGCACCCAGCCAGAAGGGTCTCGGTCAGAGTGAGGACACAGTGCCTGCAAACATGGCTTAGCAAGGAGCCAGGGTAGGATGTGCAGAGGATGAGTCTTAGCTTTTACCAATTGTTCACTCTGAACTATGGAGGATATACATTAAGGCAAGGAGGCAACAGCACATACCCCACACACCCCGAGTGGGGAGCTGTGGATGGGGCTGCATTGGCTTCTATGTGTCAAGTTTTCAAGGGAGCCAGTGCTTGCTCCTGCCTACCACACGACCAGGGACCCTCCTGCCCTCCTATCCTGCCACAGCCTCGGTACTGACTTGTGCTATCCATGCCAGCACTTGCATCCCCGGCTTGTTCTGGGAGCTCTAGAATATCCCACTGTTGAGGGAGCTTCAGGTGCAGACTCCACAAGAGCCTGGCCCATCTGCACAGGGAGCCAGGGCTCAGCCAGGTGGTGGCCCTGCCAGCAATACCATTGGTATTTCTGTTTTCTGGTCTTTACAGTAATGAGAAGTGGCAGGGCTCACCCTGAGGTCTCCTGGGATCACAAGTACAGGGCTGGGCTGCGCTGGGGCTCCCATCATGCTCTGCCTGAGGGCCTGAAGGCCCAGACTGCGTGGTCTGCAGGAACAAGGACTCCCCTCCCCTCCCTCCGACAGCTTCTGTCTGTGGTTGGTTTCAGGAGGATTTTCTGAGGATGTGAAATTTAGAGTGGAGAACCACCTTGGGGTTTCAAGCCCAGGAGTAACGGATGCTGTGAGGTAACCGCACCCTGCCCTATCAGTCACACCCCTGCCCTCCCGCTGGGAACCACCCATCTCAGCCTGGCTCTCTGGCAGCGAGGGAGCCGGCTCCTTCCCTGGCAGCAGCATTCACGCCCTGGTCACACAAGTCAGCCTCCACCTGAGCAGTTCTGTGGACGCGCTGCTGGAGAGGAACAGGTAAGTGGCCCCCACCCCCACTGGTCTCCTTCACAAAGGCTTTCTTGGGAGAAGCAGGTTTTTGTCTTTTGGTTTTTGCTTGTGTAACAGTGTCTTGCTGTATAGCCCAGGCTGGCCTCCAACTTGCAATCCTCCTCCCTCAGTTTCCTGAGAAGTACAACTTTTTAATATTGCTACTAAACCAAGCACTCCAGAAGCTAAAGCAGGAGGATCATGAGTTTGAGGCCATTCTGGTGACACAGTGAGTTCAAGGACAGCCAGGACTACATGGTGAAACCCTGTCTCAAAAATTACCAAATTCTTACATTTTCCCAGGGGTGTCACTACAAAGCACCTGTGTTGTTAGCTGCTGTTGGCTAGTGTGCTCACCTGTCTGCTTTACCCTAGGTATGTGACCGGCTGGTTCAGCCCCTACCATCGCAGGCGAAAGCTCATCCACCCTGTTATGCTCCAGCACATCCAGCCTGAGGCACTCAGGTGAGCACCCTTGGGGGTTCAGTTAAGACCCACTTTCTGGGGTTGCAGCCTCTGATGAATCTGATGTGTTCCCTAACACTGCCCTTGACATCACTGAGAAGCTGAGTGGTTCCTAGTCCAAGAGGAGAACATCACCCACATGCTCAGGCAGGCCTGGGGCCCACCTTTGGAATCTGCCCACTTGGGGTCTACCTGGTCCTGCTGTACCCAAGGGACCCTGGCTGAGAGCCCTTGTGTCCCTGTGGCTGGGGCCCCATGCTGTCTTCCCTTCCCCTCCTGGTCAAGGCTGTGAGCTGAACCTAACAGTGTGTCACACATGACAGCAAGATGCTGCCCACTGTATGACAGTTCACGTGCCACCAAGAAAACTGCCAGCCAACTGTAAAATGCATCCCGGTCAGATGCTAAAGTATGCCCAGTTCACTCACCTACTTGTCCCACTGGGTAGGCTGAGGCATGGAACAGTGCTGACCTGTGAGGCTGGGGACATCAGCAAGCACAGCCACTCACAGCCCTGTTGCCCTCAGCCTCCTGGGCAGGTGGGGTGCACTGGTGCAGCAACTGGAGGTGGCACTGCAGTGCATCTTCTACCCTGACACTGTGGAGGAGTGGCTGGAGGAGAACGTGCACCCCAGCATGCAGCGGCTGCAGAGCCTGCTGCAGGACCTCACCGAGACAACCCTACCCCCACCCCTGCCTGTCAGCCCTGCCGGGGACATGGGTCAGAACCCCTGAAGGGCTCCTGCCATGGGCTCGGTGCTGTGCTGTAGGCCCCAGCGGCACAGGCTGAGGCAAGCTTTACACTCAACACGTTTCTCCTGCTGTATCTAGACCGCAGCCCAGGTCGCACAGTACAGGCAGAACTTTTGAGCAAAGTGGGAAACCCTGAAGGACAAGGTACATGGGACCTGTGTATGATGTGCATGTAGAACTTTATTAATTCATCTGAAATAAAAATACTACAGGCTGCAAGTCCCATTAACAAAAACTTGAATCGGGTTTTTTGCCAGCTTCCTGGTTTGCAGTTGGCCTCTCTCTCACTGAGGAATGAGCCTCAGCCCCAAGATCCCTGCAGGGAAGGCCAAGACAGCACCCTGCAGCCAGGGAATGGGCTCTAGAGCAACTGCTCCTCCCTCAGTTGAAGCATTCAGGTGCACAGAGGCTGGATGTGATGGCACACACCTGTAATCCTAGTTATCCAGGGGGCTGAGGCAGGAAGATCACAAGATCAAGGCCAGGCTGGGCAACTTAGCAAGACTGTCTCAAAATAAAACTGAAAACATGGCTTGAGATGTGCCTCAATGGTAAAGCAAGTCTGCCTAGCATTTATAAGACTCTTGCTTCAACCCCCAGTATCATCAAGAAAATGAAGCCATAGGCCGATGAGCTAGACATCACTTGCTGTATTTCACACATTTCTTTTTAGGAAAGAAAAACCTCCCAGATTCAGCCATTTAACAGCCAGCACTGGGCTGTACATTTAAAGTGCCACATTTCCCAATTCATGGCTGAGGGGCATCTACTTCCAAGCAGGAGCTCTGGCCTGCTTTCACCAAGGTACTAGCCTGACCATCCTGCCCAGCCCAGGGCCAGTGGCCTCAAAGCAGCCTCAAACCTGTGTCTCAGGGATGCTCTGGCTCTCTAGTTCTGCCTGGCTGTGCCTACAAGCACAGCCTCGTGGGTGCTGACCAGGGACCAGGAGTCCCCAGTTCTCAGGCCTGGCTCCCAGCTTCTGTGACAGATGGCCAAAGCCAGGAACGGGGTCTGCACTTGCAGGTTCCAGGGCTCAGAGCTGGAGCGGGGTCTCTGCAGAAGAGCTTGTGGTCTTCAGACGCCACAAGATGCTTGAAGAAGTGACCTCCCTTCCTTGCCCAGGCCGGGGTGGGAGGTCAGTGGTCCTGTTGTGGGCAGCAACTATGCTGCAGTCTGGTGAGCTAAGGCAAGCATCTGGGCAGGCAGCTAGTATGTTCGTTTCCCTGGGGTCAGCAAGGGAGAGGGGTTCTTGGGGAGAGACAGTCTGAGTACTGCAGCCCCCACAGTCCATGGTGCCCAGGCATCCTGCCCAGGGTCAGGTCCATCTTAACAACTGAGGACATGCAACCAGGAAGGGTAGGATGCACCAAGATCTCCAAGCACAACATGCTGGCATCAGTATCCAGAGAGGCCTGGCTCTCCCCACAGGCACAGGCATGTGGCCATCATATTATGAATAGAACTTAATGCCAAAAGCCCAGGGCTGGCAAAGCCTCTGGCTGTGGGCAGGGCAGGCCCTGGGCCCATGCTGGAGAAAGTCTGGGTGTCCTTCTGTTTCAGAGTCCATGGGATGAGCCAGGCCATGCTGTCTATCACCTCCACATTCCACTTTGCCCAGGCCAGGGCTGCTGTCTAGTTCTGGGAGGGGTGGTGACTTCTGAGCCCCCTGGGTTATGAGCACGGCTCTGGGCAGAATGGAGCCAGGAGTGTGAACAGGCCAAGGCAGGCAGTCTGTCCTTGCTGCCCTGGGAGCCACAGGCAGGCGTCCAAGACCTGCCAGGAGCCTTGCAACGGGCTGCTCAGATAAGGCGCTGTGGGAAGCCAAGAGGATACTGTGGATGGTGCTCACCCATGGCCACCCTGGGCCTGTCAGCTCTGGCTGCCAGGAACATCAACCTCACTGTCGCTGCTCTGCGACCGTTCCGAGGGACTCTCCAGGCGGTGCAGCTCCAGGAAGCTGGTGATGAGCTTAGCGATGGCCTCCACGTCACTGGGACCAAGAAGAAGGGCGGGTCACCTAGCAACAACCAGCAAGATCTCACCTGTCCCTCATCCCTGACCACCTGACTATAGCCTCGGGGCTTCCAAACTGGGCCCAGCATCTCTTGTCCTGGCATCGCTTGCCCCAGCCCCAGCCCCTCTGTCTGACATTCCCTCTGTGGGCAGCATGGCAGAGCTGCCTCTAGCATGCACATCCTTCCTGCAGGTCCCTCTGTTCCTCCCCGTAACCCAGACAAGGGGCAGTCCATAAAGAGGGTCAGGTCAAGGGCCCATGCTGCCCAAGGGGAGTCCCCTTACCTGCGGTGCCCCATGACTGCACTCTGGGTGAGGGGATGGGAGAAGCCTGTGGAGAACCGCAGCACCACCATATATCCTTTCCCAAAGTAGCGGACCTTCTCCTCCTCCACATTCACATCCCGGATGTCATTCAGCAGGACCACCACTGCGGGGATGTGCAGGTCAGAGGCCACAGCCCCTGCTCACCCATTCCACCTACCTGGCCCCATGACCCACCTCAGCGCCCACCTGCCCTGACCCCATCTCAACAGACTGAGCCTCTGAAGAAACATGCCTGCACTCCACCTCAAAGGCTAGGGGGAGTCTGGGGAACCCTACCACTGAGCACATAACCTTGGACCCAGGCTGTGTCCCCTTTCCCCCAGATGCACAGTGTCCCAACTTTTCACATCTCACCTTCATCATGGCCTGCTCTAAGAAGGGTCAGCAGCTTCCTGTAGAGGCTGAACGTTTTCAAAATGACCTTCCCAGTGCTCTTGTTGAAGATGGCTTCCTGGAAACCAACATGCACTGACCACACACAGAACTCCAGGGAGAGCCCTCATCCCCACCCACATCAGAGTGGACACCCAAGGGGCCCTCCCAGTCAGAACATAGCCCCAGAGCCCACCAAGCTGACCACCAGAACCCAGTGTGCTGTTTGACTCCAGGATTCCCACCAGGCACCAGGGCAAGACAGAGTGGTAGAGCAAGTGGCCTCTCCTCTTTGCATCAGGACAGGACAGCAGTGAAGCCACAAGGAGGCAGAGGTTAGAGGTCAGGAGCACAGGCCAGGTAGCTTCAAGGACTCCCAAGGGCAACACAGGCAAGGAAAAAGCACTGGCTGCAGGAGGATGCAGACTCCCCCCTCTGTGCCCCAGCAACCCCTAGAGTAGAAAACTTTGGTGAGAATAATCATCAGGAACGTGTGGGAGATTCCTGGGCCCAGGGATGGCCACAGGCAATGTCTAGGAGCCAAGTCCAACTACGTGAACACCTCTATGCTAGGACAAACGCTCCAGGACCAGAACAGGGCTCACCCTGCACTGCCTTACCTCCCAGTCCTCCAGATTTTGCACAGCCACGAAGAGGCAGCCTGTGACATAGAAGAGCTTCCAACCCAGACTATCTGCAAGAGACACAGGAGCCAGCCCATGAGGAAGAGGCAAAGCCACATGCCACGGAGCCCAGCACAACCTTTCCCCAGATGCTGGGCACAGGCGCCGGAGCAGCAGCCAGGGGCCAAACTAACTGCCCCTGGGAGTCCAGCTGGGGCGCAGGGGGTAAGGTGGAGCGCTGTGAACCTGGCTCCTTCCTGCAGCAGGATCTTAGGCAATCACTAGAGCCTCTTAGGGAATATTTGATGGCACAGGAAACTGCCTGAGATCTGGAAGTGCAGGCTGGTGGGCAGCACACCACTGCAGCGTGGGCACTGACCACCCCAGAGGCCATGCCACAACCACTCGCAAGTGAGTTCTTCCAAACAGGTGAGGAAACAGAGAAGAGACAGTGTCTTTTACCTCCACTGTAGTAGGCAGCAGCCAACCCAGTCGACAGGATGCCTGTGGGGAGACAGGAAGCGCCTTGCTACCAACCCCCGAGGAGGCCCACTTTCTCCCAGAGCTGCGGTGGAGGCAAGTGGGTGCTCCCCACTGCAGGAAAGCTGTGTTCTGGGGCACATCAGGCAGAGATCCTCCATGCAGTGCAGGGAAAACAAGGCATTTGTACAAACATCAGTACACATGACTGGAGCTCCCCAGAAACCCACAAAGGAGCCAGAGACAGTTACCACCCGCACAGCACACAGTAAGGAATGACAACTACACAGAGAACCACACAGCACACAGCAGTGTGCAGAAGGCCACAGAGTGCCCCAGAGACGTGGCTGCTGCAGCCAGAGCCAGCACCTCCACCCACGGTCAACGCATGTGCCTCTGGCCCCAAGGGCACAAGCCCTCCAGGCAACCAGCGATGGGGGATGGAGACCAGGAAGTGACGTGGACCCAAGAGGGAGACTGAGACAGGGGAGAGGCAAACGGGAATCCACCATCACCCACCACACGGACCAGAATATCAAGAGTTTTACACACTGTGGTGACGTCGGGGTGGAAAAAAGAGGAAGAAAAACACAGAGCACACAGAGTGTTAAACTGGCATTATCTGTAAGCCCTTGTAGGTAGGAAAAAATCCGACAACATTAAAAAAAAAAAAAAGCAACAGGTATATTTGGGGTAGAACAAAAGAGGAAATAGTTTATTTTGTTTTCATCCTTTTAAGACTTTTCTTTTGGGAAAACATTTAGAAAGTCTTACCAACTAGGAGGGACCACGACCGGATGCCTGGAGCCCTCTTCAGATGGAGACAGGAGCTGGTGCGGGTCTCCACCCGCATGTACATCCTGGAAGGTGTCTGCACTGGCTGCGGACAGGGGTGAGAGGCAGCTGGAGCCCTGGAGCCACATGTGGCTTCCTTCTGAGGAGGCTTCCCCTGGTCAGCTGTGCGGGCTGCCATGGGGTCACACCGACCACCCTGTCTGCCTTTCCTACCTGGAAACCTTAGCCTTGCCAAAGCCATCGAGCCCCTGTAACCCTCAAACTCGCGGCACGGTGACCCACTGGAAACCCTTTTCCCCTGTGGTAGCCTCCCGTAAAAAAAAGGAACTGAAAGAGCCATCATGGCTGAGCCAATATTGGGACAGAGAGCAGCTCGCTCTCCGCTCTCCCAGGCATGGACGCTGTAGACCACCCGGAGCCCGGCCCAAACCCGACGGGGCGGCCACGGGAGCGGGGAGCTGCCACGCCCGCAGGCTGACTCCCGGAGACCGCGCGAGGATGGCTCCAAAGATACCCAACACTAAGTGGCGATTCAAAACCTCAGGAATGAATCCAAGAGCCACGACTGTGTTCCTCCGCTGACAGCTGACGGCTCCGCGAACGCCCCGGCCCCGCACACCGCACAGCACACACGCACCCGTGCATACACACACCAGCTGGCCGGGTCTGCTCAGCCCGCTGCGGCCCAGCGCGCCGGGACGACTGCTCGTGGAGAGCGCCACCTGCGCAGGTGGATGGGTAGGGGCGCGGGGCCTGACGTCCCCCGGATGTCCGCACCAGCACCGCAGCCAGCAGATTAGGTCTGCGAGGGGGCGGGGTAGCCGCAAGGGCTTCCGGGTTTGGCGACTGGGCCGCAGGGACTTCCGGGGTTTGGACAGAGCCGCATGGTCTTCTGGGGGCGGGTCCGCCATGACTGGGGTGGAGGCGAAACCTCGCGGGCACCAGGAAGTGAGGGTGGGCTGCGGGGTTTAGGACTGGGAGCGAGCACTGCAGACTCCCTGGGACGAGTGACGCGCACCCTCCGAGGCCCGCGGAAGGCGCGGCGCGAGGAGTCCTCTCGCGTGGTGCGGCGGAAGCAGCGCGCAGGGCAGGGCGGTGCCTCTGTGAGCAGGGAAGGTTAAGGTAAACCCGGAAGAGCTGCCCCGACGAGCGGAAGAACGCGGTCCCCGACGTCGCTCCCGGCGGTCTGTGCAGTGCTGGTTGCTGGAGATGTTATTTCTGTTTTGCCAGTTTTTTTCGATCTATTAGTGTATGTCTCATAATTTAATTGGATATTAGCAAGACAGTGCATAATGTTACCTTTTTAAAAATATATATGCTGGGCGTGGCTGTGCATGCGTGTAATCCCACCTACCCAAGAGGCCAAGGCAGGAGGATGGCAAATTCCAAGTAGTCTGGGCAATTTAGCAAGACAGTGCCTCAAAAGTAAAAACAGACAAACCAAAAAACAGTGTAAAGGCCTGGTTGTATATATATAGGTGGGTAATAGAATGCTTGCCTCTCGCGGGTTCATCCCAGTACCATAGAAAATATGTACACAAATGTATACGTATGTGTATATGCATACCTACCAGCTTGCAAAACTACAAGTTTTACCTTTACAGGCGCATTATAAGGAAATTCAGAGGACTGCGGTGCACTTCCCTGGCAGGCACAAGGCCTTGTTCCATCTCTGACCCCTAAAGAAAAACATTGGAGATGACCTTACTACTTTGTCAGCCTCTTTGAGATCTCTGTACCTATAGCTCTCAAACCTGAGCGTGCGACAGGTCACCCAGAGGGTATGCTAAAATACAGACTGGGACCCTGTGCCCAGTGCTTCTGAGTCAGCGGGCCTGGGTGGGGCCTACGAATTCAGGTGGTGGTGTTCCGGCCTCCTGGTCTGGGAGCCATACAGATAGATGTAGATACATAGATATTTTTGTTAGACAAGGTCTCACTATGGAGCCCAGGCTAGCCTCAAACGCGCAGCAGTCCTCCTGCCTCAGCCTCCCAAGTGCTGGAATCACAGGCGTGTGCCACCACAACTAGCTTTGGGAGTCATTTTAGAACCAGGGATCTAAGCTGTAGCAAAAAGGTTCTGAAATTGTAACCAAGAGCTAAGCTAACTTTTGTAGTTTTGTTTGCTTTTACCTGCTTTTAAAAATCAACTAACAGGTCCCATTGCTAACCAGTATATTAGTCTTCAGCTAGCCATGCTGTGGATGACATCACTGACTGAAGTCACCTGAGGGGTTAGGGAGCTTCTGGGAAAGAAAGTCACCTTCTGTCACTGGAGAAAACTTCCTTTTGTTTTTGTTATCCTCCTTCATTCTGGGTCTTAAAGATCAGTTCCTGGGAAAGGAACTGGTGACAGGAGTCAAGACTTTCTAACCAGCAAATTTTCTTTTTTATAGTTGGATACACTACTCCTTTCTCAGTAATTAATATTACATCACGGGGCTGAGGCAGGAGGGTCACCATGAGTTCAAGACCAGCCTGGATTACATAATGAGACCCTATCTCAAAAAACCAAACAAAAAAAAAAAATGTGACTTAGCGTTTTCTAGCACATGGGAGGTGCCCAACAGGCAATTTAACTGTCATGACCACAGATGTAGCCCTTCCTATATATGTCTGGCAGCATGCTAAGTGCCTTACAAGGGTTACCTGATCTAAATCTTGGGGCTCCAGGAGGCAAGTATGATTCTTGTCTGCATTTCTTGGAAACAAGGACACTAAACTTGAGAGGGATTGAGTAATCTGTCCAAGGTTATTTAGTTTGTAAGTGGTAGCACGGCTGAGGTTTGAACCCTTTTGCCAGTAACAACCCAGTGCTAAGCATAGGTGATGTGACTAAGAATAGCAGTGTCTGCCCCAAGGTCCCTGGCAGGCTTCTAGCCTGGCCGCTAGATTCACACAGCCTGGAGGTGGACCATGCCTCCTTTCACCTCTGTAAACCCCACATGGCCCACCTTGGTAGACAGTCAGGCCCTTAGAAAACTGGAGAATCCTCTGTATTTCCAGAGATTAGGGAAGATTCTAATGGGTACTCATACCTGCCCTAGGAGCCATCTGGTAAAATAGAGCAGGGGTCAATGAACTGCACACCACAGGCTAAACCCAGCCCACCACTTACTCATATTTTATATTTATTTATTTATTTATTTATTTATTTATTTATTTAGTGAGTCAGTCAGTCAGTCAGTCAGTCTTTTTGAGACAGGGTCTCTTCAGTTCAGGCTGGCCCTGACCTCACTTTGTAGCCCAGGCTGGTCTCGAGCTCACAGTGGTCCTCCTGCCTCAGCCTCCTGAGTGCTGGGATTACAGGCGTGTGCCACCATACCTGGCTTTTTTTATTTTAAAGAAAAAATAAAATTTCAGAACAAAATAATAGAGTAATTGTTAACACACATTGCTTATTGTTATCATCAAAGTAGTTACTCAGAGTACAGGGTACAAGCATAAATGGTATTAGCACAAACTTTTCTTTTCAACGAACTAAGAGAATCTAGTAGTATAACTATCTTAACTATCTTGTATTTTTTCCTTTCATTCTTTTCTCCTTTTTTCCACCCCAGTTGCTCTTTCCTTTTGAAGTTCCTTTCTCACTTTACAATATCTGTTTATACATTGTGGATCTTATTTACTCTTTTGGTTTCTCATACCAGGAAGACAATACAGTGTTTACACATGTGCGACTGGTTTATTTCACTTACGAGTATGGTCTCAAGTTGCATCCATTTACCTATAAAAGTCTCCAGTTCATCTTTCTTTATGGCTGAGCAGTACTGCATTGTATAAAAAGACCACATCTTTTTTATCCATTCCTTGGTTGATGGACATTTGGGTTGGTCACAAGATTTAGCTATTACAAATTGTGCTTCTGTAAACATGAGTGTACATATATTGCTGTGGTGCAGTGTTTTTAATTCTGGGAAGATACCCAGAAAGGAAATAGCTAAGTCAAGTGGGACCTCCAATCCTAGTTTTTTGAAGAATCTCCTTACTGATTTCCATGGTGGTTGCACCAGTCTATACTCCCACCGACAGGTTCACTTTTTCTTCACAACCCTTCCAGCATTTGTTATTGGTTGATTTCTTGATGATAGCCATTCTTTCTGGGGTGAGGTGGAATCTCTGTGTTGTAATTTGCATCTCTTGAGTGATCAATGATGTTGAACATTTTTTCATGTATTTATTTGCCATTTGTATTTCTTTATATGAGAAGTGTGTATTCATCTCAAATGACCATTTTTGGATTGGGTCTTTGAATTTGGGGGGGGTCTGTTTTTTTTTTCAATTCTTTATATGTTCTAGATAGAAGTCTTTTGTCTGAGGAACAACTGGCTAAAATTTTTCCCTCTCTGAGTTGTCTTTTTACTCTGTTGGAAATTTCTTTTGTTGACACCACTTACTCTTACAAATAAAATTTTATTGGAACACAGCTATCCTGACTCATTGTCACATTGACTTGTGTTTTGGGGTTGTTTTTTTTTTTTTACAACTTTATTATTTGATTATATTCATTGTAGAAGAATGTATAGATGCAGAAATACGCAAAGAAAATAAAAAATTACCCAGTATCCCATCCTCAAATATAATAACAAAAACATTTTGTATATTTTCTTCCAGGTTTTTCTTTGTACATTTATGTGGCATTTTAAAACAAAACTAGTGTTGTAAAGTGCCTCTTTTAAAAACATTTTTATTAGCAGCTATTTCTGTAGAGCACAAAATCTGTGAAAACATGATATTCAGTTGGCTGCTTCACAGTCTAACCAAAAATAAAGCATAATTTACCTCCAACTGTTGGATATTCTGATTATTTGGAATACTTGCTAATATAATTAACCCTATTAAACACCCTTCTTTATACAGTTCTTTGTACATATTCTGGCACATTTTAAAAGAGAAATTCCTATGAATGATCAACAAAGTGCATACATATTTTGAAGCCTTCTGAGGCATTTTACCAAACTTCCTTTGAGAAAGACTGTACCAATTTACAGTCACACAAATAAACAGTCCCATTTCTTCCTCACATTCCCTGGCGACATAGGAAACCCTCAGCATTTATTGTTGTAAATTTAATAAGAGGCAAAGAGAACGTTATCTGCTTAAACTTTTCCCTAAAATGTAAGCTTTCCTGCCACAGTTGCTGTCCATGTCCTTTTCTTCTGTGTTCCAAGTCTTCTAGGTGGAGTCTCTAACATGCACTGTCTTGTCTTACTACATGTTCTTTTGCAGGCAAGGGCATGAAAGCTGCATGTCTTTCCTAGTTCTGCCCCCTTAAATTAAGTAAAATTCTCAAAGTGATTCAAATTAGAAAGTCTTCTAGGTGGAGTCTCTAACATGCACTGTCTTGTCTTACTACATGTTCTTTTGCAGGCAAGGGCATGAAAGCTGCATGTCTTTCCTAGTTCTGCCCCCTTAAATTAAGTAAAATTCTCAAAGTGATTCAAATTAGAAAGTCTTCTTTTCTTCTAGGCAGCCATGCTGTTTTAGTGTCTTGGTAATAAAACCAAAACTGGAGCCATATTAATCACATTATGGAGGGTTTCTGACCATTCCGTGAACCTATCTGAGGTATGGGGGTGAGGACTAAACTTTTGGCTTTATTAGCATTTTCTTTCAGGGTCTTTAAAACCCAATCAGTTGAAACTGCTGCTTCTTGCTCCTTCCATCAGTCATAATCAGTTGCCTTGGCAATGCTTGCATAGCAAATTCCAGCCTCTTTAGCAAGGACCACCTCTGGAACTGAGGTCATATTGATAACATCTGCTCCCTGGGTGCAGAACATCAGGCTTTCTGCCCAGGAGCTAAAACAAGGTCCCTTAATTGTGATTATTGTCCCTTTTGAGCGTCATCTCAGTCCTAGCTTCTTAGAGGTCTCTATGAGGCCCTCTCTTGTTTTGGGGTAAAATGGCTCAGCCACTCAAATAGGCACACTCCTCCTTCACCAGAATGACTTCTATCATAGAAGGTCTGAGGCCTGCTGGTGGTCCTGTCAATGAACTGATCCATAATGACCATATCGCTGGGCTGAAGCTCCTCTCTCAAGGAGCCACAGGCTGTGGTCACCCTGATGTGGGTACAGCCCTCTTCCTTCAAAGCCCACATGTTTGCCTGGTAGTTGACTTTTGGAGACATGATGGTGTGCTGCCTCCCATGTCTTGCAAGGAGGACACAATCTACATTTTTTATCTTCCTCAAAATTAAGGCATCAGAGGGCTTTGCTAAATGGAGTATCCACATATTTTTCAGTATCCACATATTTTTCAAAGGGCTGTGTTCTTTGTTCTAAAATCTCTGGATCACCCTGCCTGTTCCACCATTATTCCAATCTTCACGGCCATGGCAGCAGCCACTGAGGCCATGTCTGCACCAGAACGAGGCCGGCGGGCAACATGCAAGGGAGCAGTGCCTTGACTGTTTTTGTGCTACAGTTGTAGAACTATGTGGTTGTGATGAAGCTATGTGGCCACAAAATCAAATTGTCTTTGCCCTTTGGCCCTTTAAAGAGAGAGTCTGTGTGCCCCTGAGTCCGGGAGGGCAGCAGATCCTTGGGCTACTCTCTATCAGGTGGTTCCTGTCTGAGCTTTTGTTGGGACAGGAAGAGGAGAGAAGGGATTTGTGACTGAAATCAGTCTACTGGAAGGGCTGTGCTGGTATCTTTCTCGACCCAACAGAAGAGCTGTTCAGGACCAGAGCAGGTCTGGGGGCTGAGGTGGCTTCATCTCAGGGCTTGTGTTGTCCTTCACCTCTGCCCCTAGCCTGACACTGGCCAGCAGCTGCACCCACCTCAACTTGAGTGGCCACCAGAACAGGACAACTGGCTTCCTGCTCCAGGTCCCCAGCAGCCCAGGAGGACAGGGCAGAACTTTTCCCCAGCATACAAGAAATTCGATCTCACCCTATGCCCCAACCTGGAGCCTGGGACGGAGGCAAATCCCTCCCCAGGGCTGGACGTGAATTGCAGCTGTAATGAGCTCAGCTGTATTCCTGTGACCTGGTTCCTGGAGCTAGCTGGAGGGACCTGGGCTCTTTGCCCCCTCTAAGGAGAGGCCCAAGGGTGGGTAGGGGCCGTTCTCCTATCACTGGTCAGAGTGACAGCCAGAGGCTATCGGACTAGGAGCAGCAATGCTCTCCTTACACAGCCCCCTTTCTTACTCCGGGAGCATCCTGCTTCTCTGTGTACTATAACCCCTGTCACAGATCTGTAAGGGACTCCGAGAAAGGAGAGCCTATCCTGAGGAAACCTCATCCATGTGGAAATCAGAGGGGGCAGGATGGAAGAGCGATGCTCAGCTTGCCCCGCGCATGTGCCCTTGGCCAGCCTAGGAGCTCTGCCACCAGTCCATCTCTACGGAGCCCCATTCTCGCAGATGGACCTGCAGGAGTCCCCTGATGGTCCCTCAGAGGTGCTGCTTGCCCTCATGACCTATGAGGGCCTCAGTGACCTGGCACAGCTGAGACAAGAAGCACTGTGCACAGGAAGTGCCTCTGAGGCCAGGATTGTGGTGCTGTCCTGCAGGGTGTGTGGTCCCTAGGATCCTCTCATTCCATGAGGAGCATGACAATGCAGGTCAATAGTGTTGGGCTCCATGACATAGGAGCCAGGGTCTCAGCATCTGTAGTTGGGTAGATGCCAGTGCTGCCACAGACTGGTCAGGGCAGTGGCAGCATCTTTTTTTTTTTGGTTTTTCTCCAGTACCGGGAACCAAACTCACGACCTTGCGCTTGCCAGGCAGGCGCTTTGCCGCTGAGCTAAATCCCCAGCCCCAGTGGCAGCATCTTAATGGGCACAGGTGATGGCAGTGACAGGGCCATAACCATCAGGCACACAGACCTTCTTGGTGGGGGGTGATTCTTTCCTGGGTGGTGCCAGTGTCAGTGGTCAATGGTGGGCAGGGGAGGCAGACACCTCTCAGCCAGCCTGGGTAGAGCAAAAGATGTTATCGACAGCAGCACAGAACCAGGAATGGTGGTGCATGCCTGTGATGCCAGCACTCAGGAGCCTGAGGCAGGAGGATTCCTGCAAGTTGGAGGCCAGCCTGAGCTATAGAGTGAGTTGTAGGGTAGCTTGAATTAGCAAGACTTTGTCTCAGACAGGCAAAACAACAAAACCAGCAGCACACATTGGGCTGGGGATTGAACACAGGGCCTTCACAGTAAGCTCAGTTCTTTTAAAAATTATTTGTTCATTTGTTTGTTTTGAGATAGGGTCTCACTATGTAGACCAGGTTGTCCTTGAACTCAAGGCAGTTCTCCTGCTTCAGCCTCCTGGAGTGCTGGGATTACAGGCTTGGGCCACCATACCCAGCTAACACATTTTTAAAATTGAGGTCTGATTTCACAAAGTCACCAAGTTGCCTAGGCTGGGCTGGAATCTGTGATCCTTCTGCCTCAACCTCCCAGAGTGCTGGGATTACAGCTGTGTAGCACTGCTCCTCTGGCGACAGATTTAGTCCAGCCTGAGCCACTGGGCAGGAACAGGCGGGTCATTCATCTGCCTGTCCCTGCTTTTTCCACCCTCACAGCAGCCCCACAAGCTAACTCCAGTAATTCCTATTTTACACAAGAGGAGACTAAGGCTCAAGAGAGGTGAAACAAAGCAACCAGGGTCACAGAGCTAGCGTGTGACAGCTGAAATTAGAATTTAAGTCTCCTCCCTCCACCTCTCCCAGAGCTCTTCCCTGTTCACACCCTCACCCAACCTCTTTGGAAGTGGATGGGGGCTGTGCTAGTTGCCTGTAGTTCCAGGCCTGGAACTTGTCTGCCATGGCAGAGAGCTCCATGTGGGTTGCTGTGAACCCAGAACTGCTGGCACAGCTGCTGTGTGCTTCCTGGTGCTTCAGGATGAGCTGAGGCTTTTCCTGCTCTGGCCTGGCGGTGGGCAACTTCTTGCTGCAGGCCTCCCAGTTCCATATCACTTTGAGGCTGCACTATGCCAAATTCTTCAATGTCTTTTTACCCCCAGCTACCTCATGCCCACCTGGGGCACTCCTTGGGTCATCAACAGCCTGGCCTGCGATGACCACAGCACCAACTTTCAGATGTAGTGAGTGCAGCTAGGCAGGCGTGAGCTTCCAGAAGACCATGCTGGTGGGAGCCCACTAGCAGGGCCACCTCTTGGTCTACCCCACTGCAGCTTCCACTGGAGCATCAAGGAGGGTGGTGATTTCTAGTTGGTGGCGCAGACCTGCAGTAGTGCTACTCCAAGTACCTGGTGGAGAATGCACTGCACATGCACCTCATTGTACAGCTCATCTAGCACTGTCATCCAGACCCCCAAGTAGATCGGGAAATAAAAGGCCTGGCCTAGGGGGTACCAGGGCCTGGGGAGTGTGAGATACATATAGAGGGTTCCTTCATAGCCAGGCCCTGGCTGGCTGGGCCTAGAGTGGCTCCAGGTAAATGGTGGTAGAACAGATGCCTGGGTTCTAGAGCTCATCCCACAGCTAACTTGAAGGCAACATTCTTGGTCCTGAATAAACAGATACTCAGAGAGGTAAAGGAATGAATGAACCGCTAGACCCCAGGGAAGAGGACCCAGGGAGATCCTGCAAGTCTGGGCTTCCCTTACTTTCACTGAGCTTTTCCCTAAGAGCCTTCACCCTGACTTGGGCCAGGATGGGCAAAAGCATTACTGGCCTGGGACCCCAGAGTACCTACTGTGGTGAACACATAATTGGTGAACACATAAAACAAATAAAAATTGCTGGGCTATTGGGTGGAGAAAAAAATGTCAGTTTGACCCAAGAAAGAGAGACTATGCTTGATTGTTAGTTGAGTTTGAAAACAATGAAAACAAGTTGGCAGAGTGCTGTGTCGGCTGCCTAGGCCCAGCAACACCCTGGATGGACAGAGACACTACAGCCATGTTGTCCTGGGCTGTTGGGAGCCACTGAGGCTGGAAAGTAATTACATCTACAGGACGAAGCCAGCCCGAGAACAGGCTTCTTGTCAGGGGGACAGCTTGCTTTTTGAGCCTCGCAGCCTGGCACGTACTGTAGCCACTCTCAAACTGCAGGCCTGGGTCAGGGGGGCTGAGCTGGGCCCCAGGACACACCCATCTTTGAACCCACTGGGCACCAAAACAGCTCGGGTCAGAAGGCACCGCTGTGCGCCTCTCCACCAACGCAGGAGCAGGCCTGACAGCACGGCTCAGTTCATGCCCCGCTGGAGGAGTAGCTCAAGGATCAGGCCAGATGCAGCAAAGGAGCCACTCCTCCATCCCTAGGGACAGAATTGGACTAGAGTCTACCGAGTGTGAGCACACAATGGGCTGCACCTTAGACAGGGAGTAGTATTCCCATCAGTCAGTATCCATCAGCCCCCATGCCAGTGGGAGCCAGGAGCAGCAAGAAAGAGAGGACCTAGTACCCTTCCTAGGGGACAGAGTGGATGGAAGTTTCTCCTCTGAGCTGTGTGGCTCTTGGAGGCTGGTGCCTCCCATCAGCCAATCCCACATTCCTGCGGAATTTCAGTCCTAAAGAGATGTGGGTAACTAACATCTCTGCAGCTCATCCTCTGGGCCAAGCACCAGGGGAGCACACACGTAGGTCAGCCCTTAAAGACTTCTAAAGAAAGCTTGAAAAAAAAGCTTGATGACTGCTCTCTCCACTTACAGATGAAGCAGCTGAACAATGGAAATCTCTTGTTGACAAATGCAGAAGCCACCCTGCACTGGTGTTTATGTCCTTTTGTCCACACTGCATGGCGCCCTTCTGACTTCTCTGTCCCACAAGCACCATGAACCCTGGCACTCAGAAGTCAGCCCCAGCAGTCATGGAGTAGAGCCCAGGGCCTCTCACTCAGGCTGTCTCATCACTCTACCAACCAGGATGCAGCTCCCGGGCACCAACCTGTCTTTGCTGCCCCTACCAGTGTCCACTTTGGTACCTGAGTCCTCCACCACATACTCAAAGAAACATCCTGGCTGTGGCTGTGCCTATGGAGTGTGTGGGTTGACACTTGCCCAGGTCTCTAGCTCACCCCCCACCTCTGGCCTCTGGCTGGAGCCACTGGCCTTCTCTCCATCAACTAGTTGTGTCACCATCCTTCTCATCACAGGGCCTTTGCACATACAAGACTCTGGTCACATATCTCTCCTTGTACACACTCCTAATTATCTCTTCTTTACCCCTTGCTTTACTTCAAGCAGGAACTCTTAAACCTGAAAAACTAGATCAAGTTCCTCCTTCATCTGCTGGCACCTCCCTCTCTCTCTCTCTCTCTCTTTTTGAGACAGGGTTTCCCTATGCAGTTCAGGCTGGCCTTGAACTCACTTTGTACCCAAGTTGACCTCAAACTTGCAGGGATCCTCCTGCCTCAGCCTCCTGAGTGCTGGGATTACAGATGTGTACTACCATGCCCAGCTTCCTGGCGCCTCTTTGTATTTCTTTGCAGCTCTCATTAGCTGCAAACTCTCTTTAATTCAGTTCTTGATTATGCCACATTTTCCCACACTAGACTACAGGTAATGGAGGAGGTCAAGGTGGTTTTTTCTTTTTCCTGCTCACTGTAGTTTCCTGGATCCTAGTGTGGTCCCCAGTATGTCCTGGGTACTTGATAAATATTTACTGCCTTGCCCTTTCATCTTAGTGACGAAAGGGCTGGGAGAGCCAGCAGCCAAGGACTTCACCGACCATGAACACGCTGGAGATGAGCTTTAGCTCTGCCCATATAAATACATGCTCTTGGGTAGCCGACATAGTAAGGTAGGGAAGCCACAGACACCTGGGAGACAAGTGACCAGGCTATGGAAGCCCCCAGCTTTCCCTGGACCGAACTAGGAAGGCTTCTGAAAGAAGAGTCCCTGGCTTCTTTGATGTTGGCAGTTAAGAGAGCAGGCAGGAGAGGATAGTGCTGTGACAGCCAGTCCTGTCGCCAGATGCCTGACCAGTCTCTGTCCTGCAGCTCCTGGCTGAAGCCCCCATGCCTGCTCACCCACGCTGTGGCAATGAGAGTGGCTCCTTCCTCCAGCTCTGCCACACTGATGGGCAAGGCCCTGAATGCCACCTAGGAGAAAAGATAAGACCCCTGGAGTGAGGAGGAGAGGGCCATGCTAGGCTCAGAGAGAAGGGTGAGAGGCCCTCAGGAATCTGCCCCGACACAGACCCCTGGCTCTCCAGTGTCCAGCTGTGCCAGCTCCTTGAAGTAGTCATAGTCACTGGCTAGGTCAGAAGTCAGCAGGTCCACAGGTATTGGTCTTTGTCCGAGTCTATAAATCTCCCCAGGAGCCCGTGCCTCAGGGACAGTCCAGGGGAGAGAACCACTGCTCAGCATCACTGAAATGCCCAAATTAAACAGGTGGCTGGACAAGGTGGAGAACGCTTGTGATCCCAGTATTCAGGAGGCTGAGGCAGGGCGTTTGCTGCAAGTTTGAGGCCAGCCTGGGCTGATAGTGAGTTCTAGGCCAGCCAGCACTACATAGTGAGACAAAAAACAACCATAACAAAAACAAAGCAAGAAAACAAAGGCAAACAAATTGAACACCCACAACTCCCTTGGGCTGGAGCCTGGGGCACTGGAGCAGTCTGGCCAATGTCTCCAAGAAAGATGTGCTGCAGCTAAAGACACAACACAGGGCTAGGGGCTGTGGTGTGGGGCCCAGCAGCCAGAACAGCAGTGCAGGCATCTTCCCTTCCTCATCCTAGAAGCCTGTGACCACATGCCTGCCCAGGGAGAGTGTCACCCAGAGCCACCTCCTTTGTCTGTTCCCTAGCCAGTGAGACAGTGGGTCTTCCTCCTGGGCTAGAGCTCCCCAAGAATAGAGTAGGAGACCTGGAGGATTTCTTAGGCTGATCAAACACACCTGCTGGGTGGAGGGGTAGCACTAAAGGGCCTGCCCTTCCCTTTCCATGCATTTCCATAGGTGCTGTGGGCATCGTGGCCTTTGAGGTTGGTATGTGCATCCAGTGCCCAGTGGCAGAGGGCTTGGTGGGGTGTAAGGAGTTGTCCCTTTGCCCTGGCTGCCTAACCAACTGGGGAGCATCTAGATTAGCTGGAATGTGTGATAGAAGGGAGTACCCTGTGTTCCCCGTGAGCAAAGGAAGGCTTTAACCCGGAATATAGCTCAGGACTGACTGGCTCATGCCATCTTGGCTCCCTCACTGGGGAGTCGATGCTGTGCAAGGAAGTGTAAGTTAAAAGCTGCTGTCTGGTGGCGTGGCATGGTGGTGCACACCTGTGCTCCCTGCGCTCTATGAGGCTGAGGCAGGAGGATTGCAAGTTCAAGCCCAGCCCAGGCAACTCAGTGACTTAATGATACACTGTCTCAAATTTTTAAAAAGGGGGTCAGGGCAGCTGGGGATGTAGCTCAGTACAAAGGCCCTGGGGTCAATCTCTAGTACCACATTTTTTAAAAAGCAGCTGTGGCCTCCATTCTTGATGATAATAGCAGCAATTACATGATGATGCACTTGGGAGCACAGAGGTGGGAAGATTCCTGGCCCCGGGAAGCCCTGGGAAAAATTCTGCTCCCAGCTCTCCCTCTACCTTGCCAACCACCTGAACCAATTTCCCTGCTGCCTGGGACTCAGTCTCCCGAATAGCGCTGGAGCACTCCCTGGTTCTCGGGGCTATCATTTGTGTCCTCCACTCCCACTGAAGCTGAGCCCAGGACCCCTGCAGAGTCCTGGGGAGAGAGTCTTGATGGGGTTCATGTCCCACCATGGGAAGAGCTGGGAAAGGTAGTGCTCACATCCCTAAAGGCTGTCTCAGACGCTTGGAACACACGGGAGGCAGACAGTAATGCCAGCTGAGGTTGGCTTCCCAAGCTGCCCCTGAGGAGCTTGGGGATAGTTATTAATAAGCAGCATAGGAAGCCGCTGGAAGTGTTGGGCTTAATAAATACATAAACCCAGGAAAGCTCGGTGGGAACCACACTCTCCTGCAAAAGTCCCACATTTTGTACCATTCTCTGCCCGGGCTGTCCCAAGGCTGGTGGGTCGCTGCTGCAGTGAGATCAGGTACATTTTGAGCATGTGTGGTGCTTGTGTTTTACAGCCAGAATCCAGGTGGATGAGCGTGAAGACCCCTGGTCAATTGGGCTATGGCTGTTTTTCTTTTTCTTTTCTATTCTTCTACATGGATAAACCCCACCCAGAAGGGCCATTGTGATTGATGGGAAAAATAAGAAGCTTCTGGCAGCAGCTCCCAACCCATCTTACATGGACATGCATCACAAAAGTTACCTCTACTCTCAACATTTTCCTCTTGACTTTTACGATTTTACCCAATGAAACCACCATCCCCTATGCACCACATCTTAAGGTCAATTTTGCTTCCCCTTCTCCCTCAGCCTCTACATTCTTCTGTCATGTTTCTCTTCTCATCCTCCATATCAGACTCCCCTCCCCTTGTCCACAAACCTCTCAAGTCCTGACCGAGCCACGATGAGCTCCAGGAGGAAGGAACTTGGGCTTGTGAGTGCCAAGCTCCTGCCCTTCGCGCTGCATTTCTGTCCCCGGAGCTCCAAGCTCGTCCTCTCCAGCTGCTGCCCCTGCTGAGATCAGGCAGACCACACACAGTCCTCTGGGTGAGCAGCTCCTCTCTCTCCTCCTTGGTCTTTGCCTGTCCAGCCTCATCTCAGTCCAGAGGGGTCCACATTTGTAATCGTGCAGAAAATATCCTGGAATTCCAATAAATACTTCCAATTTACCCCCTCCAGTGCAACACTCGGCAAGAATAAAGAGATAAACACATATCTGTAGTGGTGGGGAGCCAAAGGGTTCCTAAGTCCAGTTAGAACAATGGCTAACCAGAACAAAGGCCTCGACCCAGGGCCAAACACAGGTTTTATTAATTCATGAAGCGGGGCGTGGCTCGGGATGAGTGGCTGTGAGAATGGAGGGAAGTGCATGAATGCTGTGAGCTGGCCTAGGTAGAAGGCCGGATAGCACCTCTGCAACACGCAGAGAGAGATATGCAAAAAGAGTAATCTGCATAATACAGTTTGAGGAAGTATCTCGTGTTTTGGGGTCAGTACTTCAGCTTTGACGTCCAGCCTTCGTGCCCTGAGACACCATGGGTTCTTTCTCGAACCTCAGTCCCAGTGCAGCAGTCACTCTCGGCCTACCTCCCTAGTTGGGAGCTATAAATGGGCATCACTGACCTGTCACATTGCTTTAAAGACTCACATCAGTACCTGGCTAGACCCATTTGCATTGCTTAAACCAATTGAGGGGGTAAAGAAATATCCTAGCTAGCTCTGGGTATATCAATACATGGATTTAAGGCTGGGTTTAGCCAAAATGGAGACAAATGCTCTTCTTTCAAGGAGAGCCATCCTGGTGGTCCCCCACACTGTTCTATCCTGCTTCCGTCTTCTCAGCGTTGTGAGCCAAAAGAGAAAAAGTATTCCTCTCTTGATTTTGGCTAGGCTTTTGTGTTTTGTTTTGTTTTGTTTTGTTTTGTTTTGTTTTGTTTTGTTTTTTGAGACAGGGTCTCACTATGTAGTTCAGGCTGGCCTTGAATTTAGGGCAATTCTCCTGCCTCAGCCTCCTAAGTGCTGGTATTACAGGCATTCACCACCATGCCTGGCTAGTTTTTTGCTTTGCGGCACTGGGGATTAAATGCAGGACTTTCATGCTGAGCTACATCTCCAACCCTTTTTAAAAATTGCTTTATTTTGAGATAGTCTTGCTAAGTTGCCAAGGCTAAGTTGCTTGAACTTATGATTCTCCTGTCTCAGCCTCCCCAAGTGCTTGGATGCCACCACTCCTGGCTATTGACTTTAACTAGTTTGAGTAGCTTTCTAAACATCTAACAACAATAATAAAAAAAAAAAAATCCCAACAAATCCAGGGACTGGGCAGCTTGAGCCCCTGGGACTAGGTCCTCTTCCTCTGTGCTTCCTTCTAACAACACTCACTAATGAAGATCAGCCTCATCTGCCCGTTTGTCCCGGTCCAGGGGAGGGGTCCTAGGTTGATATTTCTATTATAATGCCTAGTGAGGATTCCATCAGTGAATGAGTCAGGAGTCAACAGGGCAAAGCTGGCCAAGACACAGTGGCTTTACCTGAGACACCCAGGCAGACATTTAAGATTCCTGTAAACAGCCAGCACCTCACAGGACTTACATACTCTGGTATCATCCACAAAGTTCTTCATCAGTCCCACAGACTAAGGTCTAGTGAGTACTTGCCACCTGCCAGAGGCCACAGTGGGTGCTGAACCTGCAATGTCGCATTTGAGCTTCACAAGGGTCTCGTTTCACCATGGGGTCCTTTGACTCATGGAAGTCCAGGATCTCTCTGCAGGTGGTGGTCAAATTGCTTATACCTGCCAGGCGTGGTGGCACATACCTGTAATCTCAGCACTCAGGAAGCTGAGGCAGGAGGATAGATGTGAGTTCGAGTCCCTGTCTCAAAAAAACAAAAACCAAAAAACCCTGCTTATATCAAATGTCACTAAAAGCTGATTTGGACTCGTTATCTGAGATTACCAAAATTTTCATTTACTGTCCAAGCCTCCTTTTCTACTGAAAAAACCCAGGGACTTCCTGAGCCTGAGCACTTTCTACAGTCCTCTGATCCTCTGAGCTCCAGGGATAAAAGTCTCACTGCTTGAGAGCAGGGCCTGACAACACATGGGCTTGATTCTCCCACAATAGAGCTTGGGCAGTGAGAAGGCAAAGAATTTTTGAGAAAATAAAGCTTTTACTGAGATTTTTCTCTGAAGAAGCTGCAGCATCTTCCCTATCAGTTTAGGGTTCTGATGCTGAAGGAACAGATCAGCAGGCACTCCTTGTCCAGACTGGGACTTGCCAGCAACGATGAGGGCTGTGCTGGGGGTCATCTGATGCTACTCAGGTTAGGAGGTGGTAGATGTTTATTGAGCATTGACTTTGAGCCTTTAATCTCCCTAATAATCCAAGTAACAGCGGTACAGAGAGGTGACCAATTCAGTACCCATCACTCCACGCCAAGCTGCCATTTCTGTCCCCTGACACTGCTCTGTCCTCTCACCTGGTCCCAGCTACTTTCCTCCAGCCCAGATGTGCTCTTCTAGCTTCTCCTTGCTTCTCTGTGACCCCAGGAGAAAGGCCAAAGTCCTTAAGGTCAGACCCTGCCCCACCAATGCCCCACCCCCTGGGGCATGTTGCATGTTGCTTCCCCTGCCTGGAGTGGCTCCTCCAGACAAATGACTCCATGAGCACCAGGTGCAGACGGACTTGCACGTACTGCGTGTGCACATGCACGGTCTCCAGCTTCACGCTCTTGCTCAGCGCCACTTGCTTACTCAGGCTCCTGGACAGCTCCTCACCCCCACAGTCTCAGCTGGTTCCTCCACTTATCCCTTGCCTAGTACCCTGTGATGTCCTTTAATCTGTCACTGTGCACAGCTGTCCTTCTGTAGCTACCTTCATGTGTGCATGGCCTCCAGTGTCTCCCAGCAGCACGTGGGCTCCAGGAGGACAGCCTGCATCTGCTTTCTTTGCCGCTCCATGGCTGGTACCTGGCACAGGGCTGGGTGAAAGTCATGCTATCTAAGCAGGAAGTGCCCAAGCTGGGTTCTTTGTAGAGTCAGTGAGTGAGTAAGTTAGTGAGTGAGTGATTTTATCAGACAGGGCCTCACTAGTTTGCCCCAGGTGGCCTAGAACTTTTGGTCCTCTTGCCTCAGCTTTCAAAGAGCTGGGATTACACACATGTACCGTCATGCTTGGCTGGATTCATTCTTGCCCTGCCTATAAGCTCCAAAAACAATTGCTACCTCTAGTTCTTTTGTCAACTGTCAGGCCCTCAGCACCTGGACATGCTTGCTCTTGAGGTTCAGCATCTGGAGATCTTGGCGCTCAGGAGCATTTTATGATGTTACTAACAAAGAATAAGAGAGTCCTTCTTCAGAATAATGAGGAGCCAGGTATGGTAGTGCATGCCTGTAGTTGCAGCTCTCGGGAAGCTGAGGCAAAAGGATCCACATGAGTTCAAATCCAGCCTGAACTACATATCGAGACCTGTCTCAAAAAAAATTAATAATAGAAGAAAACAAAAATATCCTCAGGGCTGGATATGGTGGCACATGCATGTAATCCCAGCACTCAGGAGGCTGAGGCAGGAGGACCACTGAGAGTTTGAGCCTAGCCTGTGCTACAAGTGAGTTCAAGGCCAGCCCAAAATGCACAGTGAAACTCTATCTCAAAAAGACAAAAAAAAAAAAGTGTCATCAGAATACACAAGACACCATTGCTAAATTCCTACCATCTTGTTTAATGAAGCTCTGTATCATTTCTAATTTTTTTATTACTTATTCTCTTTAATTGTTCAATCAAGCTTGCATTCTTACATCTGGTAATCTGAGCAACTTCGTCGAAGATAACAATATGTAATGTAACAACCATTGTTAATTCCTGTCATCTTGTTTTCAAATCCTGTATTATTTTTATTTTTTGTATTATTTTGTTTTTGTCTTCATTGTTGTTATTTTGTTATTGTTTTATTTTCTTTAAAAAAAAAAGAATACACAAGGTATAAGCAATAACAGCACACTTGACTTTGGAACAGTGACTCACACCTGTAATGCTAGCACTCAAGAAGCTGAAGCAGGATGGCTGAGAGTTCTAGGCCAGCTTGAACTATAAAGCCAATAAATAAATAAATAGGTAAAATTTAAAATTTTTAAAAAGCAGTAACTTGAATTAGTTTTCATCTATAGAATTCTGGGCCTAGAAACAATCAAAAGCTTATGTACATAAAAGGAACATTCACCAGGATTACATACTAGGCTCTACCTAACAAATGTCTCCATAAATTATGGATTAACAATGCAGGATGTCTTGTCTATACCACAATTCAGGGCTGGAACGCCATGGTAGAGTGCTTTCTCAGCAGGTGTGAGGCCTTGGGTTCCATCCACAGCATCCATGTGGAACTGGCTATGGTCCTGCATTATCACACCTTGGTGCAGGGTCCTTTGAGTGGGCCCCATGTGCTGCCACCCCTGGCTCAACTTTGTCCCCTATTCCAGGTGACAGAGCCAGAGCTGATCAGGTCTTCTTGGCTGCAGAGCTCTGCTTCTCCCCACAGACCCTCTGCAGGTGCCTTCTGGCACATTCTCAGTCTACCTCAGGCCGCTGCACACCTGTGCTGACCACCTGTTCTGGAGGGCTTCAGCCCCTGCTGCCCTGAGACTGCAGGAGGCCAGAAAGCTGCAGCCATCCCACAGTGCTGGTCACATACCCTGCGGGGGGCCTATCCCTCATCGCTCCCACACAGAAATTGGATTATGGGGGCTGATAGCTGGCTTGCTAGCAGCTGGGGTCTGATCACAAGAGGCAAGGCATCAGGGACATGGCTTTGACGGGTTTACCTCCCTCACAACTCCTCCTTTCTCACTGCTTCCTGGCTACCATGACACATACAGCTTTTCCTCCACACTGCCACTCTGCCCTGCTGTCCTGCTTTGAACTATGGGCTGAAACCTCTACAAGCTGTAAGCGAAAATAAACCACTCCTCCTTTAACTTGTGAGAGTCAGTTATTGTGACCCAGGGATATAAAGCAACTAAGACATAAATTCTGCAACTGCAACCCCTAAGGAAAATGACTAATCCACTAGCCGGGTATGGTGGCAAACGCCTGTGACCTGGATTTGGAATACGGGTCACTCTGTTGTCAGCAACCCCCCCCCCTGTAAATTACTTGACCTTTCACAACTCTTAATAAACTGAAAAGCTGCTTAGAAAATAATAAATAGACATATAAATCCTGACACCTCAGTGAACACCCACTTGGGACCCCTCCTGGAAATCTAGGAGCTACTCTTCTACTTATTTCCAATAAAACTCTGGTAATTTCCTCCTTTGGATCACAACTTCATTCCTTGGTATTGTGGGACCATAAACTTGACACATTTGACATCTGACAGGTTGGGAGTTCTATTTCTCCTATAATCATTTTGGAGACCCCACAAAATAATTGGAAGGAGGTAAGAGTTTGCTTTTGTTTCACAGCTCCCCTAAATATTTGGACTGGATTACAGATTGTGACTTGTTTGGATAATCAATAAATTGTCATCTGTTGTTTGCTGATTGCTTATGGCTTTTGTTGGTTGCTTGTGCCATCTTGAGAGCATGGAAGACTGTGGTGCCTTTACACTTGAGGTTTTTTTGATAGAACATCTCTTATTTTTCAGACAGTGTCTTTTCCTTGACTTGTTTAGTAGTTACAACTCTTTGTAATTTTTTAGTGGGGGAGGGCTAGCAGCTTGAGCTCTCAGATGTGTCTAGGAATTTAGATGAAGGCAATGGGACAGCTTGGAAGTTCACCTCCACAGGGAGGTTGTTATCGGTTTCTCCTTCCCAGTTGAAGGCACTTGAACCCTTAGAAAATGAGTGCTCATCTATAAGGGCACCAAAGATAGGCATTCCTTTATAGACTACATAACCCTTGTGGGGAAATTCAGACTGCTTCAAGGTTCAGGGGTATCTAAGGACACCTGAGGATGTGACCCCACTTGTCTAGCACAGATGAACAGTGGGATACCATTACATAACCATGACTAAGCACAGGTAAACACACATATGCTGGTTACAGAACTATGTAAGAATGTAAATGTGAGACAACAACCTCTATAAGAACTATACAATGAAAACGCAAGTGGCTCTGGCTCTTGCTCTGGCTCTTGCACTCTTGTGCTCTCCTCTGCTCCATGCTGCCTGCTGCCTGCTGTTGCTGATGTCTTGCACACATGTTTTCTTTAACATTGGGTCTTCACCCTCAAAAATCTCCTTTGGGCCCCCTAAGTAGGCTGACAGCCAATCCTGGGTTAGAAGGGAATCAGAATTCGTTCTCATACAGGAAGCCACACATGAGGATTCTGGTGAATCTGGTTGCTGGGCAGGGATTTCTCATGTGACCAGCAAGAAAAACTCTCATCCTGAGACCCAAGCAGAAGGAGCTGCCTCCGAAGCCACGCATATTTATGAACCCAAAACAATATAGCTTAAAGGAGCATCTTCAATCAGTCCTTTGATTTTCTTTCTCTCTCACTCACTCTTTCAGAAAGTTAAAAGGCAGTAATTCAGGTTCTTTGATTGTTGGTTTAATTTTCTGCTTGGCAAGTGATTGGATGCAATTGTAGTTTTTATCTTTAGAGGCATGTTTTGCTCAAAACTGGAGACCCACCCTGGGAAAGCTTTGGAACCCCTACAGCTTTAGAAATAGTTTTAAACAAACAAGCCAACGAAAAACCAGGTATTGGGGCTGGGGATTTAGCTCAGCGGCACAGCGCCTGCCTGGCAAGGGCGATGTCACAAGTTCAATTCCGGGTACCGGAAAAAAATAAAGCAAAACAACAACAACAACAAAAAAAAGCAAGTATTAAGGGATAGTTCCAGTCCCAGAGCAGTGCCTCTCTCTTGCATGATTTCTCTCCAAAACATGTTGCTAGGTTGGTGACTGTTAAAAGCTGTAACTGAGTACAATCCAAGGGTCACAGTGTCACAGGGAAGGGGCCCAGGCACACAGTAGAGTGGATACATCCAGCATTAGCCACAGAGCACCAGGAACAAGAGGATGGAAGGAAAATCCTTCTCGTTTCTTTTCAAAACAGGAAGGACTGTCAGATGTCAGACATCTGCAGTAGGGCAGATTGGCACCTTGGCAGGCCTTCTCCCTCACCTTTTGGAATGCAAACTTAGCTCCAGAAAGTATCACTTAGTCTTTTTCTACACCCAAACCTGGCCTGAGCACCCTCTCCAATAAAATAGTTGGGGTTACCTTTAACAGTCTGTCCCTTTAGAGGGAATAGTTGCATGTGGCAATCAAACAGCAGTTTTGGCTGTCAGCTGTGGCTATCAAACAACCATGACTAGCCAGGTTGGTGCACTCCTGTAATCCCAGCACTTGGACAGCTGAGGCAGGAGTATCGCTGAAGAGTTTGAGGTCAACCTGGGCTACATAGTGAGTTCAAGGCCAGCCTGCACAACATAGTGAGACAAAAACAAAACAAACACAAACCAACTGTGGCTGTCAAAACAACAGAAGACCCTGAGACACCTATGACTATTCTAAAATTAAGATAAACCATCAGCCTAAGGCCTTGATTAAAAACAGTCCTTGCTTTCACGGCATAAAAGCGGTTGTTGGGCAGAAGGTTCCTGTCTAATGATAATAATTCCTTTTAAGTAAAGCTGCTTAAGACAAATCTACCTGATAATATATGACTTAATTCTTGTAATCCATATAACCAACCATCTAATAACCACCTATCAGCTTTGTACTTCCCACTTGCAAACTGTATTTAAACTGAACTCAAAACTCACTCTGGGCTGATGATTTGGAACTGGTTCCCATCAGCCCACTAGTGTTACATTAAAAGATGCCTTCAAAACAGAAAAGTAGAGGAGGCCTATATATCCCCTAAATCAGGTCAGAAAGCAGACTATTCAGGGGCCTAACAGGAGAATTAGCATGAGAGTCATCAGGGGTCCTAAAAGGGCCCTGGTCCATGTGGGGAAGAACTCTGAGGAACCCCACCAAATAAAGGACCCAGTTTGTATTCCTTGGATCTTCATTCAAGGCATTTTCAGAGTTTTCAGGGGTTTTCTTTAATTATACCAGATTTGTTTGCATTAATAGTAACATTTCTCTTCTAAGAAGAGATGAGTACCTCCTTGTTGGGCAGTTAAAAGTTCCAAAGCCCTTCTATTCTATAAGGCAACCATGGCTAAAGAGTCAATCTGTTCTTGGAGGGTGTCAATAGAATTTTGAACATTTTTAAAGTCTCCTATTATTTGGTTGGTTAATTGTATACATTGACTTTATCCTAACTCAAGAGCCATTGCATTCATAGTGAGGCCTCCTGCTATTACTATGCCAGACAGGCAGAAAGACAGGATCTCATTTTGGCAGGACACAGGGAGAAGTAGGAGGCCTGGGTCACCTGGGTAGACAATTAAGTCTGGGATCAGAAAAGCCATATGGCAAAGACTCATGTCTCATGGGGAAAATACATGGTAGATCCCACCAAAGCACACAAAGAAAGTTCCATAATTTGCCTAGAGTGGGGTGTTGGGCCACATTATGTAGGTACAGTCAGCTGATACATTTGGAGAGCCCACATTTCCCAAGAACCAAGAGTTTCCCATTATTTGGGCTAGGGAGGCTTGGAGCAAGTTGGCCAGCAAGTGTGTGGTGTTAAACCAAGAGGCCTTTGGGGTTAGTCCCAATGCCTGAGTGGAATACAGAGCCAATAATCTTCCCCCAAGATTGGATCAACTTCTTGGAGGACAGTATGGGTCCCATTACCTAATTACAACAGGTCTGGAGCAAGTGAAAAGTGGTCTTTGGTTGTGTTTTTGGTTGTAGAAGGTCTGTTTGGGAAGACCTTGGGCACGTGGATAGTGGTGATAAAAATCTTTTGGATTTGAATTAACATAGCAGGGTCCTTTTCTGTGCCATCTGCCTGGACAACTAACAAGTGGCCTGTTGCTCAGATGGTGTCATTTGAGTTATAAATATGATACTAAATAGGGTTACATTGATCCTTTTAGCAGTTCTTAGGGCCTGAGGACTGGGTGAGGGAGGTCCCCTATTGTAGGGTTTTATCTGTGTACCAAATCTCAGGCTTCCCAGCAATTTCTCTTCCAGGATAATATATGTTGTCACAATTCTAAGTGTCACAACACCAGGTCTCTATATTCCCACAGGCCCAGTTTGTTTGAGCTCCAGTTTTGAATTCTTTCTCCCGCCAGCCATGGCATACATATTTATGGTTGGTTCCATAAGTTTGCTCCCAACTCAGGTCACCACATCCTGTATAATAATCAGTCTTATTGTTAGCACAGGCATCAAAGGGTAAGGACACACTAGGTTGGTAGGGGTCCCACCTACTATGGTTAAGGAAATTTGAAGTGTCTCCTAGGCAGACCTGAAATTCCCAAATTTTCCATTTCCATATGTTCCTAGGAGGCTTAGATACATTACACATAGAAGAATCATCTCAGATAGTTGAGGACAGGCAATCCAGTAACCACACCAATGTAGAGGAGAATGAGAGCAACCTTTGGGGGCACTCTCCAATACTCTGGGGTCACAGCCCAGAGTCTAGCAGCAAATACCAAGATTAATGGGAGGAAAAAGACCAGAAACCAAACAGAATAACAGTACATGGGGAATATGGGTTTTTCTTTCTTTCTGAGTACAGTGTCCATCTAGCTTCAGCTGCACATTCACTTGTCACCTTCCAGAGTGATGAGGGCAGGGCTTTGAATGTGTTGGTTTTTCAGGCTGATCTTTCAGGGGTTTGGTTCATCAGGGTAGGTCTTCCAGCAGTCCTGGGGATGGGCCAACTTAATTATGGAGTGATGACTCCAAGGCTGGATCTCCACTACTTTTACTGCAGTGGGAGTGGTCAGAATAATTGAATATTTGCCCTTCCTAATTGGGGACAGGGGTTCTTTTTTCCAGTCTTTGACCCAGACCATATCACCTGGGCTGTGGATGTGGGCAGGAGTGTCAGTGGGTAAGGGTGCTTGCTCTGCTATGTTTTTACGTATCTGGGAGAAGCTTTTTCCTAATTAAACAAGCTGTTCCCATAAAGTGACATTGCCTAATTTGTCTAGGTCCCCTTGGATGCCCTTTATCAAGGGCAAGGATCTCCCAAACAAGACTTCAAAAGGGAGTAGCTGGTAGGTCCTGACTTTTAGAAGGGCCATGGGTAGCAAATCTATCCATGCAGACTGGGTTTCCTGATTGTATTTAGTCAACATGGATTTTATGGTTCTGTTCATTCCTTCAACTTTGCCAGAACTTCAAGGTCTATATGCAGAGTGGAGGTTCCATCTGATCTTTAGTTTCTTAGCTAACTTTTGAGTCACTTCTACAAATGCCAGTCCATTATCACTGCCTATAGTTAAGGGTAGTCATATCTAGGAATAATTTCTCTTAACAATACCCTACATTCTTCAGAGGCCTTTTCAGTTTGAGTGGGGAAAACTTCTGGTCATCCAGAGTAAGTGTAAATGGGGACCAGTAGTCACTTTTAGCCCTGGCATGACTTAATTTCAGTAAAGTCTATTTGGAGATCTTCAAAAGGGGAGAGTCCCATGTGTTGGATTCCAGGTGGGGGTTGAGGGCCAGTTGAGTCTTCAGTCCTTGCACAAGTGTAGCACCTCACGGTGATGGCTGCACAGATCCATGTCAATTTAGGAATGTAATAATAACAGCTCAGTGTCAGGCATGGTGGCACACGCCTGTAATCCCAGGACTCGGGAGGCTGAGGCAGAAAGATCATTGCAAGTTCTTTTTTTTTTGTTTTTGTTTTTCTCCGGTACCAGGAACCGAACTCACGACCTTGCGCTTGCCAGGCAGGCGCTTTGCTGCTGAGCTAAATCCCCAGCCCTGCAAGTTCAAGATCAGCCTGGGCTACAAAGTGAGCTTGAGACCAGCTTGAACTGCATAGTGAGACCCTGTCTCAAAAAGACAATAATAATAATAATAACAGCTCAGAAGCTGGGCCATAACAGTCTGTCCTCCATGGGTAATGTCATGGTGGCATTTTACCCAGGTGTAAGCCAACTCCTTTGAGATGATCATCCGATTGTCCAGTAGGGCCCAGACCCCATTTGGGTCTTCATGAGCCCCTTCTTTATGTGCCCATCTGTCTCAGTTACTTTCCTCTTATTGCTGAGACAATATATCTGACACCCAAAATGAAGGAAAGAAAGGTTTATTTACCTCATGGTTTGTGGAGGTTTCAGTCCATATTCTGCTAGCTCCAAGGCAGAGTGTCATATGGTAGAGGGCAATAGTTCATGGTGGTAGAAAACAGCAAACAGAGCAAGAGCAAAATGGGAGGAGCAGACAGCAGAGAGCTAGCCTCTTTCTCTGCCTTATATTGTATGCAAGCTACCTGCCCCAGAGTGGAAATAGCATTCACACCCATAATCCCATCATTAGACCATGAATCAATCATAAACTCTAGAAGTCTGCACCCATGACTGCATGAGGCTTTGGGGGAACATCTAGACACAAAACATGATGCCATTTTATTTCTTTTGGGGTGTAATGGAGGGGTCCCTATTGGAGGATGAGATCAGTCTTTAGTGGTATCTCATGTAGGGCTTCTAAATTCTGGACTAAATCATTGTGTCCCCAAGTTGAGCCTTCTGCAACCATCTTAGCAGCTTCATCTGCCTTTTGGTTTCCAAGGGTGGTGAGGTCCTTTACTTTTTGATGTCCTTTACAGTGGATGATGGCCACCTTATTAGGTTTCCATGCAGTGGGCAGAAGTTGTAAGACCTCATCTCTGTTTTTGATTTATTTTCCTTCAGCTGTCAAAATGCTCATTCCTTGTATAACATCCCATGAACATGAACAGTAGCAACAGCATACCTGGAATCTCCATAGATATTTACCTTTTTATCTTTGCCCAATTGAGGACCTGTATGAGTGCCCAGAGCTCAGCTCCTTAGGCAGACCAATTCTGGGGAAGCGGCCCCACTAGGAGTGCTTCTTCCATGGTAACAACAGCATAGCCAACTTTACATTGTCCATTTTTAACAGAGCTACTTCCACCCATGAACAAGGTGTACTCAGCATCTGTCAAGGGCTCCATATGGAAGTCAGGCCGGCTGGCAAAAACTCATCAGTAAGTGCAAGGCAATCTGGTCCAGCTGTCCAAGCTTTGCGGGTAGGTAGGTGGCTAGGCCTAGAGCTTTAACTGGCTGGCATGTGAGTTGGGGATTTTCAATAAGCAGACTTTGATACTGAGTGATACAGCTGTTTGAGAGCCAATACTGTCCCCAACTGTTGAAGAACTCAAGAACAGCTTGGTACCTGGACAGTCAGGTTCTGTCCCAAAGTCAATTTGTCTGCTTCTTTAAGAGGGCAGCAGCAGCAAGAACCCACAAGCGAGGAGGCCATCCTTTTGATACTGAGTCCAGAGTCTTACATAGGCGACTGGCCTTTCCCAGGGTCCCACCATTTGAGTTAAGATTCCCAAGATGACATCATTTTTCACTGACAAATAGGTTGAAGGGGAGGGTTAAATTTGGTATTCCTAGGGCTGGAACAAAGGCTAGGGCCTTTTTGATTTGTTTGAATGCTGCGATCTCTTGTAGGGTCCAATTGTTTACCTCTTTTCAGTTGTGAGTTTTGTCAACATATCATAAAGTGGTCCTGCTTTTTCAGCATACCTGGGTATCCAAATCTAGCAGAATAATATTAACCCTAGGAATTCCTTAAGATCCTTTATACAGTCTGGCCTCAAGATGGAGCAAATAACTTCCTTTTCTTCTAGGCCTAGGCTCTGGAGTCCCTTTTTTAAGTCAAGTATTTTACCTTCTGTTTACAAACTTGAGCCTTTTTCCAGGAGACCTTAGACCTTAGACCAGTGTAACACACATGATGGAGGAGGGCCTTAGTTCCTGTCCAACAACCCTGTCTGGTTGAGCTGCCAACTCATATGTCATCAATGTATTGCAGAAGTGTGCAGATGAATTTCCTGTGGGGGAATTTGGTTAGGGCAGCAGTCAAACAATATAGGAGAGTTCTTGAAGCCTGAAGGGAGGCAAGTGCATGTGAGTTTCCCCTTTTATCCTGTATTTGAAATTGAAAAGAAGTCAGCTAGCTGGGGCCACTCACAGGCAAAAGAAAGCATCTTTCAAGTCTAGACAGGAAGACCAGGTAGCATCAGGAGGGAGTAGGCCCAGGAGGGTATACAGATTTGGAATCATTGGGTATAAATTTATGGTGGCTGCATTAACTGTGTGGAGCTCTTGCACTGATCAGTAGCCCCCATTGGGCTTTTTTATGGGAAGTAATGGACTGTTCCAAGATGATTGGCAGTCTATTAAAAGTCCAAGGGCTAGGGATATAGCTCAGTGGCACAGTCCTGCCTGCAAGCATGAGGTCCTGAGTTTGCTTCCTAGCACCAAAAAATAATAATAATAATAATAAAAATTTAAAAAGTCTAAAATGTTTTAGGTGAGCAATGGCTGGATGCCAAGTTGGGCTTCTCTGGACATGGGATATTGCATTATGGCCACAAATGTGGCTGTGGGATTGAAGCCAGTGATTATCGGGGTACGGTTTATGGCAAGCCCCAGGGGTGATCCCATATTCCTGGGATCAGAGTTTTTAGAGTCTCTGGATCCATGTTGGTTATAGTTTCTGATTGGTACCATCCCCAGTTTTCTTCTCAGGAGATTGTTAGGGTCAATGTCAGACCTGGAGTCTCTGCTTGGAGAGTGAAGGAGACCAGTTTTTCTGGATCAAATGATATAGTAGCCCTTAAATTTGTAAGGAGGTCATATCCTAAGAGAGGTATGGGGTGTTCAGGCATATATAGGAACTGGTGGTTGATGAGATGGCCTCCAAAATCACAAGATCAGTTGAGATGAAATCTCTTCTCTGATAATACACCTGTGGCCCCAACTACCTGGATTTTCTTGGAAGTCAAGGGTGCAATGGGTTGAGTAACAACAGAATTTTGGCTCTAGTGTCTACTATGAAAGTCATGGGTTTTCCCCTGATTTTGATCATGACTATGGGCTCCCAGGGACCCAGTGAAATAGAACCTGGTCTGTCCTAATCTTCTCCTTCATCAAAAAGTGAAAAGAGAGGTTCTGGTTGGGGGAGTCCATTTGATTCAATATCAGGATGGTCTTGTAAGCAGAGAGGACATTTGTCCTTCCAATGTCCAGATTGTTTGCAGTAGACACATTGATTGTAATTGAGCACATAAGGATGGCCACCAGGTTTAATTTGGAAAGGAATTTTGCTCTCTTTTTTTTGGTTTTCCTCTTGGTAGTTGTGGATGATAGGAATTTTTTGGTAATGGTTCCCCATCACGGCAGACTGTTGGTGAGCATGCTGATCTGCCTCTTGACATCTCTCCTTTTTCTCGTCCTTGTCCCAATTTACAAAGACCCCTTGAGATATCTTCAGGAGTTTGGTGGCATTCATGCCTGCAAATCTGTCAACTATCTGAATCATTTTCTGGATGTCTCAGTAGACTGAGTTATGAAGACTGAATTCACCATCTGTTGGTTCTCTGGGGCCTCTGGGTCAAATGGGGAATAAGTGTGGTAGGCTTTGACAGTCTCTCATAGAATTTGGCCAGACTTTTGGTGGCCTCCCGAATCACTTCTGATGTCTTTGACATGTTTATTGCTTTTTTACTTCCCTCTCAGAGTCTGGCCAGGAGAACTGAACAGTATCATTTGAGGTCCTCATTGCTCTCTGAGGTCTTAGAGTCCCAATTTGGCTTGGTTGATGGAAGTTGATTGTTCACCCAAGCCAGAGGATCAACAACTGTGCCTGGAGCTTGAGCTTGAAGCCAGATATAAGCCCCCTCTAAAATTTGAAGGCATTCTTCAGTGTTGAGAGTCAGAAGCAATTTTTGATAGTCAACCCAAGTAGGAGATGGGTCCGGAAAATTAAGGTAAGGAGGTTGGTCAGAGCTTGAGGCTTTGCAGAATATGAAGGGGTGTGGTGCTTCCGGTTGAGAAAGTCAGTGGGGGAGAAAGGCTGATAATATAATACATGGTGGGTTTTTGGTTAGGTCCCAGTGGGCTCCCTGGATAAGCACAGAGGGATGTCTGAAGATGGGATGAGTGGGGGCTGGGGATTTAGCTCAGGGGCAAAAGCGCCTGCCTGGCAAGTGCAAGGTCGTGAGTTCGGTTCCTGGTACTGGAGAAAAACCAAAAAACAAAAAAAAAAACCAAAACAAACAAACAAAAAAAAGATGGGATGAGTGGAGGTGATGGCTGACTAGACTGGGGTCTGATGGGCTGGGCAAGAGGTGGTGCCAGTATTGGCGGTGAGAATGGAGCAGTCGAATCAAAAGAGGCATTTGGTTGTGGACTGGCCTCTGGCACCTGGATTGGCTGAAGTGGCAGAATGGGAATTGATCAGGCCAAAACCAATCACATTCCATTTCCATCTATTGGTCCAGCAAGTCTCTGCTGTTGCATAGGGGCTCTGGGGAGGCACATACTATGGAGGAAGGATATCTTTAGGGTCAGTGGGCAGGACAGGATAGTTTTTCTTTCTCTTAGAAGCTTCTTTAATGGAAACTTTATGGCTGGATGAACTAGCTTTGATCACTAATCAGGTTCCCTTTCCTGGCAGGTGCAGGCACTGGAGCCAAGGCAGGGGGTTCTGACATAGTCCACACCAGAAATCCATGTATGGGAATTGATCAGGCTGATCATTTGTCTAGGAGTCTGTTACTTTGTCCCAAACTTGGCAAACTACTTCCACATCTAGAGCTCCCTCTGATGGCCAGACAGGACATAGGCATGAACAATCAACCCCACAGAGAGTATGATGGAGTCATTGGGGTTTCATCTTCACTCAGTAATCATCTGAGAAACCCTTGATGAAGTTTCTCAGCATGCAGTCCTGGACAGTGGGCTTACCCTGACATTTACCCGTACTGGATCTCTAAGGTGTGTATGCTGTGAATGGTGGCACAACAGACAAAAGGTGGATGCCCCTCTCAGAGGGAGAGAGAGAGAGGGAGACCAAACTGGTGCCCGTCTGGCCCCTTGCCTCTAGGCAACATTGCGACTGTCCGGGCTACGGAGAAGTGTTGCTTAGTCTTCCGTTATGCTCTGTCAAGCCTCCAGAAAGAACTTGCTGGGAGTTCCCAGTCAGATGTGTCCGAGGAACTGCAAGTTAGGGCCCACTCAAGCTCCGTATCTCTGAGACTCAGGGGAGGGGTTGTTAGCCATGGAGTATAGATGGAATGGTCTATTGCTTACACTGTCCAGGCACAATCAGTCCACACATTCACATGCAGGCACACAAAGGCTGAAACATTCCATCCCCAGTCCCTGGGGCAAAAATCTAACTGAAACTGAAACTGTTCTGACTGAGGCTAGTGAAGAGTAATCAGGTCCTCTCTCATCCATGCTGGGTTGGTAAATGACAAACTAAGGGACTTCCCAGGGCAGTCCTACCTTGTCCGAGGGCCAAAACCAATCATATTCCATTTCCATTTATTGGTCCAGCAAGTCTCTGCTGTTGCACAAGGGCTCCTGTTCCTTGACTGTCCAGGAGACTCCAAGAAAAGGACCAGAGGGCACACCCTTTTGTCTGCAGGTCAGAGGGCGAGCAGGCCTCCACCAGTGACCCAGTCAGTCAGCATGGCATTTTCCCAGTCAGGGAACCAAGAATGTTACAGAATGTGATACCAAACGGAACGAAAAATGCTCTGCACCAAGGAGTTGGAAGGCAACACACTTTATTATGCCAGCAGGCTGATAGGGGATCACTCCAAGAAGAACATGAAAAGGCAAGCTATGCAGTTTTTAGGTCACAACAGGTCACTGAGACCAAACCCCTAGCCCCAGGGATCTCTGCTCAAAAAGTCAAGCTTGTATCTCTTACTTGGGCATTGATATTAGGAAAAGGTGCCGCACGGACTCCAAATATACCTTTCTGGTGCTACACACCCATGCAGCAATCTGAAAAGAGAGGAGCTTGCTGACTAATAAGCAATTCTGAATAAAACACAAGCAGGAAATTCTACAGCTCTTAAAGGTAGTATGTCTTCCCAACCTGGTCACTGTCATTCATTGCAAGGGACCCCCAAGAGACATATCTAAAGTCTCTTAGAGAAATCAAAAGGCTGGTAGAGAGGCAAAAGGACAGAACCCTAACCATTAAAGGTCAAGACCCTAAACATTAAAGTAGTCCTTCCTGAAAAGATTCAAGAGAAAGGTATAAAAATCTTGCACAAGGAATGCTCACTATAATTTTCACAGGATTAGGATTAAAGCTACTCTTGTGAACTTCTGGAAGACCTGAGGTTCCTCTTCGAAAAGCAAGGCTCCAGCACTGCTCTGGGGATCATAGAAATCTGACCTGCTGCTCCTCATATTTGTGCTGTATATCCCCAAACTAATCGTAAAATTACTTTCTTTCTCCCATCGAACAGAAAACCTCAACAATCACTAACGCTCCTCTGCTTGTCTTCTAATAGTTTTTCTTTGTTCAGCCCAGCCAGTGAGCCACAGCTGCCCAGAGTAGCTGGAGATCACATGATCCCCAGTAGGGAGAGGGTACAGCCCCTTCAAGCAGGAAGTAGCCATATGAAAACAGCTTTGAGAGTAAAAACTAAATATATGCAAAGATTTCTATATAGCTGTGATGCTAATATTGCTAACCTCATAGAATATTAAATTATATATTTGTGTTTCCCAAGTGTACAGGCCTCAAAGATGCAAACTAAAAAATATCTGACAGTATACCTGAGTTCACACATGGTTCTTTTTGGGAACAATTTGGTCTTCTGACAGCAGGATTTGGCAAAATTTTGCTTCTGTCTGCAAACTCTGCATGGGAAGATGAACATGACTGTGGCCATCTTCCAGAACTACGGAGTGAATTAAGTTAATGAACCAAGTGCCACTGTATTACACTCATGTCTTCCAATTGAAGTTGTTTATGGTGATAACTGTTTTCAGGCTCAAAGGCTTTCCCATAATTGTGTTCCAACTATGGATGAAATGTTCATGCCAATCCAACATAAAATAGCCACCAGATGCTGTAAATACTTCTTCAGGTCTTATCCTTACGTGACTAGTAGGTAATTGTGTTATAACAGTCAGAGGTACTCAAACACGAGACAATATTACTCTAAAAATTAAAGGTTCGACACTAATAACCTACAAAACACATCTATAGAAAAGTACATTCTTCTTAAATGACACTCTATTAAAATATAACTTATTTATTTATTTTGAATTTTTTTGAGACAGAATCTTGATATACACACAGTTCAGGCTGTCCTTGAACTCACCATGTAGCCCAGGCTGGCCTTGAACTCCTGGCAATCCTCCTGCCTCAGCCTCTCAAGAGCTGAGATTATAGGTGTGCACCACCAGGTCCAGCAGATATAACAAATTTAGATAAAAATGCCTTTTCTTTTTTTTTTGAGACAAGGTCTTGCTCCATAGTTCAGGCTGGCCTTGAACTCACTATGTAGTCCAGGCTAGCCTGGAACTCATGCAGACCCTCCTGCCTTGGTGTCCTAAATGCTGGAATTACAGTGTGCCACCACAACGGGCAATAAGAATGTCAAGCTTTATGTCATTTAATATCTTGTAATTAGATAAATATAACTGCCTAAAAAGTTATTCTATACTAAGTTAAAATATACTCACACTATATAAAAGTTTGAGAAATAGTATTTCTACTTTTCTATCTGGATTCCACATTTTTACTTTGCTTTTTTTATAACACCTGTTTGGGACATTTCCAGTTTGTCTGTTTACAAAGGCTCCTGACTCAGTATTTATAATAACTCAACTAGAATTTACATTATCAGTATTTTAAGTATCAATGTCAATAATATCATTTAGTTATATACTATTATTATTACTTTAGATATCAGCACTTGGGAGGCTGAGGCAGGAGGATTGCTGCGAGTGCGAAGCCAGCCTGGGTTACACAGTGAATTCAAGACCAGCCTGAGCTACAAAGTGAGACCCTATCTCAAACAAAAGCAATGCAGGAATTCAGTCTGGACAACTGCATTTTCCACTTTTAATGAAATAAGCAAATAGTTTATTTCTCAGTGTGTTGACATGATAAATTACATTTTGCTGCTATACTATATTTTTAAAATATTAAAAAAAAGGACTGCACACATAAGTAAAGTGCCGGTGGTAAACCAACAATGACAGATCAGGGAGCCAGTTAAATTGTGGCAAGTCCCAGGGAAAAAGACTCCCTGAAAACATCATAAAACAAGCTGGACATGCTGGTGCATGCCTGTAATCCCAGCACTCAGGAGGTTGAGGCAGAAGGATCTTTGCAAGTTCGAAGCCAGTCTGGGATACAAAGTGAGCTCAAGGCCAGCCTGAACTGCATAGTGAGACCTGCCTCAAAAAGACAAAAACAAAAAACAACAATAAAAAAAAAAATCATAAAACAAACAGCGGACAAAGGCCCACAGGTACCCATCTTTCCAGAGCCCCTGTGCCAACTCCAAGGCAGCTTTCTCCTTTTCTGTTTTGCTCCTTACAAATAAAGCACCTTTCTTTCTTAAACTCTGTCCCTTTAATTCATTACTGGTGCTGAGTTTACAATCCCAGTTAGCTGCTCATCACAGCAGCACTCACCCCTGATTACATTCTGATCCATGTTGTGACTTTGCTGTATAAATTACCCCTAATGGAGGCAGATATGGTAATGTATGCCTGTGATCCCAGCACGCTGGAGGCTGAGGCAGGAGGATCTCTGTGAGTTTGACCAGCTTGAACTGCAGAGACCCTGTCTCAAAAAAATGCATATGTATATATATATATATATATATATATAACTCCTGAGAAAAGGCCTCAGTGGCCACTTACTCAGAACCCTTCCTAGAAATACAAGAGCTTTTCTTCACTCCTTATTTCCAATAAAACTCTCCTAACTTCTTCCTTTGGTTTGAGACTTCACACCTTGATGTTGTGGGACCATGAACACTGCACCTTTAACATCTAACACATTGGGAGTTATATTTCTGCTATATCAGGTAAAGTAAAAGACATGAAATAAGTACAATATTCACAAGGAGACTGTTGATCTGATTTTCTTTTCGAAGCCCTAAGCATTTTTTAAGCTATGTCCCAGCCTTTCTGTTTATTTTGAATCAGTCTCACTAAATTGCCCAGCCTGAGCTCCAAATTGCCTTCCTCCCACCTTCATTTAGCAAGTAGCTGGGATGCCAGCTAGCCTTAGGCAAAAGAAAAAAAAGAAGAAGAAAAGGCAATGCTGGGGTTGAACCTAAGCTCTTTATACTGAGCTACATCCTCAGCTCTTATTATTTTTGAGACACAGCATAGCCTTCCTAAATTGTTAGTTGCTCAGACTGGGCTCAAACCTTTCCATCCACCCGCTTCAGCCTCCCAGAGTGCAGGGTTTACAGGTCTGCACCACCTCACCTTGCAGCCCTAGGCAATTCTCAGTGCTAAATTTGCATTTCCAAAGGTTTGATTCTGGGTTGAAAAAAGGGAAAAACTTGAATCTCACAGCACGGGACAACTTTTAGGCCCTCCCAACAAGGAAAAGCCTTCCTTAGGCTCCCTTTTGCTTTAATTTATCACAGGTTCTGGTCACTTTTTTCTTTTGCAGTACTGAACATTGGACCCAAGGTCTTTGTGCTGAGCTACCACTGGAGCTAGTGCTCCAGCTTGTTTTTTATTTTGAGACATCTGGCTAAATTGCCCAGGATGGGCTCCATCTTCGAATCCTCCTGCCTCAGCCTCTCATAGTGCTAAGATTATAGACATATGCCAGCGTACCTGGTCCAAGTAAATACTTTCTTTTTGTTGTTTTTGTTTTTGAGATAGGGTCTCACTAAGTAGTTCAGGCTGGCCTTGAACTCACTATGTAGCCCAGGCTATAGCCCACCCTCAAACTCATGGCAATCCTCCTGCCTCAGCCACCCCAGTGCTGAGGTTACAGGGATGCCTCAGTACCCTCCTTGGATGATTTCTTCTGCCTGAGGGTTGCTGATCTCACCACAGGGTGCTCTACAAGTGAAATAGGAAATTAGAGTGTGATGCAGAACTGGCTGCAGAAGTAGGTGTGACAGGTTAATTACAAAATCCTAGACACAGGGACAGAACGGTTCCCAAAAAATTTGTGCGTGGACTTCTCACAAAAACTCATGCTGATTTTCCATAGGGCACCTGGACCTGGCCTCAGCCAGAGGAGTGCAGAATCCAAAAAGAGAGATACTATTAAGTGCTCGCTACTGTGCCTCTTCACCTTAGCCCGCCCTCATGCCGCAGAGTGTACTCCTCTTCCTACTTTTATTTGACCCAAACCTGCTCCACAGAGCCTGTTTCTTTTCCTACCTGTCAGAGCATCAGACTAATTTGTTATCAAGGTGCATAAACATGGGTCTGTTAGATCCACATTTATTCTTTAGAGTATTTCTATTGAATTATCAATTTTAGTTTATGAGTTTTATTATATTAAACAATGAGTACCTAACATGAAAAAGTCACAAAAATAAAGTATTGAGTTTTTAGTATTTATTATTTATAAAAAAGCATAAAAATTTTCAACATCAACTGGTTTTTGGTGTACAAAGTATAAAAAAGAACTTCAGAAATAAATTCCCATATGAGCTGCAATGAAAACACCAATAGCACGCTATAAAAAATAATAATCTTTACTTCAATTATCACACCTAAAGCAGTCTGAATACACGACAACAGCACGTTCCATACATACACATTGCTTACACTGACAGCACATGTCTTTTGCTTTCCTGGCCCTTTTTTTTTTTTTGGTTTTTCTCCGGTACCGGGAACCAAACTCACGACCTTGCGCTTGCCAGGCAGGCGCTTTTGCCGCTGAGCTAAATCCCCAGCCCCTTCCTGGCCCTTTTGTAGGACACACTGACATCTCAGTGATCTTACTGGGGCTTTTTGTTTGTTTGTTGGGGTTTTGTTTTTTGCCTTTTATTTATTTATTTATTTGGTACTGGGAATCAAACTCAGGGCCTTGTGCTTGCCAAGCAAGCACTGTCTTGCTAAGCTACATCCCCAGCCCTTGTTTTTGGTCTTTTTGAGACAGAGTTTAGCTATGCAGCTCAGGCTGGCCTTGAATTCACTTTGTAGACCAGGCTGGCCTCAAACTTGCAGCAATCTTCCTTTTTCAACCTCCCCATTGCTGGGATTACAGGCATGCGCCACCACGCCAGGCTCAGTCTTGCTGTTTTGTCAGGAAGTTCTTATTATATTATACAGTGAGTGTGTAGTTAACAGGAAAATAAAATATCAATGAAATAAATTATTAAATTATCATGTACTGTGTGTTTAGACATCAACATTTTCACATCAGCTGTGTACTTCCTTATAAAACCTAAAAGATAACATTGGAAATAAAGTCCTATATGAACTGCAATGAAAATACCGATAGAACACTACCACAAAAATAAGCTTTGCTTCAACTATCACACACAAAGTAGTCTTCACACATGACAACTGCATGTTCCACGCACACGTCTCACTTACACTGACAGCACATGTGCTTATTTTTCCTTTCCTATGTGGCAGTCTTGTCATCTCTCTTCCCATTTTGTCAGGAGCTTCCTTCTATATTGTATGCACGCACTTAACAGGGAGATCGGATGTCAATAAAATACAATATCAAGGATGTAATGAGTGCTTAGACTAGACATCAACATTTTTCACATCAGCTGTTCACTTGCTTACAAAACCTAAAAGATAATATCAAAAATAAAACTAATGTGAGCTACAGTGTAAACACAAACAAAAGTCTACCACAGAAATAAGATTTGCTTCAACTGTCACACCCAAGGCAGTCTTCGCATATGACAACTGCCTGTTCTATACACAGGTATTGCTTTACATGGACAGTACATATGGTTTTTCTTTCTGTACTTTCTTGTAGGGCACAGTTGACTTTTTTGTTTTGTATGCCTGTTGTAGCAGGGCTTCGTGATGCTGCACCTGCCTGTTCACCTATCAGCTCACCAGGGTGCTCCACAATTCTTTTGTGTAGTTCCCTGGTAGAAACATTTTGTTTTTCCTCTGCTGTAAATGATCTCTTATGAGGTCCAGTCCCAATCCTCTTCTCTGTGATATTTTATGTCAAGGGCCATTCCATATAATTTTGGGGGAAAAATCGTATCATAATTAAATTGTAATTAGGGGTTGTCTGAGGCCTAGTATCTTTGTCATTTGAGTTGGCTGTGGTATGCAGAAACATAACTCCAGGTGCCTCTGGTCACAGTTGAGGTCTCAACCGTCCCATGATGTTGCGATGCTCTGGGGCAAGATTACATTAGCTGAAGACATCCTGGTTCCTTGAGAACTGAGTAGTAATAAAAAAAGGTTTCATCTGGAGGAAAGGACAAACTTCTTATTAACCTGCCATCTCTCCCCATCATCCTCATCAACATAAAATCCTTATTAATTTAAAACACCATCACCCTCTGAGTCATCCAACAATCCCATCATTTCCTAATGTAAATGTCAATAATAAATCAATAAATACAAGGTTCTGGCTGCCTTGTGGCCCCTTCTTCCCCATGAACAACTGGCCATCCTGGATGCGTGTTTTATTGCTACTTGTCTCTTACTCTTGCTTTTTGCCATGCACTGTAACACCTTGCAGGAAATTGTGGATTTACTGCACAGGTCCAGATAATTTTTCACTTTTTATTTTCTTTGCAAACTATCGGTGTATTTATGCCACACGCTTAGGATCAAGTAAAATACAGCCATTGGCCAATGGTTTGTGTTTCAAGTGACATCACAGTTGCCACATAACTCATCAACATCTATTCCATATTTGGTTTTGTTGAAAGTTTCCATTTCAGGCTTCTGTTTTGTCGAGGTTTCCCTATCAATATTTCCATCATGGTGAAATGTTGACATCAGCAGTACCACTTTGCTTTTCCTTTGCCATACATGAGGCTGTAATGAGACCTCAGTGAAGCTAGCCTGTTTTGATTTTTCTCCGGTACCGGGAACCGAACTCACGACCTTGCGCTTGTCAGGCAGGCGCTTTTGCCGCTGAGCTAAATCCCCAGCCCCAGCTAGCCTGTTTTGAGAACAAGGTCTCATTAAACTGCTAAATTGCCCAAACTGAGCTTGGATTTGAGATCCTCCTGCCTCAGCCTTCCAGAGTGCTGGGATCACAGGTGTGTGCCACCATGCTTAGCTATATGGGCCTGTAAGGACAAGAGACTATCTTTATGCCCTTCCTCTAGTGTCCAATAGCCAAGGTCAAAGCCCCTGGGAGCATCATATCCAAATGAGTCTGTCAGAGGACACTAGTCCCTTCTGGTTGCCAAATTCTGTGGCATCAATCTGGCTTCATTCACCAGCCTGCCATCAAGAATGAGAAAAGCCCTAAAAGTGAGAAAATGAGTTCACTCACACTTCTGCGGGCAGCAAGTCTGCCCCTGATGTGCACTGGGTTCTTCTGGTGCCGGGTGTGTGTGTGTGTGTGTGTGTGTGTGTGTGTGTGTGTGTGTGTGTGTGCGCGCGCGCGCGCGTGAAAAACCAATCCACAGCCATGAATGCATAGATGGACCAGCCTGGCCTGCCCACTGGCCCAGGAAAGAGAATGCCAGGTTCTACTGACATTTCCTTGGCTCTCAGCATGAGGAAGGCGGACAAGCAGCTTGCTTTTAAAACTCCACACCGGGGTACTTGACGGCATATGCCTACAATCCCAGCCCTGAGGCTGGAGTGGACAGAGCCAAATGAGTGCCTCAGTTTGGGTATATACTGAGTTCAAGGCCAACCTGAACTACATAGCAATACTGTCTCCAAAAACCACAAAAGGAAAGAAAGAAAATAATCCTTCCTATCAACTTCACATTTTCACATTTCCATTACAGCACTTCACGTAAGTCCTGCTTAGCCGTCATGAATTTCTTGTAGGAACAATAATTGCTCTTCCAACAGAGCGACCCCTGTCTGAGACTGATGATTTCTTAGTTCATTTATACTTTGCAAAAGCATTTACTGAATGTGAGGCAAGAGAATCGTGAAGTGAAACTCAGCCTGCCTAAGTAAATACAGTACAATACAGATTAGCCAGTCTTTGTAAATACTTTGATTAGTTCACTGACAGGCTTCTACAAAAGAAACCGCATGTTACCCTAAAAGAATTGAAGCTGGGCATAGTGGCACACGCCTGTAATCCCAGCACTCAGGAGCCTGAGACAGGAAGATCGCTGCAAGTTCAAGGCCAGTCTGGGCTACAAAGTGAGTTCAAAGCCAGCCTGAACTGCTGTGAAACCGGCTCAAAAAAAAAAAGAAAAAAAAAAAATTGAAACTTTCAAGCCAGGCGTGGTGGTGCATGCCTGTAATCCCAGCCTCTGGGAGACTGAGTTAGGACTGTAGCGAGTCTGAGGACAGCCTGGACTGCAAAGTAAATTCAAGGCTGGTCGGGCTTGAGATTGTGACCCTGTCTCAAAAGAACAACAACAACAAAAAAAAAACACGAATTGATACTTGGCTGGGCATGGTGGTGCACATCTATAATCCAAGCACTCTAGGAAGCTGAGACAGGAAAATTGCAAATTCAACCCAGCCTGGGCAATCTAGCGATTTAGCAAGACTCAGTCTCAAAATTTAAAAAGAATTGGGGATGTAATTTAGGTAAAAGGTCCTGGGTTCAATTCCCAGTACCAAAAAAAAGAGGCGGGGGGACATCCTAACCAGACTAGTTTGAGTGGATTTGTTGTTTATCAAAATCAGCCACTCCTAGGAAGGAGCTAAATCAATAAAGGAGCGAGGTACTGTGGTACATGCCTGTAATCCCAGCACTTGGGAGGCTTGGGCATAAGTTTCGCCACAAGACCAGTCTGGGATGCACAGCAAGACCTTGTCTCAAAAAACTTTAAAAAAAATTTTTTTCTAAAAATTGTTCTTCCTTAAACCGGAACGTGTACTCGGTAAAACCACCTGCAGCTGAGCAGAAGCTCAGGCGCCTGCGCGTGCGCACGGCCGCTCCGCCGAGCCTACGTGACAGGCCTTGAGTTAGTCATGGCGTCTGGCGAGGGAGGCGCCAGCTCCGCCCACGAGGAGTAGCAGAGCTGACAGACGCCGAGCTGACAGCGCGGCTCGCCAGGAAGGTGGGCTTTGAGCCGAGAAGCCCCAACAGCCCCGACTCGGCCTCCTCCGATGGCCCACTCCCTCTCCCTTCCGCGCTCTCCATTATGGAATATACCGTCCGATCCGCGAGAAACGGAAACCGACAGTGCCCACCCGTGCAACTTCTGACGGGGCTTCTAAGGTCCGCCCCGCGTGCTCTGAGTAGCTCAGCGTCCGAGCCTGCCCCCCTGAGAGTCCTCATTGGCTGAGCAGAACCGTAGGGGTGGGGTCCGCAGCGGCCTCAGCGGGTTTCTTAGTGGCCCAAGGGTGTGGCTCTTCCTCTCTAAGCACTCTCATTGGCTGAGTGGGCCTTTGGGGTGGGGCCGCTCCGGAGCGAAGACAACAAAGGCGGCGGGCGGCGGGCAGCTGTGTGCGTGTCTCTTGGTTCTCCCATCCGCCGAGGCGTTCTTGCCTCCCTCCCGCCCTGCTCCAGATGAAGTGTGAACACTGCACGCGGAAGGTGGGCCGCGGCGGGCGGGGGCGAGACAGGGCGGGGGCCGAGGGCGAAGACCGGCGGCTCGGCCGGCCCGACAGGCACGGGGGCGAGCGCCGCGTCCGCTGCGAGCCACGCCGATGCCCTCCGCGGCTGTGCCCGCGCCCTCCTGCGCGCGCAGCCGGCGTGGGCGGGGGGTTGCAGGGGTGGCTCCCACCCTCGGGACCTTAGCGTCCCTAGTGACGGGGAGAACTCTTTGAAATGGAGAGGGAAGCGGGAACCCCCGGGCCCCGCACCGTCGGGCCGCCGCACTCCCGCGCGGTGATAGAGGTGGAGCGCGCCGCCAACCCTGCTCTGTAACGGGGTGTGGGGTGCAGGGGCGTGAACCCGGGCGCCTTTGCACTGAATTGCATCCCAGGCCCTTTTTTACAACAGGGTCTTGCCAAGCTTCCAAGTGGTCCCGAGTGGGCTCAAGTTTTGAGTCCCCCTGCCACAGCCTCCCAGAGTGCAAGGATTACAGACTTGTACCGCCGCACCCGGCTATAACTTGCCCTCTTTTTGTTGTTGTTTTTCACTTAACACTATATCAGAGAATTGCAGTCATTCTGGTTCATGCTTTGTATGAACTGCGTCGTACGGTAAATGTCCCTGTGTCTGAGGAAGTCGCACGCTAGCCTGGTGGGGGAAGGCCACACCACTTGGAGTTCATCCTTACCGCAAATGGTATGGATGGAAGAGTGAATGTGTGCATATAGCTGCTTTTATTTCTGTAAAAAAAGATTTCTGGACTGGATCTTAATATATATACGATGTGTGTGTTTTTAAAGAAGAACTAGGTTAAAAGTTACGCTTTAACAATATTCTCTTCCCTTTTTAAGGAATGTAGTAAAAAGACAAAAACCGAGGATGAAGAGGATGTGTCAGTTGATGCACCGAGTCTGGCCCAGGAGAATGGTGAGGCAAGTGGATTGTTCAGTTTTATGTCAACATAAAGTAAGGGGCTGCTGCTGTTTTTCTTCTGTTTGGAGGTCCATGTCATGATGCATGGCATTGCTGGAAGAAGGACTGAAGTACAGCCTGGCATGGTGGCGTACACTTGTAATCCCAGCTGTCCGGGAGGCTGAGGCAGGAGGATCACTGAGTTCAAAGCCACCCTGGGCTACATAGTGAGTTCAAGGCTAACCTGAACTACACAGCAAGGCCCTGTCTCAAAAAAAAGACTGAAGTAAAATTGAAGCTGCTAAAACCCACATGTAGAACTGTCCACCAACACCCCACAGCCTGTCTTCTCAACCACACTAAGCCAAAACTCCACTTTAGCAACAAAAACATGGTGGTATAATATTTAAACCTCAAATCTGTTGTGTGTAGTGTATTTGTGTGTATTCTGGGAATTGAATCCCCAGGTGCTATACAACTGAGCTACATCCTGGCCATTTATTCATCCATTTGTTTGTCCATCCGTCCATCCATGGGTAAATGACAGGGTCTCGTGCAGCGTAGGCTGGCCTCTAACTTGGAGCAATCTTCCTGCCTCAGCCTCCCAAGTTGCTGGGATTACAGGCATGCACCACCACTCCTGGCCCTTTATTCTGGCCTATTGCCCAGATTAGTCTCAAATTTAAAATTCTCTTGCCTCAAATTGGGCATGATGGAGCACACCTGTAATCTCAGCGCTTGGGAGGCTGAGACAGGAGAATTGCTGCAATTTAGGGGCAAGCCTGGACTACACAGGAGACCCTACATCAGAAAATTTAAAAAAAAATTTCTCCTACCTCAGCCTTCAAAACAGCTAGAACTATAGGCATGTGCCACCATGCTCAGCAAAACCTCAGATCTTTTTGATGGAAACTGCTGTTCTGTAAAATGAGCGTTGAGATAGAACATCTATAAAATAACTTAAATTTTGTGACTAAACTTTTGCTTTAAACAGCTTCTTCTCTCATTTAGTTCTTGCTTTTGAGTCCTCCTTAGCTAGGAGTGATGGCTTGTGTGTGTTTGTTCTGTGCTAGGCTTCAGGTGTGCTCTCATGTCGTGCTTACGTGGGCAGGTGTTTGAGGTACGCCCCACAAGTGTTCCCCATTCACAGAGAATGGTATGGTGTGGGGAGGGTAGAGTCACTTCTTTTAGAAAATCCTAGAAGCCGGGCATGGTGGCACACACCTGTAATCCCAGCACTTGGGAGGCTGAGGAAGGAGGATCGTTGCAAGTGCAAGACCAACCTGGGTTACAAAGTGAGCCGAAGGCCAACCTGAACTACATAGCAAGACCCTGTCTTAAAAAGACAAAAGAAAAGAAAAAGAAAATCGTAGAAGCCAGGCATGGTGGTACATGCCAGTAAATCCACTCAGGGCAGTTGAGACAGGAGGATTCCAAGTCCAAGCCTAGTATGAGTAACTCCTACCTTGTCTCCAAAAACAATTTTTTTTTTGAGACTGTCTTCCCTCTGTTGTTCAGGCTGGGCTTGAACTCAGTATGTAACCCAGGCTGGTTTCATGCACAGCAGTACTCCTGCCTCAGCCTCCCGAGTGGTGGGATTACAGGTATGTGCCACCACACCCAGCCTCCCTAGTCAAAATTAAAATTTTCTTTCTTTTTTTTTTTTTCACTGAGACAGTCTATCTGTGTGGTTCAGGCTGGTCTTGTACTTACTGTGCAGCCCCTGCTGGCCCCAAACTCTTCCAAGTGCTGAGATTACAGGCATGTGCCATGCCGGCTAAATTCAGTAGTTCTAAGGTGCCATTTAACCTGACAGGCCTCTACCTGGTTACCCTGTGTGCCAGCGTTGTGGAGACTGAGGTTTACAACCAGCAGGGCAGGAGACAAGCTCACTGAGCTGGCCACCAGCAGCAGAGGGGGGACGTGGAGCCGGGAGACATTGGGGGTGAGGACTGTGTAGCAGCCAGTCCTAGGGGCCCTCCCCATGCCTGTCCCTGGTAGCATCAGCTCAGACAGAAATGTAGCAGCCCAGGCTTGGTCAGCATGTGGCCAAGGAGAGGCCCAGGTAGGTGGCATGGGGAGCCGTGGAGGTGCTCCTTGAGGAGGGGAAAGCCTCAGGTATGTATTGGGGTATTTGGGACTGGGGACATGAGCAGCAGGTGTGAGCTGCTAGAAGCAGGGGGAGAAAACCCCAAAGCCATTTGGGAGGCCTGGTGAGCCAGCCAGAGGTTTGAAGTGAGAGTGCACCAGCAGGGAAGGCCGGCTGCTGCGGAGTGGGTGATAAGAGCCTGCAGCATGCAAGAGACAGGAGGGGACAAGAAGGGAGGGTAGTGGTCCAAGGTCCAGCCCAGGACCCTGAAAACAGCTCTTGAGGTGTTGAGGGTCACCCAGGGCCAGCCTGGGTGGACCTGAGCACCAAGGGGGCTTGTGAGGAGAGACCAGGCAGACAAGGGCGGTGTTGTGGACTGCTGGGAGGGTTCTGCTGTCGAGTAGAAAGGTGGTTTCTGTTTTCGCAGATCTCTGGGGACTGCTGAGGCCCAGAGTACAGAGGCCTCTGTAGGAAAGGAGAGGAAAAGGGGTCAGGGTGGCTGAGGTTCTGTGGTGTCAGCATCCAGGTGAGAAGTTGCTCTGCGGAGGTGGAGGAAGGGCAGGTGTAAGCAAGCGCCTGCAGTTCAGGCCTGAATGGCGAAAGGATCTGTTACACAGGCATTTGGAGAACCTGAAGCAGCAGGGAGCTGTGCACGGTGTCCTGAGCCTAGAGGGCAAGCACTCAGCGAGCCATGGGACTAGGGGAGCCCAGGGCTTGCGTGGCTGAGGAGGCCGGCAGGAAAGCCCGCACAAGGTCACAGGACTGGGGAGGTGGCTGGCACGCAGGAATACCATCTACACATGGCGGGCTGGCTCTGGTTCTGCCCTTGTCCTGTACATGGTTCTCTGGTGTCCTTGTGGGCAGGATGCCATGCCCTGTGTGTCCCCCTGCCCCTCCCACACGCAAGCTGCTCAGAGCAGACTGTTGCCCCACATACCAGGCCTGGCCCCTGGCATCATCCCCGTTTACTGAAAGGTGTTTTGCTGATACCCTTCCTAAAGAGCACATGTTAACTCCAGGTGTTGATTTCTTCCACAGAAGGGAGTATTCCATAAATTGGCTGATGCCAAGATACTGTTGAGTGACTGCCTAGCATGTGACAGCTGCGTGACTGCAGAGGAAGGAGCCCAGCTTTGTCAGCAGAATGCCAAGGACTTCTTCCGGGTCCTGAACTTTAATAAGGTATGGTGCCCAGGACACTTGCTGACAGTGGGCCTGGGGAGCCAGTCTGGAGGTGGGCGTGCATGTCAGGGTGAGAGATATCTCCTGGTACATAGAAGTCTCTGCTGCATCATCAGAAGTATATTCAGTTTCTCCCTGTGCCACCAAAGTCTCCTGCTGCAGTACTCCTCCTGAGCCCCCCTCCATTCCTGCAGAGCCTCACTCCTTCGTGGCCCAAGGGCCAATGAGGGGATCTCCTTTTCTTTCTAGGAGGCCTCAGTCAGAGCAGATCAGGTAGCAGCACCAGAGCTCATGGACAGCTGAGGCTGTATTTTTTTGTTTTGTTTCGTCCGGTACCGGGAATCGAACTCACAACCTTGTGCTTGCCAGGCAGGCACTGTGCCACTGAGCTAAATCCCCAGCCCCTGAGGCTGTATTCTTAGAGATGAACCAGGGTGCATTTGAGAACAGAGGGCCAGGTTGAGGTGTTAGGGAAGTGCAATCCTCAGCCTCCCTCCTCCACTGTGTCCCTGCTGGCCTTTCTCACGGAACTACCAGTGTCACTGACTTTCAGTAAGATAAAAGGGGAAGAGCAGAAGGATGACAGCACTGGGGGGCCTCAGTTTATGGTGCTTTCCTGGGAATGGACATACTGTTTCACAGGAATGTTACCACCTAAAGGAAAGCCAAGCAGCCTTCCTGTCATTTGCCACCAGCCCTCTGGCATCTGCTTAGACAAGCCATTCACCATTTCTTATGGTTGCAGTGGAAATGTGGTTTCTGTTGTAAACATTAGTGGTGGCTAGATGTATCCTTTCTGGTGTGTGGCTGCCCACCAGTGGTGGTCTGGATGTGCCCATCTCAGCTACGCACCCTCCCTTCAGAAAACAGCACAGCTGCATCGTACTGTGGAGTCGGCTATGATACTGCAGTTCATCTTGGTGCACTGTGTGGGACTTGATTCTACAGCACCAGTTGTCTTTTGAAAGGCCTTAAAAGTGTGCACATCACTTAATGCTCCACATGACACAGATGGACAGCTATATCCAGCTGTCCCACCCACACTTGATATCAGATTCACAATTTAAGCCGGGTGCAGTGGTGCCCACTTGTAATCCTAGCACCCTGGGAGGCTGAGGCAAAAGGATCACAAGTTGGAACTCAACTGAGCAACTTAGCAAGTTTGTGAGACCCAGTCACACAATAAAAAATGTAAAAAGGATTAAATAGCCACCAGGTGTGGTGATGCAGGCCATAATCCCAGCACTCAGGAGGCAGAGGCAGGAAGATTGAAGCAAGTTTGAGGCTAGCCTGCACAACATAGTGACATGCTGTCTCAAAAAAAAAAAGTTTAAAAAGGATAAAATATAGCTCAGTGCAAAGGTCCTGGGGTCAATGCCAGTAGCCCACCCCCCTCCCAAAAAAATTCAGGGGTACTCTAAGCTACATCCCCAGCCCTATTTATTTACTTATTTACTCATTTGCAGTACTGGGGATTGAACATGAACGTAAGACCTTCACGTTGAGCTATATCCCCATCCCTTTTTTATTTTAAGATAGGGTCACACAAAGTTACCCAGGCTGGGCCCAAGGTTACTTTTATTTATTTTGAGACAGGGCCTGACCATGTAGTTGCCTGGCCTTGAACTCACTATGTAGCCCAGGCCAGCCTTAAATTTGTAGTGATCCTCCTGCCTCAGCCTCCCAGAGTGCTAGGATTGTAGGTGTGCACCACCACACCTGACCTAACTTCATCTTTAATTGTATTTTTTCTTCTCTTTTCTTAGGTTTGCTAGTATTTATCTGTTGGTCTGCACAAAATCTGTTGGGGTCTGTTCTGAATCTTTCATCAAAATGTCTCTCACTCGTAACCAGCGCATACATATATGACATTATTTTATTTCTTCCTTTAGAAATGCGATACCTCAAAGCACAAAGTGCTAGTTGTGTCTGTATGTCCCCAGTCTTTGCCTTATTTTGCTGCTAAATTGAACCTCAGTGTCACTGATGCATCCAGACGGCTGTGTGGCTTCCTGAAGAGTCTTGGTGAGTGGCCCTCAGTGGCACTGGGGGCAGATGGTGGGAGGATGCGAAGTGCTCCTTCTCTGGAGCACAGTCTGCATGGGCAAGAGGGATGGCAAGCCTGCAGGAGCATCTCCTAATGCAGAGGACCCTGTCCTGAGAGGCCTGCTCCCAACCTCCCGGGGACGCGAGGATGTCGCTTACCCCTGCTTGCCCCCATGGGTGTTCTGTTGCAGTAAGAGCTGACCCCTCCCAAGTGAGGGAGGGAGGGAGGCTCCCACACACGCCCAGCAGCCTCCACATGCATCATGCATGCATGCACACACACACAGAGAATGTGTTTATGTGCCAATCACATCTGAAGTGTTTGTGCCTGGTTTCCCAAAGAAGCTCTCAGCCAGATGTGGTGACACACGCCTGTAACCCTAGCACTGGGGGAGACTGAGGCAGGAGGATTGCCATGAGCTCAAGGCAGCCTGAACAACAGCAAGACTTTGTCTCAAAAGAAAAAAACCCAAGACGCTCTCCCGAGAGCAGGGTGGGGAGGGAATAGCTGCGTGCACTTTATGTGAAGAGTAAGTAAAAGGTGGTCAGTTAAGAACGTTGTCAGCTGGCAGCACTCTGAAAGCTGAAGCAGGAGGATCCAGTTATTGCCTAGAGAACTTAGCAACATAGCGAGGCAGTTTTTTGGTCTCAGAATTTTTTTTTTTTTTTTGGTTTTTCTTCGGTACCAGGAACCGAACTCACGACCTTGCACTTGCCAGGCAGGCGCTTTGCTGCTGAGCTAAATCCCCATCCCCTGGTCTCAAAATTTTAAAAAGGGAGGGTTTGGGGATATAGCTCTATGCAGAGGCCCTGGTTCAATTTCCAGTACCACCGGAAGAAACAGTATGGCAAGTTGGGTGTGACAGCACACCTGCAGGCTGAGATAGGAGATCGAGTTAAAGGCTAACCGGTGCTGTACAGTGAGGCTCTGTCTCAAAAAACAAAACAAATACAAAAACCGACCTTAGCTGTCCACACTGGAATGATGCTGCCTAAAAGATGGGCTCACTTATGCACCTGCGCTCATGTGAACTGGACTCACCGCACCAGCCGTGGCATCCATCTGTGTGCAGTGGTGTCCATAGGGCCCTGGGGTCACAGCTTGGTAGTCAGCAGATAGGTGCAGAAAAGGAGATTGTAAGTGATCAGCAAATGAGACTTTATACACAATCGTGGCTTTTTTAACTGGTGACACTGACTAGGGATTAAAAAGAAGGCCTTCATACTGAGCCACATCCTCAGCCTTTACTTTTTAAATTTTGAGGCAGTGTCTTACTAAGTCACCAAGCTGCCCAGGCTAGGCTAGAACTTGGCGATCCTTCTGCCTCAGCCTCCCAGAGTGCTGGGATAACAGGCAAGCTCCACCACACCTGACTCCATAATGGCTTTTTAAAGGTGTATAAGTACTGGGGATTAATAATAAAGTCAGTGCTTAGAATGGGCACCAGCAGAACAAGCTCTAAGTATGAGAAGTAACGGCATGGTGGACTGCACCCCCCACCTGAGGACATCACAGTCATGGCTGCATGCTTCAGGGAGCCTCAGGCTGGCCTTGCTGACCACAGACCAATGTTGTTGGCTTCTGTAGTGTCTCACTGTGAAAGACGTTTGAAATACATAATAGAAGCACATCACTTGGGAGGCTGAGGCAGAAGGATTGCCATGAGTTTGAGGCCAGCCTGAACTACATAGCTAGACCATGTCTCAAAAAAAATGTATATTACAGGTTTAATGAAAATATCTCCAGTGAAACTAATTTCTTCTTAAGACAGTACTTTAAAACTTACGTTTTTTTTCTTAGGTTTTTTGAAATGGTCTTGCTGTGTAGTTCAGGCTAGCCTTAAACTCACTATGTACCCAAGGCTGGCCACCTGCTCTCAGATATCCTCCTGCCTCAGCCTCCTGAGTGCTGGCGAACAACAAAAAAAGTAAGCCAGGTGCAACGGTGTATGTCTAAAGTCACAGCTACTCCAGAGGCTGAGGCAGGAGGATCACAAGTTTGAGGCCAGCCTAGGTAACATAGCAAGATCCTGTGTCCAAATACATTTTTCTCTCTCTCTTTTTTTTTTGTTTGGTACCGGGAATCGAACTCACGACCTCATGTTTGCCAGGCAGGCACTGTGCCGCTGAGCTATATCCCCAGCTCAAATACATTTTTTAAAGGTCTGTGGTGTAGCTCAGTGTTAGAGTATACGTGTGATCAATCCCCTGTACCACAAAGAGAAAAAACATGTAGCCAGCTGCAGTGACACGTACCTGTATTCCCATCTTGAGAAAGCTGAAGCAGGAGGATCACAAGTTTGAGGCCAGCCTGGGCAATTTAGTGAGATACTGTCTCAGAAAAGGCTGGGATATAGCTCAGTGGTAGAGGCTTGCAGTGCAGTCCTGACCAGGTGCCATCAGTAAGAGAAGAGGGGCTGGCTTGCAAGACAGGTGCCATAGAACCTGTTCCCTAGATCTGTCTCCACGGAGCAGCAGAAATGAGTCCACTGGCAGGCCGGGCTAGGTGTGTGCTCATGCTGTGCTGAAAACCACCCTCTTCCTCTTTCCTACAGGGGTGCACTATGTGTTTGACATGACGATAGCTACGGATTTCAGCATCCTGGAGAGTCAGAAAGAATTTGTGCATCGATACCATCAGCACAGTGACGAGCAGCGCGTGCTGCCCATGCTGACGTCTGCCTGCCCTGGTGAGGCCCATTCCCTGGAACTCAAGCTGGGGGAGGCCTGGCGTGAGGGCTCGGCTGCCCGGTCTGCTTGGCCTCATGGACCAAGCAGGATTTTGCCATGTGCGCACATTGTCTTGTCCACCAGTGTATCTACTACCTGGTTAGTTTGGGGATGGCCTGACAGTTGAGGTTTTTGGTGTTTTGTTTTTGTAGCACTGGGAATAAAAAATAGTACAGTATTATCATACCAATTATGTGCCACCAAAGGTGGCTCAAGCTGCCTGTTGGGACAATCGTGCGTGTACCATGGTGCTTTCAGCCAACAGAACAGTTGAGTTCAAACCGGAGCCACCTGGCAGCAAGACAGAGTTACGGCTCTGTCGTGAATGTGTTAAACCAGTGCTGGTATGCTAGCTGGGCATTGCACTTCTGAGCCACACCGTCAGCCCCAATTAAGGTCTTGTATCATTTATACACACTTCTGAAATTTCTGAGGCAAGCATTATGATATTTTTTGTGTTTTGTTTTTGGTGATACTGGAGATTGAACCCAGAGCTTTTGTTTTTCTTGTTTTTTTTTGTTTTTTTTTTTTTTTGGTTTTTCTCCGGTACCGGGAACTGAACTCATGACCTTGCGCTTGCCAGGCAGGTGCTTTGCCACTGAGCTAAATCCCCAGCCCCTTGTTTTTCTTGTTTTGTTTGTTTGATTTTTTTTTTCCCCGTACCGGGAATCAAACTCACGACCTTGTGCTTGCTGGGCAGGTGCTGTGCCGCTGAGCTAAATTCCCAGCCTCAACCCAGAGCTTTTGTACTGAGCTACATCCCCAGTCCTTTTTAAAATTTTTTATTTTGAGACAACGTCTTGCTGTATTGCCTAGGCTGGGCTCAAACTTGGGATCCTCTTGCCTCAGCCTTTTAGCTGCTGGTTTTGGAGGCATGCACCACCAAGCCTAGTTTAGGGTCTGTTTTTTAGACCATTCATTTTTTAATTTTTGTTTTGTTTTGTTTTCCAGTACCGGGAATCGAACTCACAACCTTGCGCTTGCCAAGCAGGCGCTGTGCCGCTGAGCTAAATCCCCAGCCCCTTTAATTTACAGATGTTTTAATTACACTATTTTTAAACTTGTCTAGATCACTCTTTAATTAATTTTAGTTGGTTCCTGAAGTTTTCTTTTGAAATAACTCAGTAATGCACTCTGAATAACTTAACAGAGGCACTTGTTGTTTGTTTTGCTCGTTTTTTTTTTTGTTTTGTTTTGTTTTTTTGTACCAGGAATTGAACTCATGACCTCAGGCTTGCCAGGCAAGCATTTACACCACTGAGCTATATCCCTGGCCCTGCTCTTTTTTTTTAAGGCAGGTTTTTGCTATGAAGTTCAAGCTGGTTTTGAACTCAATACCCCAGGCTAGCCTCCAACTGGCAGTGATCTTGCTGCCTCAGCCTCCTGAGTGCTGGGTTACACACATGTACCACTGCAGCCAGCTGAGAGTAAAGGTTTACTTGCTGCACTGTTCAGAAAGCTGGGAAGAGGGAGGTCTGGGGGTTACTTCTTGCTGGTGGGAGCTCAGCAGTCACACGGCAGCATAGGCTATCACATGGCAAGGCAGAGTGTCTTAGTTCAGACATCCACTTCTGGGGCCCCACCCCTATGGCTTCCTTTAGCCTAAACTAGTGATGGTAAACCTTTTAGAGATGAGTGCCCCCACTGCAAAATCCAAAACCCATTTGTTTATCTCAGAATACCAACACTGCAATTAAACCCAAATAGTGAGGTTTTAGTTTAAAAAAAAAAAAACAGCTCATACATTTACGTCTTTCATCTTAAAAGGAAAATAACATGCATTTTATAGGTTCACCACCACTGGCCTAGATGATTTCCATACATCATGGTTGGATTAAGATTCCACCTTTCAGTATCTCACAGTAGGGGTTAAATTTCAATGTGAGTTTTGACAGGGACATTCAAACCATATCAGGTATAGAAAATAATTATCACAGACTCTTCAATTCTGGAAAAAAGTGGAAGGTTTGGGATTAAAAATTTTTAAGACTGTGCATAAGAGAGGAAGAAAGAAATTACTACACTGGCAGATGATGTTCACATAGAATGACTCTACATACTCAGGTTCGTGAGTGTAGGAGACCTACGCTTCCTAAGCTGGCTGTAGGCTCTGCAATGTTCAGGGTTTTGTCCATGTTTCTATTCTCCCTTAACCTCATAAGGATTTCACATTTTTCTAGCATTATACATGTCAACCTTTAATCATGAGGATTATGAGTTCATAAAATAAAATGTTGGCATAGTTGCTGAGAATCTGGAAGTGCTTTCTATCCATTTATAAAACCGTGAGAAAATTGTCCCTCTCCATGAGGCTGCATTGGTTAACTCATTAACCAAGCTGTACTTCCCGTAGTCTTTGGCCTCTTCTGGTGGAAGGTGTTGGTTATGAGTTCCAGGTTCATGGCTAGTCTGGGGTTGGGACTCCCAAATCTTTGTGAGAAGTCTAAGGTGGACGTGGTGGCATGTATCTGTGGTCCTAGCTCCTCAGGAAGACAAGGCAAGAGAGTTACCTGAGCGCAGGAGTTCCACACCAGCCTGGCATCATAGCCAGCCTTTGTCTCAAGGAGGGTGGCTATTACTGGGGATTCTGGTTGGGATTCTGGTGGGGATCAGATTCAGCCCTTCCCTCATTCTGGATGTTTTTGCAGGGACAGATACCACCACAGCTGAGAGCTAGGAAAGCTCCTGGGCTCCTGGGTGATCTGTGGAGGTATCTGATGTTTGTGTCTCCATCTCCCATGAGCACCATTTTTTTCTTTTAAGACCCTACATAGGGTCTCACTGTGTAGCCCAGGCTGGCCTTGAACTCACAGTGATCTTCTTGCCTCAGACTCGCAAGTGCTGGGATTATACTTGTGTGCTGCTGTACCACAACCAGTTTGAGTACCTTTCTGGGGCCCATCACATGATGCTGCAGGCAGTGTGGCTTCTTAGCACAGGCTGTTGTTCAGATCTGCCCCACACAGGAGGAAGAGGCAGGCTCTTGGGGTTTTTTTGCATTTTTAAAATCTTTATTAGTACATTTTAGATATATCTAATGATAACATTCATCATAGAGAATTTATACCTGTACATGATATATCTTGCTGCTTTTTTTCCCATTCCCCTCCCCTCCCATCAACCCTTCTTCCCCTCCTTATTTACAAAAGCTTTGTTTGCATTTTTTTCTCCTATTCGAAGAGGCAGCTTTACAGCGTGAGAAACACTCATCCCTGTGTTCACACTGTGGTTCCAGTCAGCAGGGTAATGCAGGTGCTGTCTAAGCAACAGACTTCCTGTTCCTCGTGTGCAGACCCTGCTGGGGGAACCTAGGATGGAGCACTCAATTCACTGGAAAAGCTGACATGCATATAGTTGATTCATGCAGAAACCAGCAAGCCTTCCACCCATGGCAGTAAACAGAGCTGAGTGGGAACACATGGGACAGTGTTTCTGGAACTGTGTCCCTGAACTGTGTCCCCAAGTCACCAGCTACAGACCAGCTCATTGCCACCTGTCCTACTTTAGCTTGAGACTTGCTGCGTTTCAGGGCCTCCTTTCTGGGTAATAGTGGGTTTTCCTAGGTTTGCATTTTTTCCTCCTATTCCTAGTTAGCCAAACTAACACTGGGTGAGGGTTATGCCACCTCGCAAGTTCAGGGAGAGGTTACTGACTGCTGGTTCAGAGCTAAAGCTTTACCATGCTCTGTTGCTGACAGATAAGATAATCGAAGCAACCTTAAGTCAGTCGACTTCACACAGTACCTGGAACTGGGACCTTCAGTGATCATGTACTGGCTCCCTGGCTTGGGGCACCACAGCCACCTGCAGTCCCTCCTAGGAACTTGTTAAAGAGCAGCTCAGACAGCCTGCAGTTGTTCTTGGCTTCTAGTTCCCACAGGCCTCGGGTGCCACACTGCTGGGCTTTAACTTTGTCCAGTGTCCAGCACAGGAAGGGGGATGAATGGTTTCCTGGGATTATAGGCGTGCGCCACTATGCCCAGTTTCATCTTCATTCTGACAGGGAGGGTCTCCAGGAGGCCAGCAGGCTGACTAGGCACGGACCACAGTCTCCATGGCAGGTGCTCAGTAACAAAATCGGATCAAAAATACCCTTGAGCCAGACATGGTAGTGTATTCCAGTAATCTGTGCTAGTCAGGAGGTTGAGGCAAGAGGATTACACGTTTGAGGCTAGCTAGAGCAATTTAGCAAGACTTTGTCTCAGAATGAAATGTATTTAAGAAAGGTGGGAATCCAGGCATGGTGATACACACTTGTAATCCCAGCACTTAAGAGGCTGAGGCAGGAGGACTGCCGTGAGTTCGAGGCCAACCTGGACTACATAGATACTGCCTAAGGAAACTGGAAAGAAAAAGAAAGGTGGTGGCTAGGCATGTAGCTCAGTACTGGAAGAAAAGCTGGCTGTCTGCTGTTGGTGGGCTCGAGTGTGAGGGGCACATAGGAACCCTGGGGACCTGGACTTCTCACTGCCCACCTTGTCTCTGCTGTCATGCTCAGCCAGCCACAGTGGCCACCAGCCATCCTCTTTGGGCCTAGTACTGACCTCTGTTTTGAGGAGTTGTGGGGGTTTTTTGTTTGTTTTGTTTTTTTTATTTTAGTTTTTTTGAGACAGGGTGTTGCTCTGTAGTTCAAACTCACTGTGTAACCCAGGCTGGCCTCACATTTGCAACAGTCCTCCTGCCTCAGCCTCCCAAGTGCTGAAATTACAGGTGTGTGCCACCACGCCCAACTTTCTTGTTTTTGTATTGGATTTGGGTTTGTTTTGTTTTTTTGTTTCACCTCTCACGGTTTGCCTGAACTTGCAGTGCTTAAGGCCTGCTCAGTCTTCACTCAGCTCCCAGTAGGCTCACTGCTGTTGTCCTCAAGAGCCCGTGTCTGGGGCCTGCTGGCACTAACTTCTGTTGTATAGTGAAGAACAGGGCACAATGACTCTATTTTCCCTTCCTAAACTGCAGAGCAGAGGTGGGCTGAGGGGCCATCCCACTGCCTGCAGCACCTTTGAGTGGATTCTGTCACCAGGTATTTCCGGAGCATTCAGGAGCATTCGTACTAGTGACACCAAGGCTTGAGAGTTTGGTTGCTGCTGTGGGGTTGTGGAGCCCTAGGGTTTCTCCCGCTCGGGGGTCTCAGTCTCCAGCATCTTTCCCAGCAGTAGCTTGCTCTGGGCTCCAGCGCCCCCCTGCTCACGCTGCCACGTCCTCACATGCATAGGAGGTTGTGCCAGTGGGTTTGGTCACAGCACTCACTGCCTTCCCTCTCCAATTCAGCCCACAGGAGGATGGGGCGAACCTGGTTCCTGCAGTGGACTTGGGCTGCGAGCTCAGCTGGCCTTCTGGTCTACTTCTCGGGAGGCAGGAATGAACCATGCAGAGCAGAAGGGAGCACAGTGCACATTTCATATTGGTAGTTTCCTTAGGGAGTGCAAATTTCATTGCTCTAAAAAAAGTGGCCAGTCATAGGGCTCTGTCTAGCTGACTAGCACAGTTTGGTAAGCGTGTAGCTTCTGCTTTCTCCTACCTAAGCTGTGGCTACTTGGCTCGGTGTCACGAACCTCACAACTGGTGTGGTGGATTTCTTGTTGCTGACCTGCTAGTTGCTTTGTGGCTACTCTTTGAAGCTTGTTCTCTTTCCCTCTTCTGGGGGACTTGCTGCCCCAGCTCTCACGTCTCTCTCATTTGGCACTTTCCCTGTGGAGCCTGCAGGGAACTCCCATTTCCCAGCAGCTTTGAGTCTTGACAGTTCCTTGGACCCACCACTGGGCCTCAAAGGATAGCTGATAGGTCCGCAGCATCTGCTGGGGCCCCTGAGCAGGCCTGGTTCTCCCTGGGCTGAGGGGCCAATGACTGACCTTGTGGACTCTCTCCCTCAGGCTGGGTCCGATATGCTGAGCGGGTGCTGGGCCGCCCCGTCACCCCCCACCTGTGCACCACCAAGTCCCCACAGCAGGTCATGGGCTCCTTAGTGAAGGATTACTTCGCCAAACGGCAGGTAAGCTGAGAGCGAAGTGCATGGGTCAGGAGGAGATGACCCGATGTGCAGGGTGGACTGTCCTGGACCAGAGCCTGCAGTGCCTTCTAGCCACATCCATCTGTGTCTCACTTTCATAATCTCGGCCTTTCTCTTTAACCTTTTCTCCTGGACCCTCTACCTAGTGTAGAAACAGTGGCCACCTTAGTGAGAGAAGGCGGCCCCGGGCCACCTCCGGAGACACTGCTGCCTGCTTTTGTGTCAGTCTCCCCTGGGGAAACCTGGCAAGGGCCCCGGGCTGCTGTCACTCATGGAACCATATGTCCCCTCTTTCTTCACTTTTCCCTCAGACCACAGGTACCACATGGCTCCCTTAGCTACTTCTGTGCAATTCTGCCCGAGTCTTGGCCCTGTCTTCCACATGATTTCCAGAGTGGGATCCAGCCTGGGGTTCCTGCTTGCCCCTGCCAGGCCTTCTCCTCCTCTGCCCATGGCCTGCAGCAGCCCGGGCCCTGGTTGGCTCCTACTGACCTTCCTTCCTCAGAGGAACATATCTGGGCATTGTGACTAGAAAAGACAGCAAAAGCAAGGATCTTCTAAACTCTTGGAGCCGCACATCCTGGAAAGCCTTGTTATTTTAACATAGGGGATGTTTGCTGTTTTCCTGCTTAGCTCACAAAGTCACCAGCATTGGCAGATTACAAACATGCTGTCAGGGTGTGTGTGGAGTTGAGTGGGACATTTCCCCTTCCCTTGCCTGCCATCTCCTGCTGGCATCCAGAGATCTGAGCCTTTTGTAGATACTGCTAGGGACAGTGAGCCGGAGCCTGGCCTCAGGCCACCACTTGCCTAATTCCCTTGCACCACTGTGGCTGAGGCAGGTTTCCCTGGGAACTCTGCTCCGCCCTACTGCAAGGGTCACTTGATCACTGCTGGCTCCTGCTTTGCCCAATTGTGGCTCGGCCTAGGACACCTGATTGTCTCAGCACCGCCTCCAGAGAGGGGTGGCCGAGGGTGTAACTTGAGCAAGAAAGTCGGCAGGTGTACCAGATAGAGCACACACCTGCCTTGCTTGTCTTACCCGTGTACTCGGGCTTAGGAAGAAAAGGGCTCTGGCTTCCTGGTCCTTTCTGGGAGGCTTCTTGGGCAGCTGGGCCTCAAGGAACCCATTGTGCACACAGCTGTCTGGAGTGAGGCAGCACACATACATGAACTGATGTGGTGCCATGGGGAAGGGGAGCCCCGCCTAACTGTGGGGAGACAGTGCCACAAGAGGTGGGGTAGGGCAGAGGATGCCACTCTGCATTCCCTCAAGCCTTTCTGCTCTGGGCACCAAGGAGAAGCTGCTGCGGTTGCTTCTGCACCAGCCCTAAGAATGGCATGCTCTGTCCACAGAACCTTCCTCCAGAGAAAATTTTCCATGTTGTTGTGGCCCCTTGCTATGACAGAAAGCTGGAGGCTCTTCAGGAGGGATTCTCCACTGCTTTGCCTGGTGCCCGGGGTACTGATTGTGTGTTGACGTCAGGTAAGAAGTGGGCAGTTACGCCTGGACGCTGGCAAGGGCTCTGACTGGCCGGGCAGGGGCCATCTGTGCACTGACAGCTGAGGGTCCTCAGGTCTGATGTCCTGCCAGAGAAGAAAAGGGTGGCGTTTAGTGCAGCAGAGTCCTGTCTTCTCTGCACCTTCTTCCAGATAGGCAAGTGTCCTGGCCACAATCACTCGGGCAACTGGCCTGTAAACTCAGCCCATTTAACATAGTATCCCTGGGCAGAGAAAGTCACCTGTGACCCTAGCTCTCCTAACAAAATGACACAAGAGAAGTTTTTACATTGAGTACAGTGGAAAATAACACATCTAGCTCCTGTGACATGGCTGTCGGCCACCACACCAGTGGCACTGTCAGACGTTATTTTTAGTCTCCAGCTGGTTCTGTGCCTTGAGAGGGAAAGCATTTTTGTCTCGGGACTACTGTGTAGAAGGGAATGTAAAAAGTGGTTTTTATTTTCAACTGTTCTGATTGCACAGTAACTGCATATTGCATAAGCGCAGCATGTTTTGAATCATACACAAAAGATTTATGCTTGGGAACAACATGGAGCAGTTGTTCGTAGTTCCAGAGATGAAAGGGAAATTCTCTTCTTACATTTCATGGGTCCTTTCGGTTTTGTGCTACTTTGCTGTTGTGGCAGGCTGCTACTGTCTTGTCTGGTAGAGGTTGTACAGAGCAGGGACACTGTTACTAGTGTAGAATGTCCTCCCAGGGAAGAAGAGCCTGGGCCATCTCTCCATAGTGTCCTCATGCCTCTTGTCCATCTTCAGGTGAGATCGCTCAGATAATGGAGCAGAGTGGACTCTCAGTGAAGGACGCTGCTGTGGACACTTTGTAAGTGGCTTCTGCCAGAAGTCCTCTGGTTGCCTGGGCCTCCTATGGGCTCTTGGGCCACTCACCAGACCCCAGGCTGCCTTCCTTTTTGACCCAACCACATTGTGCCCTGCTGCCCCCACCATAACCCACAGTAACCTTTGTGGCTTTTTTAGTGAATGTGGTCGAGACTTGGAGGGGGAGGCCATTCACCAGAGCTGCCAAGGTCTCAGTGGGCTTCCCCTCTGATGGCAGCACAGATCTCGAGGTAAAAGGGCGGCACAGACACCGTGCAGGGCAGGGCTGCAGCTCACCCACCAGCGTCCTGCATTCTGGCATCCAGTGCTGTGGTTCCTTCAGCCCTCTGTACCCAGAGCACAGCCCCAAGGCCTGTAGCTCATGCCGCATCTGGGCGCCATAGAGGGAGCACTGCATTGCCAGCTGCACATCCTGTAACACTGGGCTGGGCTGCATTTGTGCCCTTTCACAGGAGGTGGGACTGGCTAGAGCTGCCTAGCCAGACTCCAGGAGTCCTCACGCCAGCCTGCATGCAGGCTGGCACACTTTCACGTCACACTCAGATGTGCAATCCTTGTCCCCCCATATCACATGTAGCTAGAGAAGGAGAGCAAATTAATGAACCAACAGCGAACATGACCTTGCCTGCAGTCTTAGGTGAGATACAAAATGAAATTTCATGTCAATAATTAAAGCTCAGTGCAGTTTTCCTCAAAGTTTCTGGATTTTTAAGGATTTAGCTTTTTGAGTGGCTGCCTTGTATCCTGATACTTTGGAGTCTGGGTTCCTCCTGCTGTGGTTTTTTTCCTCAGCATCAACAGGGGACTTGCCTTCTGTCTGCCTGGCCAGGGTTGGAGATGTGAAGGATGTAGCTGTGAGGCGCCAAGATGGAGCTGGCTCAGATGGGCACCTGGCACACGTCTTCCGACACGCAGCAAAGGAGCTGTTCAATGAGCACGTGGAGGAGATCACCTACTGCTCTCTGAGGTGCCAGAGTAGGGCACGGGAGTGGGTTGTACTTGGGCTGTGGCATGGGAGGAGGCTGCTCTGCCAGGGTCTATGCCCAGCCTTCTGTGTTCACCTACAGCTCTTGCTGACAGTCCCAACTTGGACTGAAAAATGGCTTTCAAGTCAGGAGGACTCGACAGTATCCTTATTGTTCATTTCACAGAAACAAAGACTTCCAGGAGGTCACCCTTGAAAAGAATGGAGAGGTTCTATTGCGTTTTGCTGCTGCGTATGGGTTTCGGAATGTCCAGAACTTGGTCCTGAAGCTCAGGAAGGGCAAGTTCCCATACCACTTTGTGGAGGTCCTTGCATGTCCTGGAGGTGAGCACAGTGACAGCCCTGCAGGCTGGGGGTGCTCTCGCGCTGGTAGGGAGTCGTCCTCAACCACTTGGCTCCCCTCCCCATCATGAGGTGTGAAACGAGGACAAGTGGACAGGCTCAGACACTCGCTGGGGGATGTGCCACAAGGAAGCCTGCACCCATGATGCCAGGCGAGCCTGCTCAGCTGCCCAAGTGGAGTCCGGAAGGGAATGCTGCAGCTGGGTCTGGTAGCACAGGGTCCGGGGCCAGGGAGCCAGTCCTGAGGGCCTGTGAGAGAAGACAGTGGGAAGAGCATGGGCTCACCATGGCTCCCTGCTGCTGCAGAGGGAGATGGGACTATTGTAGGCTGCAGTGACCCAGGCAGGTGAGGAGAGAGTCCCAGACTGTGTGAGGGCACTGAGAGAAAAGTGAGGGGAGGGAAGGGCCATCCTGGAGGCCTGCACATGGCACAGGGAGAAGGCAGTCCCGATCCCTGCTGGTCATCTTCACCTCTGAGTGGGGACAACATATCACTGAGGGTGGAGGAATACGGGAAGCAAGCAGAAACTCGGGCAGACAGGATCACTGTGACAGAGTCACAGCATGAGGTGGGCCATCGTCCTGGTCCTGGTCCTGTCACCCAGGGATTGTGTGGCAGAAGGGTGCCAAGGGCTTACCAGGACAGATCTGGGGGCTGTGTGGGGGCACAGACAGGAGGTTGCATCTGCACATCTGAGAGTAAGCAGTGACCAGAGGAGATGTTCGTTTGCTCTGAGCTTCCGTCAGCTCTGGGCTTGCCCATCCCCATGCAGCCCAGGACAGGACCCACACGCTGAGGCTGTGCAGCGACTGCAGAGGTCATAGCCAATTGGTAGCTCCCTGCTGTCCTGGCTAGGGTGATTCTTAGGGAGGCCAGGAACTCAGATTTATAGGCCAAGCTTCCCAGTTCTAAAAGGTTATGGTAAAACCATGAGCTGGTTTTACCCTTTTCTGAGTATAAAGAGAGGCACGCGGGGCTCTGATGTGCGGGAGCCCAGCTCCAGGCTCGGGCCACGAGGCTGCGTATCCCTGTCCTTCCTCCCCCGCCCTGATACTCTGCCTCTGAGGTGAAGCTTCGTGAGACCCGTCCCACCTGTGTGTGTCTTCTAGGATGCTTAAATGGCAGGGGCCAAGCACAGACCAAGGACGGACACATGGACAAGTCCCTGCTGCGCCAGATGGAGGGCATCTACGCAGACATCCCTGTGCAGCCTCCTGAGTCCAGTGCACACGTGCAGGAGTTGTACCAGGAGTGGCTGGAGGGCACTGACTCCCTCAGAGCCCGGGAGACCCTGCACACCACCTTCCAGAGCCCGGAGCGCTGCACCACCAGCCTGGACATGAAGTGGTGAAGGAAGTCGGGCAGCAGGGCCAGCTGTGAAGTAGGAGAGGACTGTGCTGATGAAGAGTTCGCCCTTCAAGGAAACACCAGTGGGCTGCTCTAGTTCTCAGTGCTCTGTTCCCAACGTGCAGCAGCGTGCAGTGCTGTCTTCATCGTGAGTGTGTGGAGTGGAGTGTTCATCATGGGAGAACCTCCCCAGTCTAAGTGTCCCTTTATTGTAAGATTGTGAGAAAAATCCCAAAGAGCGAGAACAGAGAAAGACGACTGTCTTCTAGATTTGAAAAATTTAAAGTGTCCTGTGAGGAGCTGAGGCACTGGGGTGACCACTCTGACACTGCAGATGAGAAACGGCCGCAGCGCTGTGCTGTGGTGCCGGTGACACTGCCGGCCTCTGGGTCATCAGAGTAGGTTGTACTTATTCCCGCTTCCTGGCCCAGGGTGGTTCTCATTTTTACTTGTACACAGTTTTGAGAATCATTGTAAGTTGGCAACACTGCTGGTCCCAGCACAGCCCTCCTTGTGCTCCTGATGGCCCCACCTTGGCCCACTGCCCTGCATTGTGAGCTCACCTTGAAAGGAAGCAGCGTATCCAACAAAACTGGCTGCTGGAGACAGACCCACACGTCCTCTGCTGCACTGGGATTGGGTTCATCCTGGGGTACAAGCACCTGCAGGGGCTGTGGGGTGCTTGGGTCTGTTGATGTGTGATGGCCTCAGCATGTTGGGTCGCCTTCGTCCTCTGTTGTGTACCTGTTTGGGTGTAATTGGACATGTGTTAAATTGCATTTTTTGTTTTTGTTTTGTTTCCTTCCCCTTCAGTCTGTATATAGTTGGGTGTTAATCCCCCAAACTGATATGAAATAAACTGTTGAAGAGAGAGGAGCCAGGCCAAGTCCAAGCTGGGCAAGCTCATGTGGTCCCTGGGCCTCTGCTGGTGTGGGGTCCATGCGCTGTCTTGCCTCCTCTAGTTGATGTCCAGCTGGCCAGGAACAGTGATAGGGAGAGAACCACCTGCCCCATAACATCACGCACAGCCCAGGGCGGTGGGAAGAGGCCTACTTTCCCTCCATTCTCACCCCCACCATGTGAGTAGTTGGTCAAGGGGGTGAGGCCTGCTCAGGGCAGCACAGCAGCAGAGTGACTCCTGTGGATGATGTCTACAGGTCAGAGCTAAGTGGGAGGACAAACCTGGGTTCCTGTCCCGCTCCACACTGGGCCTGCCCTCTGCTGTTCAGTGCCTGTGGTCTGGCAGAGCCCGGATTTCTCAGTCACACACACACACACACTGGCCTGAGAGCTGGGACTCTCTCTGCCAGTGTGGACAGCTGTCTGTGCTGGGGCTTGCTGCACTGTGCCTGAGGTGAGGGTAAGCAGTCACCTGCTATTGTCTGCTGCTTCTGTTTGGTGCTAGCCTTGGGTGTGGAATAGGACAAGCTCTTAGGTGGTGGCTCGCTGTGACGGTGTCCTGTGGTCTCGCTCATGTGTGTGGTCATGTGGCCCTCACTCTGAGTCTGGGCCAGATGTGTCTGCTGGGGGAGCTGGAGCCCATGTTAGGGCCACTCACCCCAGCACTTACCATTCCACACTGTCTCTTTGCACACAGCATTGGAGTGTTTTCCTAATTTTGTTCAACATCTGTCGAAGCAAGTAACACTCTGATGGTCAAGAATTATGATTCTATGCTGCAGAGACCTTGTTGTCACCTTGGCATATGGGTGAGGGAGGGACACACTTTTTTTTGATGTTGTGAGACTTTTTTTGATGTTCCTATGTCATTCAGGCTGGCCCTAAACTCACTATGTAGCCCAGGCTGCCCTTGAACTTGCAGTGATCCTCTTGCCTCAGCCTCCTAAGTGCTGCATTACAGGTGTGCACCACTACAACTAACAGGGACATTGCTTTCTGAGTGAGTATGAGCATGTGTTTTGAAACAAGAACATGTGCAAGGACCAAAATCTTATTCTTAGCCTGAAATGCAAATCATTTTTGGCCCAAAAATGGGCAAGGGATTTTTGTGAAGAATTAGGTCAGTAGGTGGTAAAGGCCCATATTCCCAACCTGAGCAGTTCAGCCACTTAGCAAGACTGTGTCTCAGAATTACAGTGGTCAATGTGCATAGCTCAGTCCAGAAACCCTCAATTCAATCCCCAGTGCCACTTAAAAAAATTATGGTCAGTGAAAAGAGTGGGAGTCCCTGTTGGAGGGAGGCATCAAGTGACAGCAAGCTTCCTGCACCGCCCCTAAGTGGCACCCAGAGGGGCAGACCCAGGCTCGCACCAGCCTTGTGCACGTGGAGGCTGAGGACCAAATCTAGTGTGTAGGCAGGAAGGGGAGGGGATAAAATAACCACACAGATTTGAACTCTGCTTGCTGGAGTCCAGAATGCTTACCATCACATGGAATCAGCCACTGCTGAGGAGGACACTGGCCTGTGGGCAGGACTGTCCAAGAGAGGGAATTCCTTCACCAGGAGGGAACTAGGAGATCAGCTGAGGGTGGTCTCCATCAGTCTCGGGTATGGGCCCAGCATGCTCCCTCTGCACCTCTCTGCTGCCTATAGTAAGTCTGGATCCCATCTATTGTGCTGGCTGCCTCCCGCTTGGGCAGCATACCAGGACAGTTGGATGGACAGCTGTCCATCAGCCGGTGTGGCAAGTGTAGTGTTACAGGTAAACTGAACCTGTGCTCTCCCTCCATTTACAAGGGAGATCTGAATTCCTGTCATTTTCTGCTGCTGAAAATGAGCCGGGAACTATGTCCTGCCTGGCCCAGTTTCCATCTGCCTGGACAGTGGTCACCCATCTGTGTAGTGGTAGTGGCAGTTGGATCTTGGAGAGGAAGAAAAACAGCATTTCTTCTATCAGTTAAAAATTGACTCCCAGTAAGGTCAATTATGACTAAAGGACCCTAGTTCTGCTGCCTCCCACTTCTTCCCAGTGGCCAAAGAAACTATTTCTACAGAAAACTGATTAATGTGTACACTAGCTGGATGGTGGCATGTACCTGTTAATCCCAATACTCAGGAGGCTGAGGCAAGACTGCCAAGAGTTTGAGGTCAGCCTGGGCTATGCAGAGTTTGAGCCTAGCCTGACTAAATAGTAAGATCCTGTCTCCAAAAATCAAAATAAACTGTCAAGAAATCTTGGTGTTTCTAGGTATGGTGGTACACACCTGCAATTCCTACAGCTTGGGAGGCTGAGGCAGGAGAATTGAGTTCAAGCTCAGCACAAGCAATTTAGAGAGACCCTGTCTCAAAACATTAAAAAAGGAAAATTGAAATCAGGAAGAAAGAAAGGGCTGAGGATGTAGTGCAGTCCTGGGTCCATCCCCAGTACCATTTTTTTTTTTTTTTTTTTTTTTACCGGGAATCAAACTCAGGACCTTGTGCTTGCCAGGCAGGTGCTTGAACCGCTGAGCTATATCCCCGGCCCCCCCAGTTCCATTAAAAAAAACTTGGGCTGGTGATGTAGCTTACCAGTGTAGCTCCTGTCTGGCAAGTGCAAGGTCCCGAGTTTGATTTCTGGCACCAAAAAAATCTTGGTGTTTTATGATTCAAAGAAAAATATTTTTATAGCCTGCATTATCAGTGAGGTATAGTCTATTCCTCCATGAACACTAGATGAATCCTCTGTGGAAAACTGTTTAGTACACAATCTTTTTTTTTTTTTTTTTTTTTTGAGACAGGGTCTCACTGTGCAGTTCAGGCTGGCCTTGAGCTCACTTTGTAGCCCAGGCTGGTCTCGAACATGGAACAGTCCTCCTGCTTCAGCCTCCCAAGTGCTGGGATTACAGGCATGCACCACCACGCCCAGCAGTACACAATCTTTTCCTAGTAGGGAGTAGTGGCACACAGCTGTAATCCCAGCACTCAGGAGACTGAGGCAGGAAGATCATTGCAAGTGCAAGGCCAGCCTGAACTGCATAGTGAGACCCTGTCTCAAAAGAAAAAACAAAAACAAAAACACAGTCTTTTCCTGTAAAAACAGTGAGACTTGGGCTTACAGCTTGCCCCTCCTGTGAGCCGGTGGAGGCACCTGAGGAAAGGGTGTCTGAAACTTTGATGGGATTGGAAGGACCAGGTGGGATGCCACAGGGAACTGCTGCCACTGGCTGTGTTCTTGTCATCCTTAATTTTTACTCACCCAGGGCTTCCTGCATGCGGCGCTAGTCCTCACCCACTGAACACCACCCAGCCTGTAGTGAGTCTTTCAAGAGCTGGGATAAAGGGAGGGGGGGCGACAGTGACCAGAGAGCTGAGGGAGGGAGCCCACTCTGGAGCTGGGGGCACCCTGGTCGAGGGAGGCTGAGTGGCCCAGGAAAGCTGCTTCACCTTCCCCTACCCCTGCCATTCTGTCTCACCACGGTTTCCCTCAGGCCACAGCCTCAGCTCTCTACCTCTGACTTGCAAGTGGCCTCAGTGGGAGCGGGGCAGAGGGGGATCCGAAGGGCAGTGTGAGACAACACATAGAAGAGCGCCCCAGATCAGACCAGCGCTGCCCAAGCGCTGTGGGCAGTGAGGCAGGGCCAGAGCCAGCAGGCAGGAACTTGGGCAGCACTGGCATGGAAACTGCAGTTTCTCCAAAGACGCTTTATTTTTATCCAGAGCTTCCAGGATGTTTGAATTTTACTCCTTGGAGAATTGTGAGCTTGTGGAGAGATGAAGTAGAAGTCAAGGAGCATAAGTTGGCTGGGTATGGTGTTGCTTGCCTGTCATCCCAGCACTCGAGAGGCTGAGGCAGGAGGATTGCCGTGAGTTCAAGGCCAAGCTGAACTACACAGTGAGAGCTTGTCTCCAAAAAAACAAAAGAAGCATAAATTTTATTATTTTAGGCTCCTTTGATAGCCACTTATTTCACCTCTGTATCTAACTTCGTGTGTGTGTGTGTGTGTGTGTGTGTGTGTGTGTGAGAGAGAGAGAGAGAGAGAGAGAGAGAGAGAGAGAGAGAAAGAGAGAGAGAGACTACTATTGGGGGAAAATCTTAAAACGTGTGTCTCAATGAACCTCTGCCCACTGTTAACCTTATAGCTGGGCATGAAGAGGCACCTGAATTGCTTGCAAGATGGCTTGTCTTCTTGGAGAGAGCACTTGGATTTTGCAGATATCCTTTCCCCCATTTTTGAGGTTCGCCTATTTGATGACCCTGCCTGCAGTGGTACCTCAGTTCACAAATTTAATTTGTTCCATGATTCTGGTCATGAACCAAATTAGTTGTGAATTGGTTGTGAACTGAATCAAATTTCCCCATAAGGCTCAAAGTAAATAAGGTTAATCCATTCTGAACCAGTTGTATTTGTTTGTTTTTGAGACAGGGTCTTTCTCTGTAATTCAAGCTACCCCTAACTCATGTAGCCCAAGGTGGCCTCAGACTCCCCAGTGCTGGGATTACAGGTGTGCACCACCATGCCCAGCCCAGGTATATTCTTTTTTGTTTGTTTTTTTGTTTTTTGTTTTTTTCCAGTACCGGGAATCGAACTCACAACCTTGCACTTGCCAGGCAGGCTCTGTGCCGCTAAGCTAAATCCCCAGCCCCCAGATGTATTCTTTTAGCCACAAAAAATATTTAAAAGTACAGTACAGTATGGAGAGAGAACACTGACCTTGCTTGAGGTGACCTCTGGAGGACAGGAAGAGGGCGCGCTCATTGTTTGGAAGGAGAGTCTCCATGAGGACATCGGGGAGGTCTTCAGGGGCTTCCTCTCATTGTTACTTAGCCAGAGGGTCGATCTTAACATGAAATCTGTCTAATGTCACTTGTCTTTTTCCTGCGCTGCATAACCCTCTAGAGATGAGGGACCAGATTATCATCATTTATCAGATTCAAAACTGTTTATTGGGTTATTCTGGGGTGACTCCATTTTTCCATAATGGGTTTTATCACATCAGTGTGAACCTCCTCCCTGTCTTCTTCCTTAGTGGAATGGTCTCAGCAGGTACCTTCCCACCTGCGCCGGCAGCACCTTTTTCCTCTTCGTGATGCAGGTTCTGTTCCACTTCATCTCCCAGAAGAGCCCTATTTCATAGCAGTTGATCACTTTTTGGGCAGCATACCCTCTGCCTTCATGAATTCTGCAAACCCTTTCTTGTAGGCTTCTGCAGCAGCCTTGTCAGGACTGGAAGCCTCACTACACCTTATCACACTGTAGACAGCACTTCTTTTGCTGAACTTATCAAGCCACCCTCTGCTGGCTCCAAATGCATCACCTGTGGCACTTGTAGAGGGGTTTCTTGCAGCAAATCACAGCACAATTTCCTGGCTGTTTCACAGGTCATAGCTTCACTGTTTCTCATTCAGCCACCCTAACAAAAGTTACTCACCTCTTCCAGTACTGGCATCCTCTGCCTGGTTAACATTGTTACTCCTTTTGCCACATCAGGTCCTTTGATGACATTTCTATTCTTCAAAACAGTTGAGATTGGCGACTTTCCCATCTAGTACTCTGAGGCCAGATCACTCACAAAGATAACATGCTGCAATTTCTTTCTTCAATTCAATGGTCATTTTCTTTAAAACCTTCTTAACCAGTCTTGCTCTGCACATTCTTCATTTTTGTTTTTTTGGGGATTTTGTTTGCTTTTGTTTGTTTCTGTCTATTTGAACAGAGTTGGACTATGTAATTGAGGCTGGCCTGGAACTCACAGCGATCCTCCTGCCTCAACCTTCCGAATGCTGTGATTACAGGGGTGCGCCACCATGCCCATCTTGCTCTGCCTATTTTGTCACCTTCATTACCACTCTACACTTTATTTTTACCACCATGCTTGCACTGCACTTTCTTTGGAGCCTGAGGGATTGAACAGTACTGTATGTGCTAAAAAGCACACAAAAGTTTCATAGAGCTGTCTGGAACTGAAATCTCAACTAGAGTAAATCACAGCCATGTGTCAGAGCAGGGAAGATGGCCATGTTCATGTTCACGAACAGAACCATTTGTGAATGAAAGTATCACTGTTCTTCCTTTTGGGACAAAAAAAAAAAAAAAAAAAAAGCTTGTGTAATCCCTTCATGGAAAAAACCATGTCTTTTTGGAGCTCTTGGTAGCTCAAGTTTGTATTCCTGAGGCACAGTCATTCCTGTTGACTATGAGTAAGTCACTTATTTTAGGTGGCACCACCAGGGTACAGGTCAACCCCTGGTGGCAAACGTCAGGACTGGCTGGTGACTGCAGAGCTGTGAGCCTGAACCCTGCCCACAGGGACTAAGGGATGCTGTCTGGGTCTGATAAATCCAGGCATGCATGAAGTTAGCAGAGGACAAAAGGAATGCTCTGAGCACTGCAGCCATGGCCAGTGTCAGATTCCATCAAACCAGACAGAGGGACTGGTGTCAAAGCCTTGCTGACTAAAGCCAGGCATGGTGGTGCATGCCTGTGATCGCAGAACTAGGGAGGCTGAGGTAGGAACCCTCCATGAGTTTGAGAGGCTAGCCTTCACTACATAGTGAGATCCTGTGTCAAAAAGAAAAAAACTGGGCGTGGTAGCATAATCCCAGCACTCAGGAGGCTGAGGAAGGATTGCTGCAAGTTTGAGGCCAGCCAGAACTGCATAGGGAGGACCTTTTCACAAAAACAAACTAAATGAATAAAAATAATAAAAAGACTTGCTGACTAGAGGTGCCAATGGATTTCGAAACAGGCCCAGAGAGTGAGAAGAAAAAGTCCTCATTGTGGCAAAGCCTCTGTCAGGTAGACAAGGCTGTCACCACACATCCATCAGACATAAGCCACCCTGGTGGTGGCTGTTCAGTAACCGTGGGGCATGGAAAGACTTGGCTCCCTCGCCACGAGCTGGTAGTGACCTGACGGCCACGGGGGGGGGGGGGGGGGCAGGGCGAGCTGCTGGACACACCTGCCCACGCGCTCATGGCCATGTGGTTGGTTTTTACTCACCCTGTGTCCCCACGACTACCAATCACAGGAGCAGCCAACAGAGAAAGGGGGATGCCACACGTGGGGCAGGACAGCAGGTGCGGGCCCATCACATGGGAAGCAGGTCAGTTTCCGCGCCTCGGCCCCGCCTTTCAGCCCGCGAACCGGCTGGCGCCTGCGCACTCAGCGAAAGGCGCTCTGGGAAATGGGCGATGAGCAGCGTTGGGGCGAGAGCGGCAATGTTGCTCCCAGCTCCTAACTGTTGCTGCCCTCCTGGCTCGGGCGCTTCCACAGGCACCGCACCTGGTCAGCACACCTGAGCCTGCCGCCTGCACGACTTGAAGCGCTCTCCTGAGAAAAAGAAAGCAGGAGTAAGCATTGGAGTAAGAAGGAATGAGGAGGCTCCAATTACACAAAATTGATGAAAACCACAAACCTCTCATAGTTGCACTCACTCGCGCTCGGAGGCTGAAGCAGGAGGATCGTGGTAGGTTCGAGGCCAGCCTGGGCTACATAATGAGTTCAAGGCCAGCCTGAACTACATAGTGAGATGCTGTCTGGAAAAACCAAAAACAACAAAAATAAAAACCTTCCACAGTTAACCAAACACAAACTGTTGGACATACCTCCCATGGTTTTCCTAAATTTTTGCCTGCAGGCTTTGCTTCTTGGTACTACAATGATTTAATGATACTGCTTTTTACGGTGATAACGATAACTCATTCTTTAAGAGGGTTGATGAAAAATTGTGAGGGGGGCTGTTGGGGACTATCTCTGGGCGTTTGCACTGATCTACAGCCTCAGCCCTTTTTTAGAGTGATTTTTCATTGTGAAACAGGGTCCCACTAAGTGGTCCAGGCTAGGCCTGAACTTGTAATTCTTTTTTGTTTTGTTTTCCTTTTTGTTTTTGAGACAGGGTCTCGCTCTGTAATTCAGTCTGGCGTTTAACTTGCGATGTAGCCCAGGCTTGAACTTGCTGCAGTCCTCTTGCCTCAGCCTCCCAAGTGCTAGGATTATAGGTGTGCACCACCACCCCGTTTGAACTTGCAATTCTGTCACAGGCTTGTAGAGTCCTAAGATTATAGGCTGTGGCCCCACACCCAGCTCTGCTCCTTTTATGCTCACTTCTGATCTTCCTATGGTCATTTTCTTGTTCTAGCACAAGAGTGGGAATTTTAGTAGAAAAATGTAGTCACAGCGAGCTAGTAATGACCCCAGTGACGAGTAGGATCACTCAGTATGGCTCCCAAGGCAGCTAAAGCTGGGTGGTCCAGTTTTATCTGCAATTCCTGGGGCAGAGTAGGGAGTTGTCCCTCATTTCTATGATACAGAAAAACATGGTTAAGCCAGGTGTGGTGTCCCACACTTGTAATCCCAGCAGTTAGGAAGTTGAAGCCAGAGGATCATTGCAAGTTTTTAGCCAGCCTGAACCACATAGTGACACCTCAGAAAACCAAAAATAAAAAGCACAGTTAATATATTTGGTAAGTCTCCCCTACAGAAAAGGTACAGGGAAGCACTTTAGATTT
>NW_004955506.1:614745-627914 GCF_000276665.1 Chinchilla lanigera | reverse complement strand
GTTTAGGCTGGCCTTGAGCTCACTTTGTAGCCCAGGCTGGTCTTGAACTTGCAATGATCCTCCTGCTTTAGCCTCCCAAGTGCTGGGATTACAGGCCTGCACTGCCACACCTGGCTAGCACTTTAGATTATATAGCCATCTCATAGGAAAAGAGAGTGTTGCTTCACTTGTTGATGGCAAACAGCTCTTCTCTTGGTGACCTTACCATTCATGAAGCTGCATTCCCTGGGAAGGCTAGGGGGAATAAAAAAGGTTGTGTCAGATTTGCATTCTTTTTTCTTTTTAAGTTTTCCATATTTTTAAAAATTTTTAATTGTGAAAACAAAGAACTTCTCAGACCAAAGCTTCTGGAAGAACCACTTGTTTCTGCCTGTCTTGGGTCTCTCCTAGAACTTGACCTTTGCTCCTGCTGGGCCATGCCTTGAAGCGCAGGGTCTCTGAGATACCTGCTGACAACAGTTTTGTCTAAGCAGATGTCCACAGAGTAGCTCGTCACCTGAGGTGATGCAGTTACAAACTTTAACACAAGTCTTGATCTTTGACCTCTTGGCGATTTTCTCCTTGCCCAGAGCGATTGTCATTTTACAGGGACAGCCATTAGTTCCAGCCACCAGAGCCTGGAGTGGGACAGTCTGAAGCACCGTCATCACCATTCTTCACAATGACCACTCGGCATTTGGTTCCGTCAACTTGCCCGTTCTGACAGCACTGCGCCAGGCCTGAAGCAGAAAGGTAGCTCTGCACTCTTACAGTAATGCCATAGACTGTGTATCTCTAGGGTTACTGTCAAGCCTGACCAACTTCATCTGAAAGAACTGCAGTTTCTGGTGTCCCCATGGGGGAAGTGATGTGACCTCACAGGGGCTCCCCTGAGCTTTCATTCTTGTTGGCTTTCATAGTTCACATCCAGTCAGGGAGAAAAGGAAACCCATGTTCATGTTCATAGTCCACCTTTGCGGATGTGGGATGTGTGTGTGACCCAGGAGGCATAATCTTTGTGTGCTCTGTGCAATGCTGAGGACTCCGAAGTGTTCTCAAGATACCACCGACGTGGAAGTCTAACAGAAGAAACACCCATCTTCCTGGAAACAACTACAAGTAAAACAAGGTTTAGACTGGAAATAGGCTAACCAGTATCACAGCAGTTTCAGTGTTAACAAATCTTATCAAAGTGGTTGGAGAACTACCTTTTGCCAGTTGCATGTTTTAGTTGATTCTCTGTAAGTGATGGGAACACTTTTTTTTTTTTTGAGATGAGATCTATGCTGCCCAGGCTGAACTTGAATTCTTGCACTCAAGTCATCTTCCAGCCTCAGCGTCCCAGGTCCTCAGTAGGGACTACAGATGTACATACCATGCCCAGTTTGGGACCAAAGGTTTTGGGTTTTGTTTTGTTTTTTTTTTCCATTTCTTTTTTTTCAGGATTGAAATTTTGAACAAATTTTTCATAGACATATTTGGGGTCATAAGTGCTTGTTGTAGTAGGCACAGTGAAGCATTGTGGGGCTTGGTGAAGCCAACATATTTGTCAGTGATCTGCTGGGGACTCTTCCCGTGTCCTGCTGACTGGACACATTGTGGTTTTCCATTAGTTTCATCTTCTTTCTGTTTTTCTGGTTCCTGTTTGGGAGTGTCCCAAATTATTGTCATTTCATTATCCATGTTTTTTTAACATGCGATGGTTCTTTTCCTTTGTGCCTTTTTTCAGTGCTGGGGATTAAACCCAGCCCTTTTATTTTTTATTTTGAGACAAAGTCTCCCTAAGTCATGAAGTTACTCAGGCTAGATTTCAAGTTGTGATCCTCTGGCTCAGCCTTCCATAGTGCCAGGATTACACCTGTGTGACACCATGCCCGACTCCAAAATGGCTCTTTAGATCATTAGTGCTTTTTATTTCCATTCAAGGTAATACTTCATATTGAGCTCCATAATTATGTGACAGAAGCAGGAAGAGGTTCTGTCATTGGTGATAGGTCTAACCTGTTGTCCCCAGCTGCCTGCGTTCCTGAGCTCTGAGAACAATCACAGCCCATTCCTACAGCCTGCAACCCCTACCCCAGGCCAAAAACAATGCCCACTCTTCTAGGACCCAACACACACCCCCGTCCCTGCTAGGTCACAGGGCCAGTTGCTGTAGCCCCACACTCAGCCTTTCTCCCTCCCCCAGCCTCATCCCCCTTCCTGTCTCCTCATGTAAGCCTGTCCCCTGTCCTGTCCATAAAAGTCCCAGCTCCATAAACTGGACTCAGACTCTTCTTGGGAGTTACTCCAGGAGGTCCCACCCTGAACTGAAATTCAGGCTGCCATGTTCTTTACTGGGTCGTCACTGTTTACCTAACAGCTGGGACACAGGTTTCCTCAGGTCCTGTGCTCCTCAGTCCGTTACCTGTCTGGGTGCTCTTCCTTCTGGAACTTCGAATCTGTCACAACAAGGTGCTAAGACTTGACCAGAAATGTCAAGGCACAGAAGTTACTGGAGTGCCGCCACAGTGTGCGCCCCCACAGGGTGGTTTCTGAGCAGCTTTGACAGAGGACAGAGCTGCTGCACGGTCTGGGCTGGTTTCTACCAGAGAAAACTCCTGTCCAGACCAGCAGAGGGTTGCTGGACATGGGGTACATGCCTATCATCCCAGCACTTGGGAGGCTGAGGCAGAAGTATTGCCTTGAATTTGAGGTCAGCTGGGCTATGTGATGAGTTCCAGGCCAGCTTGAACTAAGTAGCAAGACCTTGTTACAAAAAGCCAAAACTAACAAAACTTAGACCAGTGTTGGAGGGGTCAGTCCACTGCTCAGGCTGGAGGTCTGTGGCAGGGTCTCCCAGCAATTGCGTAGCTCAGAGCATCTCAGAACTTGTTCTTCTACACACTGTGACTTCCTGCTACCCGGGGCTGGAGGCACAGAGGAGTCGATGGGGCTCTGTCCTGCCCAGGGAGCGACTAGGCAGTGGGTGACAGCACAGCATGCACCCCACTCCTTCCCCAGGTCCCCCACAGCCCTGCAGCACTGCCTGGGGGGTCTGTGGCTAGTCTCGCAACTCCCCACCCCCGGTCCAGCACAAGCTGGGTGACCCCAGCTCCCCGCTGGCATTAGTGAGGGTCCTGGTGGTCACCAGCTGCAGGATGATTGAGGGATCCAGGAGCAAACATTGATGTTGTCCAGTAGCCTTTGAGAGGGTGGCTGAATGCTTGGAGCCACCAGGCCAGTAGCAATGAGCCCTCACCTGGATCTGTAGTCTTGGCACTGGACCCAGTTCTCAACACCGCAGCCCAGCAGGAGGCGGGGAGCCTGGTTCTCCACATCTCCAACGTTTCCTCAGCCAGACTCACCCTTGAGTTTCTCTGCCCCTGAACACTCGAGAGCCTCTTGCTTTCACAGTGGTCAAACAGCCTGGGAGAAGTGGCCCAACCCCACCAGACACCAGAAGAGGCTCTGCGGCCACATCCCACCTGGGCAGCTGTGACACTGTGCCCTCCACATGCTGGGGGTAGTGGGTTAGCAGGTGCTAATGTTTCTCCACACTACCATCTTCTCTGGGTAAGGGTGTGTTAGGAACCCAAGACCCTGGCACTGGTACACTCACTGCTACAGAACTGTCTGAGTTTCTAGGCACCCTGGGGATAGAACTACGATTGATGTGTGTGTACCAGCCTGGATGCCAGATAGGCAGGCATGTCTCACACCTTTGGCCAAACTCAGCATTTCCCTTCAGCCTTCTTTCTTTGCTTATCTGGAACTTGCTTTCCAGTGAGATAAATCTTTCCCCACTTTAAAAAAAATGTAGCATCTGGAAGCCATATGTGGTGGTGCACTCCTGTAATCCCAGCATTCCTCAGCAGGAGGCTGAGGCAGGAGGATTGATATAAATTTGAGTACAGCCTCAGCTACATAGTGAGAACCATTCTCAAAAAACAACAACAAAAGAGTAGCATCTGCTTTTTAACTGTTCACTATGGGCAGCATCCATGTCTTCTTACCTTCCTGTTTCCTGTACAGAGGACAGTATCTTCTGTGGATAAAATTCTCCTCAAAGGCAGAATTGAAAAGGATTTAAACTCCCTGAAGGTTTGGTGTGTGTGTGTGTGTGTGTGTGTGTGTGTGTGTGTGTGTGTAGCCCAGACTGGTCTTGAGCTCCCAGCCATCCTCCCACCTCAGCTTCCCAAGTGCTGGGATTACAGGCTCATGCCACCACGCCCGGCTGCTGAGTATCTTTACAAGGTGTGATAAAAAGTGCTGTGCTGTTGCCCAGGGCCATCTAACAGAAAGGCAGGCTCATAAGCACATTGCAGTGTGTCCTCATCCACCACATTCAGTGGATCTGGCACTGCAGGACTTCTGGGTCTTCCCCAAAGTCAAAATGAGCATGAAAGGGTAAAGCTTTGAACTGATTCACAATGTTGAGGCAGCCACAACAGCACAAAAGGCAGCACTAAAGACACAAAAGAAGACTTGCAAGCCAGTTGTGGTGGCACATACTTGTAATTCCAGCACTCAGGCGGCTGAGGCAGGAGGATCTCATGAGTTTGCCACCAGCCTGTACTACATAGTGAGTTCAAGGCTAGCCTGAACTACATAGCAAGACCGTGTCTCAAAAACAAAACAGAACAAACAAAAAACTTTCAGAGCCACTTCAGAAAGTGGCAAGAATAATGGGACAAGGGAGGAGGAATATTTTGAGATAACTAACAATGTGTCCTGTGTGTGTGCATATGCGTGTGCGTGTGGTACTGAGGATTCAACTCAGGGCCTTGTGCATGCCAGGCAAGCACTCTACCACTGAGCTACATCCCCAGGCCCTCTGTAATAACTTTTAAAAATTTAAACATTAACCATATTTTTCAGTCACACCTCATATGTTTCCCATGAAAGTGTTTTGGGGCCTTGAGAGACACAAGACTCTGCCACAGAGGTTCAGAAAGGCAGCAGGGACTGGACTTCAGTGAGAAGGGAGGAGGCCTCTTCCTCTGTGTGGCTCCAAAGTCAGAAACCCTCTGTGTGCCAAGAGATGTCTCTCCTGGTTAAGCCTGAGTAGCCTTGTGACTTCTGCTGACACTGTTGGAAAGACCTGGGGAGATCCTCCACCAGGAAATGGTGGCAGTAACTTTTAAGGATGTGGCTGTGAACTTCACAGTGGAGGAGTCGGCTTTGTGGAAGCCTTCCCAAAAGGGGCTCCACACAGATGTGGGAATCCGGCTGCTGTGGAAGAAAACAGGAGGACCAGCAAGTTGAAGATGAATGCAGAAATTCTGGGAGAAATCTAAGAAGTCAAGAGGTAGAGAGACACTATCAATATAAAATATGGAACCAATGTGACAAAAATTCAGCTCAACTCCAGGTCCTAAACTGAACATGAAACTTTCTGGTTTAAAACTAGGTGAAACTAGGTGAAAGCCTTATCTGTAGAGAAATCCTGATTGGCTTTTATCTCTAAATATGCTCATTGCAGCTTACAATCAGCTCAAACCACATGAATATCAGCAGTTTGGAGAGAAGGTGTATAAATGTGAGGGACACAGGGGAAACCTGCAGTTATTTGCAATGCTTTGTGAAGCATATAGAGACAAACACTGCAGCAAAACCCTATGAATATAAGCAATGTGGGAAATCCTTTATTTCTTCCAACTGTGTTTAGGTACATAAAAGAACTTACAATAGAGAAAAATCTTTTATATGTAAGATATATGGGGGAAAAAAGAAATATGGGAAGCTCTTTGCTAAAAAAAAAAGATGTTTTCCTAAACATGAAAGCACTCACTTTGGGGAGAAACTCTATGTATGTAAGCAATGTGGGAAAACATCCAGTAAAGCCATTTATTATAACATTCATGAAAAAATTCACAGAACCTTGCACTTGCTAGGCAGGCACTGTAACTGCTGAGCTATATCCCCAGCTGGAGAATGTATTTCTAACGTTCACCTTTGAAAATTAATGTGGAGGTAACATAATTCTGTATTTTTGTGTAAGTAATAGTGTGCTAACTTAATAGTCTTTTATTTGTTTTTTTTTTTTTTGGTTTTTCTCCGGTACCAGGAACCGAACTCACGACCTTGCGCTTGCCAGGCAGGCGCTTTGCCGCTGAGCTAAATCCCCAGCCCCCTTAATAGTCTTTTAAATCAAATTAGCAAAAAGATTTTTAAAATTTTTCAACCATATTAGAGCCATAGGTCAATTGAAATGTGTTTCTAATATGCTAATAGGCTTACTATTTATTTACATTTTTAGTATCCGAGTGAATGGACTACTAAAAGAATTTTGTTCAGTTTTGGAATTTTCCCAGTAGCCTCTATGGTGAGTTCTGTGTGTACAGTATGTGTTATACTCCATCTTCAATAAAACAGAAGACATTTTAAAACTGGATTTTATTTTTTATTATTGTATATGTTTTTAAGGAAAATTTTTGTGCACATGCTTTTAGAAAGACCTTAACTGCTTTTGAACAACTTGTGTTCTTTGTTTGTTTTGCTTTTGTGGTACTGAAAACTGAACTCAGTGCTTGCCTTGCACCTGCTAGGCAAGCACTCTACCACGGAGCTACACCCCAGCCCTCAAATAACTTGTTTATTAATAAATGTTACATTTTCATTTACTAGGAAGGTATTTCCAGGAAGATACATCTTATCATAATTATAGATTACATCAATTTATGAACTTCCATGTTCTTCCTTTTTACTGAAGGTTGTTTTGATAATATGCGTTGAAATTTAGATTTTTTTTAATCATAAATTTTACTTTTTATGCTCATATTGCACCTTTTTTATTTTTATGGGCATTTGTCCTTCCTTCGTTATACTAAAAATATGCTGGTGTGATTGCCCCGTTTTGTTATTTATTTGTTGTTTTTTTGAGACAGGGTCTCACTATGTAGTGCAGGCTGGCCATGAACTCGCTTATGTAACCCAGGCTGGCCTCAAATTCACTGCGACCCTTCTGCCTCAGTCTCTCCAGTTCTGGGATCACAAGTGTGTACCACCATGCCTGGTTTTCATGTTTTATTTTTAAGAAGTTTCAATTTAGGTAAAAATCTAGACCATTTTTACTGTACTACATGTCCATAAATTCTGACTTGCCTATGACGGTCTTGATTCATGCCATTGTCCTGGTATCCTGTCAGAGGTGCCTCCTCTCATTCTGAAACATGTCCAAATTTAAACAATAAATAATATGACCATTCAAATCTTTAAAAAATTAAACATTAACCATATTTTTCAATTACACCTCGTATGTTTCCCATGCAAATATTTTTTGGGGCTTGTAATATATAAGACTCTGCCACAGAGGTTGAGAAAGGCAGCTGGGGATGTGAGGGTGATCTGGCCGCCACATCTGTCACCCCAGTGATGGCCAGGGTTGGCTTCGCAGATCTGGCTGGCTGCGCAGTGTCCCTTTTTCCTCCCTCACCTCTCTATGTGCATCCCTCCCAGAGCTGCATGCTGTCTAGAACAGGACAACTACCCCCATAGAGGAGGACCAGACCGTGTCCTCGGTAAAGGGCACACGGACAGCTGTGCTCCCTGCTGAAACCTCTAAGCAAGCTCTCAGAAAGGCAGGTTGGGGTCCTCTGGGGCTCAAGCTCAGGGTGACTGGATCCTACACACTGGGCCCCAGCACTGGCCACTGCCAGGAGGGCCACTGCCACAGTCTGCACAAGGAAGTGTCATCTCACACTTCCATGAATAAGGTCAAAATGGAGATGCTCAGGGCAACTGTGCTGGGCCTGAATGTGGTCCAGAAGGGAAACAATCACATCCACACAGGCACCTAGGCCACAGACCCACCTCTTTCTTGCCCCCAGGAAGGCCTGCTTGGGTTGGGACCACTGCCCAGTCCACAATTCCTAGGGGAGGTGTCTAGGGACACCTATGGGAGGGAAGCAGTCTTTGTTTGGTTTTACTCTGAGGCAGGGACTCTGCTGTGCGACCTTGGCTGGCCTTGAACTGCTGGACTCAAGAGATCTTCCCACCTCAGCTCCCCTAGTAGTAGCCCAGTAGCCTGGTCACCAGCTAGAGAGTGACAAGAGGAGCAGGCCCTTCAGAATTACCTTCACTTGTAAATCCAGTTAATACTGGTAACCTAAACTTATTTTTTTGGACAAGATCTCACTATGTAGTTCAGGCTGGCCTTGAACTCAACTGTGTAGCCCAGGTTGGACTCTAACTCATGGCAATCCTCTTGTCTCAGCTTCCCAAATACTAGGATTACAGGCGTGTGCTGCCACACCTCATTTTTATTTAATAGGCATGTGCCACCATGCCCAGCTTTCCCTTCATATTTATTTATTTATTTGCATTATTGGGGATGGAACCCAGGGCCTTCATACTGAGCTGTCTCCAATCCTTTTTTTCATTTTGAGACAGGGTCTCATTAAGTAAATTGCTCTGGTTTGGCTTGAATTTTCGATCCTCTGCCTCAGCCTCCAGCCTCCCAGAGTGCTAGGATTATAGACACGTATCACCACAAATAGCCCTTTCATTTTTACAACAAAATATATTATAGTGTGTAGATGTTAAATATCCAACTAGCCACCACGTATCTGTGCCAAAGTCATGTGTAGAGTTTGTTTTGTTGTGCTTTTTATAGTGTTGGGGGTTGAATCCAGGACCTCTAGGCAAGTACCCTACCTCTGAGCTCTATACCCTGCAATCTTTATTTTCTGTTTTATTTCTTTACTGTAGTACTGGGAATTGAACCTAGATCTTTTGCATTAATCTACATTCCCAGACCTTTTTATATTTTGAGATAGGACCTTGCTAAATTGCCCAGGTAGGCCTTCAACTTACAATCCTCCTGCCTCAGCCTCCTGAGTGCTGGAGTGTGCCACCACACCCCGCTCCACAGAATGCCCATGCAGAAGCACAAGGTGGTGGTTTTGAACAGGACCCTGCACAGCCTGTGCCAGTCCCTGATAGCCTGTCCCCAGTCCCTGGTGTGGACACCCCATAACTAGCGTATTTATTTGATTGTTGAAGACATTCTCTGCATTATTCCATTTTCCATTACTCTATCAAACACCTGAGATAATTCTGGGCTCAGTTTTAGAGGTTTTACTCTGTGATTGCTTGACCCCCTTTCTTTTGAGGTTGATTGAGGCAGTACATCATGGTGGACTCCCATAGCCAAGTGAAATCATTCATCTCACGGCCAGGGAGCAAACAAGAAGGAAGAATTGGAGACAAGCACCCAGTAATCCCTTCAGGGCACACCTCAGCTACCTAAAGAGCCCACATCTAAGGGCTCCACCACCTGCAGCAGTACCACCTGGGGCAACATTTCCAGTTGCCTTCTGTATACTTAGCAACATTTCCAATGCTTAGCAACATTTCCAGTTGCCTTGTGTATACTTGTTACCAGCAGGCAGCCTGTGCTGCAGACACCAGCCGGCAACCATTGCCACCAAACTTTGGAAACCCAACAGTTTATCTAAGTTGCCCAGGCAGCCCTTTATTTACCACATGGACTCAAATTGTTTCACTTCCAGGTCATTATGAATGCTGTCATTATAAATGTTCTGGAGACATATGATTTCTTTTCTCACAGTAAATACTGAGTGGCTGGATCCAGTGGTAAGGGGTGTGTGTGTGTGTGACTGTAATTCCAGTACTCTGGGAAGCTTAGGCAGGAGGACTGCAAGTTCAAGTTCTACCTCGGAAATTTAGCAACTTAGTGAGATCCTGTTTTTCTTTTTTATAAAGTGTTCATTGGTAAGGCCCTAGGTTCAATTCCCAGTACCTTAAAAAAGAAAAGTTATTTTGAGACAGTTTATCTAAGTTGCCCAGGCAGGCTTTGAAACTGGCCTAGGTACCCTGAGTAGCTGGGACTATACCCCCACCCCACAGCTAGGCAGGTGGTCCACACAAGAGCTATACTCCCCAGTCCCAGGATTTTTTGGATTATAGGCTTTAATATGCATTTTCTGTTAGGTCACAGGTCTTAGCTTCCATTTCAGTGATGACACTGAATATCTTCTCATGTGTTTATTGGCTATTTTTATATCTTGTCTTGTGAAGTAGTAGTTCAAGGCTCTTACCTGTTTGAAAATTGAGAGGCAGGAGTGATGGAGCCACCTGTAGCTCTTGGGAAGCTAAGTCAGGAGTATCACTGCAACTTCAAGGCCAGCCTGGGCTACATAGTGACTTTGAGGTCAGCCTGAACTACATAGCAAGATCTTGTCTCAAAAAACAAACAAAAAATAAAGACTTTCCTATTTTCCTTTTAACTGTTACAGCAGCTTTCTCTCTCTGTTTCTCTGAGAAAGGGTCTCACTGTTGTCTGTCTAGTCTAGGCTGAAGTTCAGGATCCTCCTGCCTCAGCCTCCCAAGTAGCTGGGATTATAGGCAGATGGCACTGCTCCCAGTCACAGCAGTTCTCTTAAATTCTGCTTATTCTTGTCAGATATATGTATTACAGGTATTTTACCAGTGTGACTCATATTTTTTATTTTTCATTGTCTTTTGATGAAAATTTGATTTTCGTAACTCATGTTTTTTTCTTTCATGGGCCCCTCCCTTTGGGCTTTGGCCTTGGTTGAGGTCTCCCTAGGTTTCTCCTAGGAAGCACCTGCTGTCTGGGTCTGTGCTGTGTTCACCCAAGGCGAGTGGCCCTCAAGGACTCTGTGCTCTCTCCCTGCAGCTGTTCCCAGGATGGTGGGCGCTCAGTTTAGCACTCCCGCAGGGAAGAGCAGCCACTGGGACAGCAGCCTGGTGTCTCCTCTGACCCCACCTCCAGCTCTTTGATGGTAAGCAGTTGTGCTTTCTCCTTGTGCTTCTTCCCCATCACAGCGGGCTATGCACAACATTCTTTCACGCAAGACTCCACAGAGGGGACATGGCCACTCTCTTGGCTCAGTGCTGTGCCCAACCCTGCCCCACACGTATACAACAGATGCGTACTGCGCATTCAGATGGGTGGAGCATCTGCTGCCATCTGTGCCCCTCTTCAGAGCCTTTGTAGGCGATGCCAGGGCCACCGACTTTCCTTCTCAGGGCAATGTCCCCACATTTCTACCTACACAGAGTCCAGCACGCCAAGGCTATGAGGATGCCACAGACACTGCTTGCAAAGCTACAAGTTCAGTGCTTTGTGCATGCAGGTCGGGTTTCCATGCGTATGTTGGACACTGGATTTCGATGACGCTTGAAACGTAGAACATTTCCAGCTGCCTTGTGTATACTTGTTACCAGCACGCAGCCTGTGCTGCAGACACCGGCCAGCAACCACTGCCGCCAATACTTTGGAAACCCAAGCAGTACAGTGATGTTCTAGCCTGGGGGCACTGAGCAAGGCTGAACCCAAATCACCTCCACCAGACCCTACACAGCAGGAGGAGCCCAGAACAGTTCTCCCAGTGCTCTTCCCTTCACTTGTCTGTGGGTTCTTAAAATTCTATTTATTTTCTGTACTGGGGACTGAACCCAAGGTCTTCACACTGAGTTACATCCCTAGCTCTCCCCTCCTTTTTTATTTTTTAAAAAGTAAATATAATTGGTACAAGTCCAGCATGGTGGTGCAGGCCTGTAATCTCAGCATTCAGAAGGCTGAGACAGGAGGATCACAAATTTGAGGCCAGCCTGGAATACAAGGTGAGTTCAAGACCAGCCTGAACTGCAGTGAGACCCTGTCTCAAAAAAAAAACAAAAAAAAACAAAAAAAAACAACTAAATAAAGTTTGTTGGCACAATTTAGATATACATAGTGATCACACTCATCATAGGGAATGTGTACCTGTACAAGATATACTGATTCCTTTTTTCCCATTCCCCTACCCTTCCTCCAACCTTCTTCCCCTCCTTTATTTATAAAACTTCATTTACATTTTATATTTTTCTCATTTTTTTTTCTTCCTTCCTTTCCCCCTCCCTAGTTCCCCTTTCCCCTTTTTTGAAAATTTCTCCCTCTTTCACAATTTCTATTCTACATTTTGGTTCTTATTTATACTTTCAGTTTCTTACACTAGAGACTGTGACATTTACACGTATGTCCGATTTATTTCACTTAAGAGTATGGTTTCCAGGTCCATCGTTTTATCTATAAATGTCTATTTTTTGTTTAGACCTGGTCTAAGTCCCTAAATTGCTCAGACTGGGCTCAGATTTGATTTTCCTGCCTCAGCCTCCTAGAGGGCTGGGATTAAGCGCATGTGCCGCCATGCCCAGTTTGTGTTTCAAGTGAGAAGCTTTCATTTTCATATTCAGCACCACTGACTTTTCCTCAAATCAGTAAGTGAATAATTGAACTATTTTCTTCTACCTAGGATATCCTGCCATACTTAGGGTTCAAAGCAGTTCGAACCTTTAGGGTTTTGCACAATGATCAGACACATTTATGCCAAATCAGATAAGCAAATACTGTAATCGGAGGGGTGCATTAATTTCCGTTTCTTTTACCATGTTTAACACATTAAGCACCTAAATACACCCATCCTGACCCCGCCATGACCTGCCCACTTTATCCTGCTCCATTTAAGCCCTGCCTATTCTAGCGCCTTTCAAAGCACAGAAACTCCTCATTTTACTTAAAGTGTATCTGTTCGTTCTTCCAATTGTCGGCTCTGTTTAACAACCTGTTCAAAAGGGTCCTGGCTGAGGGTCACCTGCACGCGGGGCACCAGGCGAGCGGCGGCTGCTCCCGGCCCGTGCGAAGGCAAGAGTGGGCGCCCCGCTTCTCTCTCGCGCCCCGCACGCGGCCGTGCGGCCCCGTCTCCGAGCGCACAGCCGAACACGGGTGCAGCCCTGCCAGGGCCAGCGCGAGGGCGGCGTGAGCTCGCGGTCCCGTCCTAACGGAAGACGCTGCGCGATCCCAGTGACCCGCATTGCTGAGGACACATAGACCGTTGGCCGGGCGGTCCGGCTCAGCGAAGGCGGAGCAAGCCACCAAGGACTCCACAGAGGGGCGTCCGGGCCCCTCGTGACCTTGGCCCGCGCCCCCGCAGCCCCGGGCCCAAAGCGCCATCCCGCACCAGCTCCGCGCTCCGCCCCGGGTCTTCGGCGCCACCGAGCCCCGTTCTGCGTGCGCGACGCCGCCGACGTGAGTGCGCTCGGCACGGCGCAACTCACCATTGGCAGGATGCGGTAGCCCCACCGCGTGCGCTGCGCCCATTGGCTGATACGGCCGTCCGTCACGGCCGGCGCTGCGAGGCGCCCAGCTCCCGCCCTCGCCGCTCTCCTCGCCGGCCGGC
>NW_004955506.1:533314-614505 GCF_000276665.1 Chinchilla lanigera | reverse complement strand
GGCTCGAGGGCCGCGAGTTCGAGTACCTCATGAAGAAGCGCTCGGTAACCATTGGGCGCAACTCGTCGCAGGGCTCGGTGGACGTGAGCATGGGCCATTCGAGCTTCATCTCTCGGCGCCACCTGGAGATCTTCACGCCCCCGGGCGGCGGCCATGGCGCGGCGACCCCGGAGCCCGCGCAGCCCCGGCCCGACACGGGCGGCGATTTCTACCTGCGCTGCCTCGGCAAGAACGGCGTGTTCGTGGACGGCGTGTTCCAGCGGCGCGGGGCGCCCCCGCTGCAGCTGCCGCGCGTGTGAGTGGTGGGTGGGGGCTGCGGCCTGGATGAGGGTCCGACCTGGACCCGCCACCAGACCTCGACCTGGACTCCAACCCTGATCCGCATCCATCACCACCACCGGATAACGACCCCGACCCCGACCCCGACCCCGGCCCCGACCCCGGCCCCAGCCCCGACCCACACCCACCACCACCCCAGATCCCGACCCGGACCCCGACCCCGACCCACACTCACCCCCACCACCAGATCCCTACTCGGGTCCCTATCGCGACCCCGATCCGCACACACCGCCAGCTCTAGATCCAGACCAGGACCCCGACATCGACCCCGATCCACACTCCGTCATCACCGAATTCCGACCCCGATCCGTACGCTCCACCACCACTAGATCCAGATCTCCGACCCTGGTCCGGACCCACAAACAGGACCCACTATCCACGAGCAGAGGAAGACCCACAACCGTACCCCAACCGCGACCCAGACTGGAGGTTCTAGGCCACATCCCTCACCACTCTACCTGCCCACTCCAGCCTTGTCGGTCCTACACGTTGACGCACAGGCAGACCAGGACCCGCACTCACGACCCTCCCAATGTGCGACTCCTTGCCCAGTCTGACACAGGCACATCCCTGTCCGCACCCACGGGTCTCCCTGCCTGGCAAGGCCTTCCTCTGTGTATGCAATCAAGGTTTTCTGTGCGTCTTGGGAGTTTGCATATTTTGTTCGTAATCAGCAGGTAGGTAGGTTCCAAGGGAATTGTTAGTTGCATGCAGTGAAGAAGTGGCCAAAACGGAAAGTGCCTTCCTGACAGAGGAGTGCTGCCTCGTTAGTATTGACACATTTTCAGCAACAAATATTCCCAGAATGCAGTGTGCTAAACACAGGAGCTTCTTTTCCCACTGTTTTTGGTCGCCTAAAAATTAAAAGTTCAAGCATTTTTAAGTCCATACTCTCAAACATAAAGTTTTGGGAAAATGGATACTTTCAACATAAGTTTTTTTAGAACAGCAGCGGCAATTGGTTCTTTAAAAATTATTACAAGGTTATGTGGAGCTTGACCAGGTCTCAGGAGAATGTCAATCCATGCTACAAAACAATTGAGCTTGGTTCTATGGTTTGATGAAGTTAACCTTTTTTTTTTTTGCTTGGAAAACAAACTTGCTCTCTAGGAAATGCTAATTATTCCTTAGGGGCTCGTTTCTGGATCATTGCAAGTACAGCTTTTGTCCACAAACTGGAATTTTTTAAAAACTACTTTCAGTTATTGGAGATGCTGGTAGAAGCTGGGCTTTTTAAAATACTGTGTGTGCGCTAGCGTGATGCTGTTGCTTAGATAGCTTTGGAAAGGTGTACTGGCTTACTCCGTAATTCTTAATAGCAGCTCTTTCTTCCTTACTTTTCTTTTTCTATTGTTTTTTTGAGACAGGATCTCACTATATATTTCAGGCTTGCCTTGAACTGACTGTGTAGTCCAGACTGGTCTGGAACTCACTGTCTTCCTCCTACCTCAGTCTCCTGAGTGACTTTTCTTCCTTTTTGGAGGCAGTGGATGTGCCAAAACCCAGTGTGGACCTACTGCCAACAGCTACCCCTTAGTTTGGCAGTTTGTGTTTTCTTTTATCTCTCTTTCTCTTGTGAAAATGTTGATGTCATAGTAAAGGAAATCAAATACTCTGAAGCTTTAGGGGTTTTTTAAAAAATTCTCTTTTTACTCTTCAGTAACTTGTATTGAATTCTACACATGCCAACATACCAAGCATGGAAGTAAATTGACCTTTCAGCAAGGGAGCAGAATTTAGAGTTTGAGAAGGAAGAGATGAGTAGGAAGGGAAGTGAGGTGGGCCTGGCTTTGGGTTTGGGAGCTGCTCCCCAAGCTGCTACCTTTAAGGAGGCATCATTTGCAAGATTTTGGTGTAGGTTGGTAACACAGTTTAAGGGAATAAACTGTAAAGATAATTGTTACTAGTGGAATGAGGTTTTTTTGATACTGTTTTTTGGCTGTACTAGGGATTGAACCCAGGGTTACTGAGCTACTATAGTCCTTTTTTATTTTTTATTTTGAGACAGATTCTCACCAAGTTGCCCACGCTGGGTTTGAGCTTGTAATCCTCCTGGCTGAGCGCCCTGAGTAGCTAGGATTACAGCTATGTGCTGGTGTATGAAGCTGGAGAATTATTTTATATATATAAAATTTTTTTTTCTTTTTTTCTTTTTCTTTTGGAGACAAGTTCTCCCTATGTAGTTCATTCAGGCTGGCCTTGAGCTCACTATGTAGTCTCGGCTGGCCTCGAACTCAGTCCTCCTGCCTCAGCCTCCTCAGTGCTGGGATTACAGGTGTGCACCACCATGCTGGGCCTGAAGAATTTTTTGCAAAGTCTTTTTTCTTGAATTTAAGCTTAGTGTTTAGGTTAATGTTACAAGTTCTTTTTGAGTTAAATTAAGTTTAAGAGATAGTTTGGAGCAATTATTCAGAGATCGTAATATTCTTAATGTTTGTTTTAGATGTGTCTGTTGAATTGAAAATCACTGTACAATAGAGAAAAACATGACAACCTCTGGTCTCTTATTTGAACCACTATGATTTTATTCCAATTTCAACTTTAAAATTAATTTACATTTTATAGTTTGTATTAAAAATTCACAGAGTTTAGAAGACTAGAAAGTGCAGTACTTTAGGCTGTAAATGTGGCTTATCATTTTGTTGAAATAACGAAATAATGTATCAGTTTGGTGTATAAGGGAAGACCATGGTCCTGGGTGTAGGGGATGTGATAGACAGCTGTGGTAAGAGTAGGTACAGGGCCTCCTCTGCGTAATCGGTGAGTCCCATTGGAGTGGGCATGAGTGGGGCTCATTACGCTCATGAGCACCTGGGCTTTCCCAGAAAACAAGTGATTCCACAAGTCCTTGCTTCTCAGCCAAGGCTGCAGGGCCAAGTAATTTTCCTCTCTGAGGTGCCAGGACTTACTGGAAGCACACGTGTTCCTGGGACTGGAGTCTGGGAGGTGCCCCAGGCCTTCTGAAAGTGGGCAGGTGGAGGTCTCCTGACAAGTGTGACTGGCCAATCACCAGGCACCAGAGAAGGCAGAATGCAGGCTGGAAGGGGCCTTGGGGCAGGTTGTGGAGCACGGGAGTAGGTTTGCCTGGCCCAGTAAGCGGTATTTTCCTTTTGTCTGAAAGAATGCAGGATATTCTCTTAGAGGACGGTGTCTTTGAAGCCCAGGTCTGGTGCTGAGACTAGTAAAGTGTTCTAGGAATATGAATTGGGCAGAAATGCTTAGGTTGTTTGTTGTTATTCCTGTTGCCGTGGTGGTAAACAAAGTATTATATATAAATGAAAATAAGCAACTTTCTAATACTCCTTTATACTTTGAAAATGTCCAGTGAGCTTGTTACATTTTGACCAGCAAGGTCCTACAATATCTAACAGCCAAATGTAAATAGAACAGTTTGAATCTACTGTTGCCCCAAACTGTTGAACTTGCAAAACTGAAGTTGTATTTATTAGAAAAGTGGCCCCGTTCCTATGCCAGATTGCCTGCCCGCCTGTGGTTGTGTCTAGTGATGAAAGCAACACTTCTATCTTACGGAGCACATTTGAATAGGCGTAGACTGGTAGTGCAACGCAGGAAGGCCCACTAGTTAAGTTAGAGGCAGTGTCTTCTGGGTGAGTCCTGGGAAGAGGTTGCAGCCAGTGGGTGGCATCTGGAGATTTCTGGGTGATTGGAAGGTGCTCCCAGTAACTGGGACCTACTCAGTGGCACATACCATTGCTCGGTCCACCACTGAGATTCATATGCCCTCAGCCTCTGATTTAGCGTGCTGCAGTTAAACAAGCTTTGTCCACCAAGGAGCCCCCCAGTCCCAGTTCAGAAAGCAGGAAATAAGAAAGGGTGTGGGCATGGGGCTGGGGGCAGCGCAGGAGACCAGCCCTCCAGGGAGCCTTTGAATCACCCCCCATGGGGCTGGGAGGGAGTGAACAGAGGGTGGGCTGTGTGGGGCAGGGCATTGTGAGGAGAGCAGAGGTGAAATTCAGGTTCAGAGTAGGAACCCCACTGACCATCAGGCTGAAGACTGGCAGCGGGTGTGGCAGGAGGACGAAGTTCCAGTGTGGAAAGACCCACCAAGCAGAGCTGGGCAGAGCAGTCTGGTAAGGTTTTTCTTAGCAGGGTGTTTTCCTAGCAAGGGCTGTGAGGTTGGCTGAAAGGATCTGAGACTCTTGAAGAGCCAGGGTGCTGGACCCCACTGACTGGCAGTGTTGGGTATACTTTGGTATACTTTGCATAGTGCTCTACCTGCAGATTGGTTGCCTTTCATGACTGCTGTGATACATTTTCATCACTGGGTTGTGAAGGTTGGAACATGGAGCTAGCTACTTTATTGTAACAGTTACTCTTATAGCTGGGCTAGGTCTTCTTTTTTGCCTTGTCTTTTTCCTAGTCCTTTTGTTGGTAAGACTTGGCTTACTCATTTTAATGTTTATTTAATGAGTATTTTAGGATTTTTTTTTTTTGGAGACAGGGTCCTGCTGTGTAGTTTAGGCTGGCCTTGAACTCATGGGTGATCCTCCTGTCTTGCCCTCCCAAGTGCTGAGATTACAGGTATGTGCCACCATGCCCAGCAGGATGTTTTAGATTTAAATAATTTTAGTGCCTAACCTATTCTGGGAAACCTGTATAATCTGGTGGTCGTTTGTGTGCCTCCTGACTTACGGCCAGGACAGGCTCTGGACAGATGTAAGCCACATTCCAGTCTGCCAGTTGGCCTCTATGGATTCTGGTTCTTTTGTGTCTGATGATGGTAAGTGTCCCCACGTATAACACAGTTGCATCTCTGTGTCCCTGTTGGACACGAGGACTGCATCTGTTTTGTCTACCACGGTCCTCAGCTTATACCATGAGGCTCCAGCGCAGAGCTGAGGGTCACCCCCTTCTCAGCCTTACTTCCCCCTGGTGCAAGGAAGAGGGAAAGTGGGGAACAAGTGAAATGCAGTGTGCTGTGTGTGGTTTGACTGGGGGGCTACTTGCTGATTACATTCTGTGTACTGTTTTTTAAACTTTTTAAACACTGAAGTGTAGTAAGCCATATGTCTTTGAAATTTAGGCCATAACTTGTTTGTGGGGGGCAGGCACTGAGAGCCTGAAGGAGCCATTGAGAGCCATAGGCTTTGAGTGTCACCTGGTCCTGGCTCTGTGCACACCACTGCCGGGGACCCAGGCTGGATCCGTGTGGAGTCAGCCCCCAGACCAGCCTTGCCGCAGCACCTGCTGCTGTCAGGCTCAGGAGCTAGACTGTCCTTGTTGTCACAGCACTTTCTCATCTGATCCTTCATTATCCTGTGCTCTAATCCAGCTTCACACTTGACTTGCTCTCTTGCTGGTCCCCCAGGACTGGGTCCAGGCCCCATACTTTCTTGTAGCCCCTGAAAGTGGCGCACTTGGCCATCACTCGACCCATAGCTGAGGTGCATGTACCGTCAGCCTCTGCTGTAGTCTGCTGTTGTTTAAACAGTCTTGGTCAGGTGCTGACCCTGGAGGGAGGGTGCTGGTCTGACATGGCTCCCCTGTTCCCTGCTTCCCAGCATTGCTGGTGCTCTCTAGATCCCCGGGTGTGGAAGCACAGCCCAGGGCCATGCATACTTCATGGAAATGTTCCAGGAGATAGCAGCAAATTTCCTCATTGTGGAAAGACAACAATTGCTTTGGTGAGGAGAAAGGTGTTTCTTTTTTTCTTTTTTAATGAAGAAAAGAGCATTTCTATAATAAAGCTTTTAACCAAAGCAGTTAACATTTTGGATAGTATTCTTAGCTGTTTTACTTTTTTTTGAACCGGGAATCAAACTCACAGACTTGTGCTTGCCAGGCAGGCGCTTGTGCCACTGAGCTATACTCCTGTCCCCCTGTTCTACATTTTTTTTTGTGGTTCTTTTTTTCTTTACGTTGGGTTTCTGGAGCATTTCATAACGTACTAAGTGGTAACAGTATAGTGTAGCCGGGCGTGGTGGCTCACTCCTGTCATCCCAGCACTCCTATAATCCCAGCACTCGGGGGGCACTGAAGCAGGAGGATCGTTGTGAGTTCAAGGCCAGCCTCGGCTACAAAGTGAGCTCAAGGCCAGTCTGAACTGTCTGGCGAGACCGTCTCAAAAAGACCCATCTCAAAAAAACCCGTCTCAAAAAGACGGAAAAAAAAAAAGTAACAGTGTATAGGAAGTCAGCTTCCAGTGCTACCTCCTAAGGAGGAATTTTTCAGTTTGCTAATGAAGTACACATGCAAAGGCACATTGCAGGCTCACACATTGCTATTTCTGTGAGCTGAGCAGGCTTTAAGCCCTGTAACTAGGCATGCCTGTTGTCTTGCCAGGACACAGTGGTGTGGGGAGATGCACTGCACTTAGCCTGAGAAGTGCCACCTTTGCTGCATGCATTGGTTTGTCAGGTGTGGGTGTCATGGATCTGGGCTGCTTTGATGGGCACTGGGGAGGTCTGCTGAGGGTTCCCTGGCAACTTAGTGGATGCCTCTTACCAATTTGCAGTCAGATAGTGTGCCTGCTTTGAAGTGAGAGGCCCTGAGGCGCTGCAGCATTCCCACCAGGGTTCCTCCCTGCCTTCCAGCTGATGTGTTTCCTGGGCATCAGCCAGGAGGGCAGAGTGTGGGGTGTTGCTGGAGACCCGGCAGCACACAGTACCTCCGACAGCAGTGCTGCCCCAGGTTGGCTCCCTGGGGAGGGGAGGCCGTGGAGGTGGCACAGCTGGACAGCACCCTCGGCTCAGTCAGTGGCAAGTTCTGATAGGTCATACAGGTGGTGTCTGCTCAGAATCCCAGCTCTAGCACAGCATTTATGGCCTTTTTGAAGAAGAGCCTGCAAATGGAGAGGCCCAGGAATGAGTCAGCGAAGCCTCAAGGCAGTAGGAGCTGATCTTGGAATGTGTTCTCCTGTTGCACTGATTGACCTTAGGCTGGAAACATTGGTGGTTATGGAGAGAAAGACATGAGGTTAAAATGGTTTTAGGAGCTGGGTATGGTGGCGCACACCTGTGATGCTAGCACTTAGGAGGCTGAGGCAGGAGGGTTGCAGCAAATTGAAGACCAGCCTAGGCTACATGGTGAGTTTAGGTCCAGCTCTAACTACATAGACACTGCCTCAAAAACCAAAAATAAGTAAATATAATAAAAATGATTTTAGTGTTTTAGGAATGACAACTCAGTGACCATTTGTGTTTGTTGTCCCCTGCCGTTGGTTTGACTAGTCCTGCAAACCCTGGTTATGGTGGGTGTGATGACCTCTGGGGCCATTGAAGCTGTGTCCTCTTGGCTGCTGTCCAGTGCTCTGGGTACTGTAGGTGGGGCTGGGGAGCAAGGTCCCTGTGGGCTTCTGCATGTGGGCTGCATGGCAGGTGCTGGGGCACTATGTACCCGCTGCCCACCAGGCTCCTGTCTGCAGCGACAGGACAGGTGGGCTGCAAGCGCCCAGCCTTGGTCCTCTTCTGTAGGCAGTTGCTACTGCTGCTCCTGGTGACACCTGCTACCTGGAACACTGAATGTCTCAATGTTGTGCCCAAGGGTATGATGCATTTCTGTTCAGTCACTGCTATGGAGCTTCTGACATTTTGCTGTATTTTTTTTTTTTTTCTTTTTGAGATGGGGTTTCGCTGTGCAGTTCAGGCTGGCCTTGAACTGGAGATGATCTTCCTGCTTACTCATTATTCTGTGAGTGGTTCTGAATTTGTTTTAAACAGTGGAGGCTGTTGGAGATAGGGCATTGTATGCTAGCTTGACTCAGTGCTTACTCATCCTTTTGATTGTAGTCCTGAAGGTAGAACTTGGGGTCTTGTAAATGTTAGGTGAGTACTTGACCACTGAGCTGCATCCCAGCCCTAGCATTCACTCTTTTTGTTATTTTGAGACCAGATCTAGCTATGTAGTCCAGGCTGCCCTTGAACTCTTGGTCCTCCTGCATCAGCCTCCTGACTGCTGGATTCACTCAATAGCCTGATTGGCTGCATAAGCTTCTGTCTGGTGGCTGTGAAATGACTTTTTTTGTTTTTGTTGGATGTTTGGATTAACTTTTTTTGGCTATTGTAAACAGTACTGTAATTGAGTATAAATTTTTAGGGTCTTAGAAATGATATTCCTGTGACAAATGTATATCTCCATTTTTAAATCTCTGCGTTCTATAAAAGACAGCAGGGTGTGCATAGCACTGTCGCTTGTTTTACAGGAAGAAGAGCCCCAGCCCCAGCAGCTGTTCTCACTGTCACCAGGCTCTCATCAGGAGGCTTGGGTGCACATGATGCGGCAGTGCCTCTGCCCGAGCGATGCCACGTCCCCTGTGGTGTAGCGATTTGTGGAGTGGAAAACCTGCCAAACGAGGATGCTTGTTTCCAGCCAGGCCCTCCCTGAAGCCCCTGATGCCATGTTGGGCCAGGCTAGAGGCTCGTCTGCCACAAAGCCAGGGAAGATGAATCTCGCAGGGCCACCGGAGCACCCTTTCAGTTCTTTCCTCTTTCCCTGGCCAACTATGGTGGAGAATGTTGTGCGTGTTCAGAGCCAAGAGGAGATGAAGTTTGTTCTGAAGTAGAGAACTTGGCGTAAGGGTGGGAGGGACAGATAGAAGAGGATTGAAGCTTTTACAGCCATAAGGTGACATATTTGGAGGGGGGGATGCTGAAGATGGGACCTAGGGTCTTGCACATGGTACGAAGCACTCAGCCCTGAGCTACACTCTTAGCCCTTTTCTTTTTTCTTTTGAGACAGGGGCTCATTGTATTGCTCTGGCTGGCCTTGAATTTGTGATCCTCTTGGCTCACTGGGATTTCAGGTGGGCCTCACCATGCTCGGCTTCTCTTGTGCATCTGACCCAGACTCTTTTAAGTGGTTTATAGGACTCAATTATAAAGGTGAGAGTTACTTGTTCCCAGTTATATAAGTAGCTGGTGTTTATCCTAGAAAATTTAGAAAGAATAGAAGAAAAAGTGTTTATATGTACATATTAATATTTTATTTTCTTGGTGGTGGAGATTGAACCCAAGACCTTTTATTTGCTAAGCACATATTCTGCCACTGAGCTCTACTCTTAACCCACACTTCTAATGAATATTTTTTTGTTTTGTTTTCTGGTACCAGGAATCGAACTCAGAACCTTGCGCTTGCCAGGCAGGCACTGTGCCGCTGAGCTAAATCCCCAGCCCTTCTAATGAATATTTTTAAAATACATGTTTTTCAGTATTCTTTCTGTCTGTCTGCCTACCAGTCTATCTGTCCATCTTTCTATCCATCCTGCAGTACTAGGGATTAAACCTAGGGCCTTCACACCAGGCTGTATTCTCCAGCCCTTAGAGAAGTTTTCCCTAAATTGCCCAGGCTGAGTTTGAGCTTTTGGTCTTCCTCCCTTAGCCTCCTGATTACAAGTGTACATAATCACATTGGTGTTTGTTTGTTTGTGACAGAGTCTCACTGTAGTTTGAGCTAGCCTTGAACTCACTTTGTAGCCCAAGCTGGCTTCAAACTCACAGGGATCTTCCTGCTTCAGCCTCCCTATTGAGGGCAGGGCTTATAAGCATGTGCCACCATACCCAACTCTTTTTGGTTATTTTAAAAGACTAATTAATAGAGGTTTTTGGTTTAGAAACTGGGAAAACAAGCTAGACAGGCCACAAAGTACCTACACAAAGTACCTACCCTCAGGCCAGCTGAGTGTAGTGGCACCTGCCTGTAAGCCTGCTATTGAGGAGGCTGATGCATGAGAATCTTAATTTGAGGCCAGCCTGAGCCATTTAATGAGATCTTGTCTCACACACACAGAAAAAGGACCGTTGATGTTGTTCAGTGGTAGAGTGCATGTAGCATGCGTGAGGCCCTGGGTTCAATTCCCAGCACCCACCTATCCCTTTTCTTAGTCCAGAGCAGAGTAGGCATTACCTGGGTGGAACACTGCCTTATGATCTGTGCTATGGAACCTTGTGTCATCTCTATCAACTGTCAGCACTGGAAACGAACACTTGTTACTGAGATCTCCTTCCAGCCTTGTTTTTGGTGCCGGGATCAAACCCAGAGCTTCACACATGTTAAGTACATGCTATACTACTGAGATACGCACACGCACACACACCCTAGCCCATTGTACTTTATTTGGGACACTTGATTTTAAGAGAAAGAAATGCATTTTGAGAAAATACACTTCATTTGAGAGTGGATGTATTTACAGAGTTTGTCTTGGTACAGGTAAAATTCAGCCAGATTACCACATCTCTCATTTCTAAAACTGGAAATTCAGGGCTTCATAAGGGCACTTGTGGTTTCAGACCCTGTCTACATCTTTGTTTTGCAGCACGGGAGGGCAGTATGCTCCAAGCTCTCCACCATTTCCACAAAGGCAGGAAATGTGTGCTGTGTTTTGTTGGTTTGTTTTGGTTTAACACTCACCTGAACAGAGCATTTAACTTCACCTGTGATTCCTGCTATTCTAGGGTTTCTAGTGTGGCTATTTCCTCTATGCAGGTGAGGAAAACTGACTGGTTAGCTACTTTTTAGACCAATCTGTCCATTGGTAAGGATCTGGAAACTAAGGTCTACTGACCTTAGAAAAAAATCCCTGCTGTGTGTGCATAGGCAGTGTGCACTGGTACTTGGACAGTCTCCTCTGGTTCCTCCTTTCTTGTGTTCTGGAATGCCTGCCCTTTGAGGCTGAGCATTGGGTGTTCCTGACAAATTCCATCCTCTAAGTGGGAGATGAAGAGGTTGCTGAGCTGGTATGTTTACACACATAGTTACAGATGTAAGATTTTCTGTCAGTTTGCTATCTTTGAATGTATACCCTTGTCTTACTAAGAAATCAAGAGAACTTTCTTTGAGGCAGCGTCTTGCTATGTATCCCAGGCTGGCCCCATACACATGATGATTTTCCTGCCGCAGGCTCCTGAGTGCTGGGATTACAGATGTACACCACTATGCCCTGCAGAGAGATCTATTTTTATTTTTTTATGTACTTAATTTTTTTCTTTTAAATAGAAAAAACAAAATTTCAAAACAAGATAATAGGGTAACAGTGGTTAATACATTGCGTATTGGGACCAGGGGTTTACCTCAGTGGCACGGTGCCTGCCTGGCAAGCATGAGGTCCTGAGTTTGATTCCCAATTCCAAAAATAAAATAAAATGCATTGCATATTGTTATCTTTAAATTAGTTACTCAGAATACAAGATACTGACATTTAATTGTCCAAACAGAGCTGGGGATATAGCTCAGTGGCACAGTGGCTGCCTGGTAAGCTCAAGGTCCTGAGTTGGATTCTTGGTAACCCCCCCCCCAATTATGCAAACAATATTAGCACAAACCAATGGACTAAGAAATTAGTAGTATAACTATCTTTTATATGTATATATATTTTTTTTCACATTTTTTGCTTTTCTCTCTTTTGAGAGACCTATTTTTATTTATTTATTTATTTATTTATTTATGGTTTTTTGGTTTTTCTCTGGTACCAGGAACCGAACTCACGACCTTGCGCTTGCCAGGCAGGCACTTTGCCACTGAGCTAAATCCCCAGCCCCTTAAAATATATACATTCTGGGTTTGTTTTTTGAGGATTTTTTGTTTGTTTGTTTGTTTGTTTGTTTTTGGTCCTGGATGGAATTCCCTTAAGAAATGCAACAAGTAAGCCTAATAAAGTTTCCGAAACAGCTGATACGTGATTGTGGACATTTTGTAAAACTACTTCTTATGAGAGTGTATTTCTGTTAGTATCTGAGTTTTGAAAACAATTTAAGACTAAATTGTAGGATGCAAACGAGTTTAAAAATTCTTATAAAGGAAATAAAAGAGGACTCACTGGATTTGCCAGCCAAGCCTGTCTCAAGCAGGAAGAGGGTTCAGGTTCCTCCTGTTGATTGGCGATTCCTCCTGGATTTAAGAGGAATATGCGGTTGGGTTGGGGGGATTAAGGTAAGTTATGTATGTGTACTAATTCCCCATGACAAGTGCACTCTTTATGTGCTGAAGATGTATTAATAAAAGTCACAGATGATCCTGCCCTTGCTGTGGGAGGGGAGGACTTTCAGGGCAGCCCGAGACTCTGCTCAGCAGTCCACACCATGATGTGCTCTTGGTGGATTTTCTGTGGAGACCCCACTTCTGTGCCCACATACTTGGGCCAGCTTGTGGGTTTGGGTGATGGAGCCAGGGGCTCCTACTCCTGACATGAGCAGATCCCAGAGAGGCTGCTTAAAAAGTGGGCCCTCTAGCTAGGGTCCAGTGCTGCCTTTGTGTATTCAGTGGGGCCTTAGATACAGGAGAAGCTACCAGAGGCCAGGATTAAGGCCAGTGGGAGTGGGCTTTTGTACTCTGTCTTCTGTCATGGGAGGTGGGTCCCGACACAGGCCCATGGGACTGGACTCCTTCCCACAGGGAAGGTGTTTGAGTGGTTCAGGGGTCCCTGGGTTGACAGGTGGGGCATGGCTAGCTCTGGGATGTGTTTAGGAGGCCAGAGATGGGTTGCTTTCCTTGGAAAATACCACAGAAAATAATGAGGTGCTATCTTGTGCTGTCTGGTTGATGTGTAGGTGGGTTTCCCAGCTTGCTCAGGCATTTATAGCTGTTGGAGAACTAGAGGTTAGAGATTGTGGAGTGACTGCCTTTCACTCCCATCTTGTTCCTCTTATGACCTCTTGTCTGGTGTGTGAGGCAAGTGTGCAGGTGTTCATTGAACTGTAGGGGATACCCTGAAAGCCTTTTCATTGAGCCTCTTTCATTGCCCAGCTTATCCACACTAGTGGCCGAACATGTACAGTTCTTCCCCTAAAACTGCGCCTTGTGTTTCTTCTGGGGAAGGTGCTCTGGTCCTGTACCTGCCCTTATACTTGAACTGATGCTGCTCATCCTCTTCATCTCCCGGGTACTGTTTCCTCTATTTGTGTGCCAGCCCCATGCTACTACCTGATCTACCACTCCAGCAGGACCAGCCTAGAGAGTTATTGCCAAATCTCGTCGCTGTCTCAAAATAAAAAATAGAACTGGGCATGGTGCCATGTGCCTGTAATCTCAGCACCCTGAGAGGCTGAGGGAGGAGGATCCCAGGTTAGCTCAGATGAGCTATATAACAGTTCAGGGACATCCTAATCTCAAAAAATAAAAAAGAAGGCCCAGGATTCAACCCAAAATTTGCCCCCAGGAAAGGCTAGGGGAGGGTGCTTCCACAGCATGTTAGTCCCAGTGTTCAGTGATGCCAGTGTACATATGGCCAGAAGGGCCTCTTGTCACAGGTCATCTCATGTGGGCTTCCTGTTAATACTGTCTTATTTATATTTTCTAAATCCATTTCCCAAGTATTTGGAAATAAAAAGTAAATAAAACTGGACCTACTATCAGAATATTCAAAATGTCTAGACAAACATGACTACCTAGCATCACACAAAAACAAATTTTTTTTTTTTTTTTAAGTGCTGGAGATTGAACCCAGTATACATGCTAGACATGCAGTCTGCTACTGAGTTATATCCCAGCTCTTCAAATTTTACTATGAGAAAAGATCTCACAGTCTGGTCTCCTGTATCAGCTTCCTGAGCAGCTTAAACTACAGACATGCACCACCATGCCTGGTTAAAATTGTTTTGTAGAGCAGTTTTAGGTTCATGGTAAAGTTGAGTGGGAAATAGAGACTACCCTTATACCTCCCCCAGTTCCTGAGGATCTGATGGAGCCCATTAACTGAGGTTCTGCTTGTAGGGAGGCAGCAGTTTAGAACTTCAGTGCTGCGTGATTCCTTTTGTGGGGCTGGCACTTGGAGGAGCTGGAACACAGTGCCACCTGCGTGAGTAGTGTCCTGAGGTCCGTCTCTGCGTGCTCACTTGTTTTTGTTGAATGGCTCTAGGTTCTGTGCCATAGGCACTGGAGCTGGAGTAGTACAGTAGGGAGGATACTGGAAGGAGCCATGCATTTTCCCCCAATTCTTTGGCTTTTAAATTTGTGACATGTGCATTAGTAATAACAAAAGTACTAATTGATGGTCTGTTCTGTGTATGTGCTGCCGAAGCAAGCACTGATGGTCTGTTCTGGACAGGAATTAATGGATCTTCTTTTCTGGGTTAGCGTCCAGTTTGCTCCTTACATCAGAATATTTCTGTAGAAATTCAGAGGGAAGTGGCCCCACCCAGAACAGAGTATGCACAGACCCTGCCTGAAACTCGTGACCCGCAGGACCAGAAGTAGGTGGGCTGTAGAGAGGTGGACAGTGTGTGTGCCATGCGGGACCCTGCTGTGGTACATTGAGCTCCAAGGTGGCACACAGTCTGTCATGACGCAGATCTGCATCTTGGCTAAGTGGGGTAATTAGAGACTATAATTAACTCCTCTTTAGTTCCTGCAGAATTGGCTGCCAAGTGATTTGAGGTCAGATTTTTTTGGAGGTTCTTGCTTCTTTGGATGTGGACCACAAGCTGTGGACCTAGCAAGGCACAGAGGCCACTTAAGGCAAGTCACCTAGAAGGGTGGGAAGGGTTCTGTGCTGAAGACAGCACCCTCATATGTCTCCAGCAGCCTCTGCAGTGCACTGCATCTGTCTGCTTCCAGTATCCTGTCCTCCTGAGAGCAGCTGTGGTCCATCCAGGGCCTGTGAGTGACCCCCCTCCCCAGCCTGCCTGTTTCTCTGAATTTACAGGCTTATGTAGCTCCCTCACCTACTTAAGCATCTCTCAATCTGTCTTGCCAGTAGCTCTTGGCTTAGACCCTTGAGTAGCCTCTGGTCACACCACTCTCCATTGCTGCAGTTACTGCTCAGTGTGGTCCACACACTGAGAAGTGCACAGATCCCAAGTAAGGGCTAAGAAAACCCACCCAGGAGTCCTATCTGTCAGGACACCCTGCATCCTCACATCCAACCCCTGCAGGCCCCTCCCAGGCGGTGCCCCATTCAAACTGCTGTCACGAATTCTGAACCACAAATTGGATTTCCTTGGTTTTGAACATGAGGTATGCGGACTCATATAGAATGTATGAGTGGAGGAAGGTGTTCGCTTTTCACTGTAGAGTATGTATGTGAGATTAGTCTGTATTCTCATTGCTCAATTTAGAATTGAATATAGTATGCTATGATGAATGTGATTGTTATGTGTATCTAAAATGTACCAATAAAATCTAATGAAAAAAATACAGTGTGATGCGATACTCTGCTATAGATGGACATGTGAAATAGTTTTATTTAGAGCTATTGTGTATAATGCTGTTACGAATATTCTTGTAGATTTTTAAGTTGTGAGGCTTCATTGAAAAATTCATTGGAATTCTTATAGGTGTTTTCGTGAGCACACACATTTCTGTTGAGTGCACTCTTTGACACTGCAGTGCCTGCTTGGTGTGCACCATTCAGCTCCTGTGGTCACAGCTGAGGAGGGAGAGGCTTCGTGTACTTGACATCAGTGCCAGGGAGGTAGGTAGAGTTCAGGGTGCTTCATGTCTTATCAGCATTTAGCATTCTCTCCCTTTGGTTTTAAGTATTCTAGCAGATATCGTGGCTTTACTTTGCATTTCTCTGCTAATGATGTTGAGGAGCTTTTCATGTGCTTATTCAACCCTGGTGTGTGAAGACGTCTTCAGATTCCACATGTTCCCCCTGTGTGCACACGGTGTAAATGCTGTGGGGATGTAAGAAGTCTGGGTGCATGTGCTGTCATGCATTCCTGCAGGTGCCTGAGTGTGATGGAGGGTGGTCTTGTTAGGTGCCTGCGAATGAAATGCTTTACCCTGAAGTCAAACATGTGCAAGAACTCTCCATGAGTAATGTAGTAATTACCTCTCTTACTGTGTAGTATGTATTTTTGTCAGCCTTATTAACTGTTAAAAAGTGAAGTCCCAAATATTATACAGTAGATCCCTGATGTAAGTATGAGTTCCATTCCGCGAAAACATTCATAAGACTGATTCGTTCTTAAGTCCAACAAAGTGAGTCTTACATACCTTTGGCTGTGTAAAGCATAAAAAAATACTTCACATCACTGCTTTTCCTCTTGCTTCTGGACATCCTCGTCTTTGACTGGACACTGTACTACTGCACACTGTCACGCTGTGTCCAGTAAGCACACAGCAGCACAGCTGTGACAATGTCTGGCAGACATGTGAACTGCTTTGAGATTAGTTCATGGTCTGTTCCAATCTGTGAAAGTTTACAGTTTGAATGGTCAGAAATTGGGGGCTTATTGTACTCCTTTTGCTTAGAATCTTTCAGATAGAAGAGAAGTGACATTTTCTCCAGTACCTCAGTCTCCACAGTAGGTACGTGCACCTTTGAAAGAGGTCAAGGTGATCTTTTAGAGTCCAGGAAAAAAATATTTCTGGTTATTTTTTTGACCGTTTGGTTTGGTTGCCTTTTGTGTGTGCACATGCGCTTGTATGTGTGTGTTAGTTATTGAGGATTGAACTAAGAACCTTTACACAGGCTACATTCCCTGCCCTTTGGAGGGGGGCAGTGTCTTGCAACATATTTCAGGCTGGCCTTGAATTCACTATGCAGTCCAGGCCGGCCTTGGTGTCACAGTGACCCTCCCACCTCAGCTCCAGAGTTATGGGATTACAGGTATGTCCTACCATGACTAGCTCTTTATTTTATACAGTATTTAGAGATAGGGTCTTACTAGATCGCTGAGTTGCCTAGACCAGGCTGAAACTTACGATTATCTTGCCTCAGCCTCCCAGAGTGCTGGGATGATAGGCCCGCACCATGACAATGGACAACAAACTTTTTCTGAGGTATACTTTACCCAGAACTAAGCAATCCTGTGTAGGGGAAACCTTTTAAAGGCCTTGATAGCCAAACTCCAGTTTAAATAGTAATCTGCAGTGCCACCTCTCCTGGTACAATAATTGTATGTTTTCCAGGATTTCACATATATTATAGTGAAGAAGAGCATACTGTTTGGTTTGGCTTTGTTGTTGTTACGAGACAGAGTCTTGCTGTGTAGTTCAGGCTGGCCTTGAGCTCACTATGTAGCCCATGGAATTCACAGTGAACCTCCTGCCCCACCATGCCCAGTTGTTTTGGCATCTTCTAACATGTTGATTTTGAGGTTTGTCTGTTACTTGTGTAGGCAGCTCTCACTTTGTGCTCACTGAGTGACATTTGAGTGCTGTTCTTTTGCATAGATGTACTACCATTTATATGTCCATTTGTCTGCTGCCAGAGGCCTGGGCAGCTTCTAATCTGGGATGTCTTTTTTTTTTTTTTTTGGTTTTTCTCCGGTACCAGGAACCGAACTCATGACCTTGTGCTTGCCAGGCAGGTGCTTTTGCCGCTGAGCTAAATCCCCAGCCCCTGGGATGTCTTGAACCATGCTGCCACCAACAGCTGTGTGTGACTGTGTGCATTGCTGTGCCCCCTTCACACAGGTCACACATGGCTGAGTGTGCCAGAGTAGTGTGGCTGCCCAGGTGGTCAGTGCCTATTTTCTTTACAGAAAACCAGCTCCTCCCTTCCTCCAGGCCTCTTGCCCTGCCAGCCTTGTTAGTACAGGAGCAGTTATGTGGGTGAGGCGTCCTTATTGGATATTTGCGTATCTTCTTTAGTAAAGGTCTGTTGCACCACTTTTAACAATCTTGCTGATTTCTAGCAAGCTGTCTACCACTGGGCTATGCCCCTGTCCCAGCGCCAGCCCTGCTTTGAGACAGGGTCTCACTGAGTTGCTCAGGCTGGCCTCAAATTTGCAATCTTGGAGCCATAGTGTCCCAAGTAGCTGGGGTCACAGGTATTGCAACCACACTCAGTGCTTCTGATTTTTAAGTCCTTAATGTATATTTTTTTTCCTTAATGTATCTTTTTTTTTCCTTAATGTATCTTAAACATAAGTCCTTTGTGAGGAAAGCATGTTGTGAATGTTTTCCTCCATTCTGTTCCAAATACACACCTATTTATGTATATGTGTATATGTGTGTGTTCATAATGAATCCTGCTTAATTTCACCTAGAGGTGAATAGTTGGAAGCTCTTGCAGATGGGCTTGTTTGTTTTGTGGTACTGAGCATTGAACCTAGGGAATGCTGCACTTTGTTACAGACCCCCTTTTGAGCTAGTTTCTCACTATATGGCCCAGGTTGGCCTCGAACTTGCAGTAATCCACCTGCCTCAGCCTCCCGAGTAGTTGGGAGTACAGGCATGTGTACCATGTCCATTGTGTGGTTTATTTTTTATTTTCCCAAACTGTTGTATTGCTAAGTAAGTGCTGTATTTGACAATAATTGTAACATATGTACTTTAAGACAACACTCATCTGGCAGCCTCCTTCAGGGAGGAGTGGTACAGCCCTACCCGGGCCAGATCGGGGCTACCTCTTGCCGACTTTCTTCTGGGGCTAGCCTGGACTGCAAGGAAATGACTACTGCACTCTGGGCCGGGACAGGCTTGGCCTCAGCTCCCTCAACAGTGTCCATAGGCACTGGGTGAGGAGCAGTCTGCACGTCACTGATGGGCCTGGTTAATCACAGGCTTAACATAGAGCCCACTGCAGATATAGGGAAGCGGGCAAATGGGTCCTTCAGAAGTCCTTGTCTGGCATGTGCCTTCCTTAGGGCTGGAAGGAAGAAGAACTTCACAAGGGGCAGAGGCAGAACTGCTTGTGATGTGACTCCTGCATTAGCATGCTCCTTCAGACAGTGCCCTATTGATGCCCAGGGCACTGTTACCTGCTGAGGTCCTTGGGGCTCGTTTGGGCACCTTCCCTTCCGCTGTGCAGTCTGGACTGGGAGGCTGGAGTTCCAAGGACTGGCTGGATGTCCTCTTGGGTGGCAAGGGACAGATACCTCACAGCATGTCCAGGATGGACCTGGCTTACCCCGTCACCTGTCTGTCCGGTGCTGGGTGCCAAGGCCGCCTACAGCTGTGAGCCAGCAGTGTGGAAGTGCATCCTCCCGATGGCAGCGTGTCACGCAGGGGTCTTTATACCTATTACTACACTGTCTTCACTGTGCTCAGTGGTCCTCACACAGTGGAAGGCTGTTGTTACACTGTGGCATTGGTGGCCTGAGAGTCAAATATCCTGTGTATGACAGGATTATTTTTTTTTGAAACAGCATCTCACTGTGTAGCCCAGGTTGGCCTTGAACCCTCGATGAGTCTCCTGCCTCAGCTTTGTGACTGCTGGGATTCTAAATATATGCCACAGCATCCAGCTATATGCTGCTTTTGTAAACAGCCATTTCCTCATACCAGTTCAGTATCTTTTCTTATTCTGAGATGAAATGTAGGGTTTTCTTTTCCATCTTTACCTGTTACATGACCCTTGTCGGGTGTCATAGGTGCATGTCCAAGCTCTTCGTGGAGAGCAGGTCAGCTGGTCCACTTCATGTCCTTGTGGCCAGGTGAGTATGGAGAAACAATCCTGTGTTTCCAGTGCGAGGGTTGTGATCAGGTGGGGTCCTTCTTAGCACCCGTCTTGGCCTCTGGCCACAGGCTCAGTCACAGGACTGCTGCTGTCCTCTGTTTTTCCCTCTGCTTTGGCACAGGCAGTGTATAAATGCGCGTCCGAGTTAGGGATATGTGCAGCAGAGTCCTCGCACCTGGAGGCTTGAACTGAGGCTTCCAGCAGTGGAGAAAGGGCAGTTGCTTATAGCAGCAGGTTGGCTCTTGCTTCCTGGGGACACACTATGCTGTGTAGAGGAGCAGGGTAAGGGTACTTTGTTCTGGTGAGTGTCACTGTGGAGCAGTGGGGTGAGTTTTCTGCCAGGAGACAAAGAGCCAAAGTGCAGAGTGTGGTTTTGGAACAAACCAGCAGACTGCTTAGGTCACAGCTTGGGCCCTGTTGATGGGATGATTTGTCTTGTTTTTGAATGCTGGTCCCAGGGATGGAAACCAGGGCCTCCTGCATGCCAGGCATGGGCACTGCCATGGAGTTACCCCCAGCTGTGGTGTGTGGCTGGAGACCTCTGTGGTCCTGACTACCAGGAGGTTCCTGTCTTGTTCCCCAGATCTCAGGCCACATTTCTGCCATTTCCCTGCTGGTGGCTGAGGCGTAGGTAGCCCCTGGAACAAGTTAGGAACCAGGAGTCAAAGTGGGGTGACATTTCTTTTGTGTCAAGTGTCCCACAGCACTGTCCTTGGAGTTTGCTGTGACTGAAAGCAGAGCTTCTCCAACAGTGGCGGTGGTGGTGGTGATGGCGTGGCTCTGGAGCACTGACCCTGCTGTGAGCTCTGAGAGGCCATTCCCTGCAAACAGAATCTTTCTGCTCTTCCCTGTGTCTTAACCCAACACAACCCCAGCCCCAGCCCTAGCCCCAGCCCGGCATGGGCCCAGCTCCTCCAACCTTACCTCAGACTTTGTGAGAATATGCACAGTTTTTTCTTTTCAAATTGCTTCAAAGAATTATAGAAACAGGGCAGAACATTTTCATTTCCCCAGATTTCCCAAATACTAATTTACCACATATATGCACCCTTCTCTGAAAGGCAACTACATGTCGCTTTTTTAGCCCAAATATTTCCATGTGTATTTTCTCAAAAACACTCTCTTTGTAACTGCAGCCCTGGTGTCCAGCATCCACTGCCTCCGCCCCAGCCTCCTCCAGCTTTGTTCACCTCAGAAGAAAACAAAACAGTGTTTTGAGTAGGCTCACGCATTGTGCTGACTTCTCCCATCTCTTCGATCTCCTTTAATTTGTCCCCTTTCTTCAGTCTTTCTCCCCCATAGTATTTCTGTTTTCAAAGAGCATGCATGCTGTTTTCAGCTCCTCTGTAGAGTATCCCTTGGAGTAGATTTGTCTAGTGTCGCCTCTTGTTTAAGTCATGTCTCTCTTTGTCAGGAGCCCTAGAAGTGTCTGTCCTCTCAGCACACTGAGGCTGGACTCTGATGTTGCTTTGCCATGGCAGTGACATTGGCTTTGGGCCAGCGCAAACCATATCTCTTTGGCGAAGCATTGCAAAGTTTCTGAAGTACTCTCGGCCTGAATGGCTGCAGAGCTTCCATCTGTCTGCCTTGGTGTAGACAGAGGAAATGGGTGCCAGAGGGTTGAGGGGAGCAGTCCTGTGCTGGGTCTGAGCCCAGGCAGGTGCAAGGCTGAGGGCAGCCTACATCATGACTTCGGAGTGGTCCTCCTTGGGGCCGGACCCTTTTGCTCCTGCACAGAGCTCTCAGGAGGACACTTGCACAGAGAATAGATGCACCTGCTGAGACTGTCAGGGGACTGCTGTGCTGGTGGGAATGAAGGTGGAAGTATGACGACTGAATTTAGGGATTGCCATGCGCTTTTTCCTATTCTTTGCATGTTCCCCCTGCCCCCGTGGTGAGACTGAGCCAGGGCACCCATCAGGGTGCACCCCCCGCCTTGTCTGCACCATTCTTGTGATGTGTCTGGAATCCTGTGATGTCCCACATGCAGGTCTATGGCCATTTCTACCCTCTTTCCTGTATAGAGGGCTCTGTCCCAGGCAGCTCTCCTTGGTGCTGTCCCTCCAGGGTCACCATTTGTGTGCTCATTTTGAAAATGTTGTATGTATGGGATACTAGTGTAGCTTTTGGGGCCTGGCCTTTTCCACTGTGCAGATGTGTTAAGGGCCGCGCTAGCTACACGCACAACCACTTTGTCTGTCTGCTCTCCTCCCGAAGCACATTTGAGTAGTTTCTGGCAGTGCTGTGAGGAGTAAGGTTGCTGGGCATGCTCAACAGTAGGCACAGAATGAGTGTTTTCTTTCTCTTTTTTTTATAAGACAGGCTCGCTATGCAGTGCAGGCTCTTCCTTTTGCCTCAGCCTCCTGAGTGCTGGGATTACAGGTGTGTGCCACCACGTTGAGCTGCGTGAGCATTTTCATTTCTCTGGGTAGATGCCAGTAGTACAGTTGTTTGGCTGGATAATTACCTGTATGTTTAAGTTTCTGCAAATCTGCCAACTGACTTGCAATGTGATTGCGCTGTTGTGCAATCCCAGCAGGACACAGGAGCCGTCTCCACTTCCTCATCAACACCTGGAACACTCGGCCTTCTCAGATTCACCTGTCCTCGCAGTGTTCAGTGATACTGCATTTGGGATGCAGGTGACAGGTCTCACTGTGTTACCCTGGTTGGTCTCTAACTGGTGGGCTCAAATGATGCTCTTGCCTCTGCCTCCCAAGTAGCTGGGATTTGAGTGTCGTTTGTGCCAACTGCTAGTGACGTGGGACATTCTTTTCTGTATACTTCCCACCTGCACTTTGTCTTCAGGCGAAGTGTCTGTTGTAATCTTTTCCTTCTTCTTATTGGCTTGTTTTATATTCTGACTTCGGGTGGCTCTTCCCACACATCCTCTAAGCGAGAATCCTTCACTGACATGTGATTTGGAACATTTTCTCCCAGAAAGTGACCAAGACAAGGTGGCTTTTTTGTCCTGTGTCTTAACTGGGTATCTGGCAGAGCAGCCATGCTGTTGGGGGGTGTGTGTTAGAGGCAGTGGCAGAACATACTGGCTATGGATGGCTGACTCCTGAACCCCTGAGTGATATGGCTGCCTGTGTGGGGTCGCTGGAAGAGAACCCTGGGTAGGCCATGCTTGCAACCCAGCACTAGTACAGCTGGAGACTCTGGGAGGGTATTGAGGCTTGGAAGGGTATTGGGGCTTTGGAGCCCAGGAAACTGAAGGCTGGAAGGGGGATTTTGAAACCAATCTGTGTGTGTGGAAGTCCAGGTCATGGGTCTGGAGAAACCACTGAAAGAGGAGCTAGAGGAGTGAGGTGGAACCCAATGGGGCAAGACCTGGGGGGGTATGGTATCTGGGACTGCCTCGTGCCTCACTCAAGAGGGGAAAGGAAGGGGACCTGATTGCTGCTGGTTCAGAGGCAGTGTGGGCCTGGTTCTGCTCATGCTCCCATGGCAGAGTACCACAGCCTGGGCAGTTGAGTAGAGGGAAATAAATTTGGCTCATGGTTCAGGAGAACGTGGCACCAACACCTGGCAAGTGGGTTGAGACCCAGAGGGTATATGAGTCTCTGGGTTTGTTTTGTTTTTGTGGTATTAATGATTGAACCTTAGCACTGAGCCATCACGTTCCCAGCCTTTTAAATCTATTAATGTTTTATTTTGAGACAAGATTTTGCTAAATTACCTAGGCTGGGCTCAAAGTTGTTTAGACTGGGCTAGAACTTGTGATCCTCTTGCCTCAGCTTCCCAGAGTGCTGGGATTACAGGCATGGCATCAACTAGGCTGGCAGTTTTGTTTTTATTTTCAGATGGGGTCTTGCTGTGTAGTTCAGGCTGTGCTTGAGCTTGTAATCTTTCTGCCTCAGCCTCCCAAAAGTTGGGATTATGGGCATGCGCCACCATGCCTGGCTGATTTGTTGTTATTCCATGAAGAAGGAATGTTTTCTTTATGGGGGGAAAAAAACCTAACACAAAATTGTCTGTGGCTTAGTGACCCAGGTATATTTATATACTTACTTTGAAAAGAATAATACATACCAAGTGCTATTCAAGTTTTTATTTTATTTGTTCATTTTCTTTTCCTAGTCTCACATGCTAGGTAAGCGCTGTATCTTTGAGCTGCCTCCTCAGTTCCAAGTTGTATTTTAAATCTACTATAAGACCTAAAACATATTTATGCATTTATCTTAAAAGGAGTAATAGAGATTAAATGGCACTTCACTGTTTTCCTAGTCATAAAAACCCTCCCTGTGACTTTGCTTATTAGCACTGTGTAGCTCTGGTGGACAAGCTTGGCAGTGGAGGTGGCGCGGCGTCCCCATCATTGCCTGTGGGATGCTCAGGGACTCCAACGGGATGCAGACAGGTGCTGACTGTGTGGTTTGTTTCTCCAGGTGCACATTCAGGTTTCCGAGCACAAACATCAAGATAACGTTCACAGCCCTGTCCAGTGAGAAGAGGGAGAAACAGGAGGCCCCCGAGTCCCCAGTGAAGCCTGTGCAGCCGCACATCTCCCCTCTGACCATCAACATTCCAGACACCATGGCCCACCTCATCAGTCCCCTCCCGTCCCCCACAGGCACCATCAGGTATGCACGGCCGTGGGGTAGTGCTCCCTCTGTGTCCAGCTGCTGTGGAGAGGGAGGTGTTATAGGTGCTTAAAATACCTCTTGAATTTGGGAGACTGCTGCCAACTGCTGTATCATGAAATGCAATTCCCACATGTTCCTTTTTTTTCTTTGCAGTACTGGGGATGGAACCCAGGGTTGCCTGCATGCTAGCCAGGTGCTGTACCACTGAGCTGCACCCCTGGCCCTTTTGTAAAAATTTTGAGGCAGGGTCTTGCTACATTGCCCAGGCTGGCCTTGAATTCATGATCCTCCTGCCTTGGCCTCCTGAGTAGCTGTAGTCACAGGTGTGCGCTACCACACCTGACTTGTTTATGGTTTTTAACTAAGGATCATTTTAGTGGAGTATAAATTGATGATTTATAAGATTGGTCTAAAGTCTGAGATAGGCTTTTAATTAGAATTTGGTACAGTTTCATATAAACTCCGAAAATGTATACTTTGGTTTGAACACACCGAAGTGACCAAGTCACATCACTGTTATTCAAGAAAGACCCTGTGACTCAGAAACAGAGGATGACAGCACCAAGCACAGCCATAAAGCCTGCCTGTGCAGGTGGAGCTGGGCCCTGGTGCAGTGTGGCAGAGTCAGAGAGGAGGACTCTGTGCCGGTCTGCACCTACCCAGGGCTTGAGCGTGAGTCAGGCCTGCTTGCTGTGGTCTGCTGGTCTCAAGTGTGCAGAGTAGCATGGGGCCTCCTATTGGGAGTATGCAGGTCAGACGCGGGGAGCAGGCACATTTCCTCTCTGCAGTCAGCGCTACGGTCCAGGCTGGGTGCAGCAGATGGCTGGCTGGCAGGAGGGCGCCCCTTGTCTGCCCAGTACTGCGTGTCTGTGTGGCCCACTGAGGAAGAAGGACACAGGGGAACTGAGACCGCATGGGGTTATACCTCGAAGTTGATGTCTTATTTTAAAAACCAGCATCAGTCATCAGCTTTCTGGAAATTAAGAGCATAAACAAGTAGAAACACATCTCATGTTAGATGGAAGACTTAGCAGTGTTAAGGTGTCAATACTAATCAAGCATTCTACAGATTCAGTGTCAGTTCCATCAAAATACCAGTGATGGGTTTTTTTGTTTGTTTGTTTGGGGTTTTTTTGTCTTTTTGAGACAGGGTCTCACTATGCAGTTCAGGCTGGCCCTGAGCTCACTTTGTAGCCTTAGGCTAGTCTCGAATTCACAGTGATCCTCCTGCCTCAGCCTCCTGAGTACTGGGATTACAGGTGTGTGCCACCATGTCTGGCCCCCAGTAATGTTTTTTTGCCAAAACAGAAAATGCATCCTGAAATTTATATGGAATCTCAAGAGATGCCAGAGTCAAAACAGTTTTTTCCCCTAGTTCTGGAAATTGAAGCCTGGGCTTCCTATATGCTAGGAAAGTGCTCTGCCACTGAGCTACACACTACTGAGTTCTTCTTAAATTTTAAACCTTTTTTTTTTTTTTGCTTTTTATGAGACAGGGTCTCACTCTGCATGTAATTCAGGCTGGTCTTAAATTCACTATGTAGACCAGACTAGTCTTCAACTCACAATGATCCTTCTGCATCATCCTTCCAGATGCTGGCCCTTTTTAAATTTTAAATCGAGACAGAGTCTCAGTAACTTGTCCAGGCAGGCTTGCATTTGTGATCCTCCTACCTTGGCCTCTCTAGTAGTTGGGATTATAGGCCTGTGCCACCAAGCCTAACACAGTATTTGTCTTTTTTCCCCCTAATGCCTCTGTCATTTACTGGTTTTCTAAATAACCTTATCTTGATATTCCATTTCAGTGGCTCATTTTTTAAATTGATGTATTAAGTCATATTGTGCTTGTCGCTGTGGTCAGGCCTGAGGTGCACAGTTAGACCTGATCATGTCCCTTCTGTGAGGAGAAGGTGCCTGTCTGCTCTCCAGGTGTGCCTCACAGCCTCAGCCATGGCCTCCTGGAGCACAGCCTGTGCACTGCCCTGCCTTCCAAGTGGACCTGCCCTGCCCTCCTCTGTCCCAGCTCCACAGTGGGGAGGGGTGGCAGGCCATGTGCTCTCTGTCCATGGACCCACTGCATGTCATTTGGACGTTTGGTAAGTTCTGGAGCCATCAGAACCTCAGTTTTCTCTTGGGGCCACTATCTGGAGAGGTTGTGTTATATGCAGTGATGTGTGTCGGGGCAGGGAGCCCTTTTCCGCCTTGCTTCACGGAAACGGGAGAGTCCTATTTTCCCCATTGCTGATGTTCTCTTTTCAGCATTTTTGTTTTGTTTTGTTTTTGTCTTTTTGAGACAGAGTTTCACTGTGCAGTTTAGGCTGACCTTGAACTCTCTTGGTAGCCCACACCTGGCTTGTTTCCTATTTTCCCTGACTCAGAGCCAGTTACTGAAGCATATATGGTGCACACTGGATAGTGGGCTACAGGTACAACTTTCTCTCTTCCACAGTGCTGCAAACTCCTGCCCATCCAGCCCCCGGGGAGCGGGGTCTTCAGGGTACAAAATGGGCCGCGTGATACCATCTGACCTCAGTTTAATGACTGACAACTCACAGCCAGAAAATGAAAAGGAAGCTTCAGGTGGAGACAGCCCAAAGGTAAATGGTCTGGCCTTACAGCCAGCCCCAGGGCCGTTTGCTGCCTGGTCCTCACACTGTCACCTGTGTGTCCAACAATAGCTCCAAGGGTTAAGGGTCACATGGCAGCGTGGGTGTGGCGTTGTCTCCAGGTCTCTGGGCAGTCAGTCTGGTGTGGGGGTGGGAAGTGCATTCCTGGAGTCACTCAGCACCTCGGTGGCTGGCATGGGTGTGGGGCACACGTCTGTCCCCTGCCATACCACTCCAGAGGTCACATGTGTGTGCACCCTTGGGGAAGGCACAGCCACCCCTTTTTTTGGACAGCAGTTGCTAACAATAACAGTGTGATTCTGCATGTTTTTATTCTTTGACCTAGTAAGCAATTTCTCTTGCTGGACTTTGAAGGAAATGGACAAAGTTTATGTGAAACAAAATTAAAAGCTGCCTAGGCTGGGGATATAGCTCAGCGGCACAAGCACCTGCCTGGCAAGTGCAAGGTCCTGAGTTTGATTCCTGGTACCCAAAAAAGAAAACAAAACAAAAACCAAAAAAAAAGTGACCTAAATGCCCCAGAAGGAACAATGACTTAAGATACAGTGGCCCAGGAAGGCATGTGTGAAATGTTTTCTGATGGAAAGTGTAATGCTAAGTAAAGAAAAACTATAACCCTCAATTACTTTCGCAAACTTGGATGTACTCTGCCTTGGAAGGCCCTGGCCTGTGGGAATGGGTGGTCCTTGTGTGCCCAGAGCAGCCTCTGCTTTCTGCTCGCTTTACAGCATTTGTTCAGCCAATGTGGGTATATTGTGAGCCTTTCTGTGCTTTTAGAAATGCGTGGAAGCACAGCAGCAGGATAGGCACAGTGATGGAGGTCTGCAGCTTGGCCACTTCGCAGCTGTGGGTCTTCACCATGCCTTGTGTTGGGCATTGGGCTAGGGGAGTGGATCTTATGGATGCTGGGATCCCAGCGGTTAAGTTTTTCTGTTTGGTGGATGACAGCAAATCTTATGGATGCTGGGATCCCAGCGGTTAAGTTTTTCTGTTTGGTGGATGACAGCAAATCTTATGGATGCTGGGATCCCAGCGGTTAAGTTTTTCTGTTTGGTGGATGACAGCAAGCAAACCAGTGCCTACCACCAGCTTCCAGGACAAAGCTCAGGCCCTGCCTATCCTGGACATCCTGGCCTCAGCTGACTCTCAATAGCCCTTTTCTCCCCTGTTCTCTTAGTCCATTTGCACTTATCCTTGAATATTGTCTCTAGTCATTTGGTTTAAAACTTCATATAAATAGTATCTTGACTGTATTTCATTGCGAGTTATTTTTTTGTCATTCACATTTATGTGCTGGTATATGCATGTTCCCAGAAGCTCACACAGGACTGGGAGTTCTCTCCAGCAGCTTACGCTGCTGCGTCTGGGTTTTGATTTTGTTTTGCAAGGTGTTGGGGTTTGAACTCAAGACCTCCTGCATGCTTGGCAAGTGCTAACCCCCACCACCCCCACCCTTTTATGAAATGGAGTCTCACTCAGTTGCTCATCTTGGCCCTGAACTTGTGATACTCTTGCTTCAGCCTCCCAAGTAGCTGGGGTTACAAACGTGTGCCACCGTACCCCATGCATGTAGGATTATGGGTTGTCACAGTGAGCTACCAAAGACTGTGAACGAGCCATGACCATGGCTGCTAACATCTGTGCAGGATGCCACACATCCCAAATTGGACCCCCTTTCTGACTCCTTCACACTCACAGTGTGTGATGTGTCCTGTGTGGAATCCCCTGGGACAAGCCTTTGGGCAGCTCTGCCCTCAGCACTCCTGGTGCCTCCTGCTGCACATGAGGACCCCCAGCATTGGGGCCTGGAGATCTGGGGTCTGGCTGTCCCTTCTGCTTCTCATACGCCTGGCCAGCTGGCTTCCCTGTCACTGTGGGGTCAGAGTTCCAGAGCCTATGGTGGCTTCCTGTGTGTTGCACTGAACTCCACTAAGTTGAGGCAGCTTGCTTAGTTGTGCTTTTGGTATGTCATTTTCAATCTTCTTTTATACTCTCCAGTGTCCCCCCCCTTTTTGCATTTATTTAAAACTTTAGCATATAATATAAACGTTTATTTCTTTTAAAGATTATAAAACCTGTTCTGTGACAGGAATATAAGTGATATTGTTCCGGTATTATTCATGGATCTATCAGGAAAGCTTGGATTACACGTGAATAATATGATTTGCAGTCATGAAATGCTTGTAAAGTATCAAATATCACTGAATACTGTTAATTATTTTACTTTTTTTTTTTTTTTTTTGGTTTTTTTCCAGCACCGGGAATCGAACTCACGACTGCACTGTGCTGCTGAGCTAAATCCCCAGCCCCTGTTAATTGTTTTACTAAAGAGTCCACTCTGGGAGGTTTGCAAATCACTTCCCCATTTGTTTCCTCCAAGTTTTCCAAATTGTATTAATTTTATACTAAGAAAAACTAAGCATTGTTAGAGGAACATTTAAAATAATCCTAAATTTTAGCTGAAAAAATGTTAACGTCTGTACTTTTTCTTTTTAAATATAGGATGATTCAAAGCCACCTTATTCCTATGCACAATTAATAGTACAAGCAATTACAATGGCTCCTGATAAACAGCTCACCCTAAATGGAATTTATACCCACATCACTAAAAACTATCCCTACTATAGGACTGCGGACAAGGGCTGGCAGGTAAATCCATTTCAGTTTATTAAACATTTCTGTGTTGTGTCTTATAGACAGTGGTTGATACTCAGAGGAGATTAAGGTGGTGCTTTATGTAATTCAGATGCAGGTTAACAAATAGAGTGAGAGGAGTGAGACTTTGTCTTGCTGGGAGCGAGCACTCAGGGCTCGATGCAGAGTGCTGGGAGAGAAAGCAAGCTCCTGTGGAAGAACCTGTGTCTCCATGGGTTGCGTGAAGCATGAGTTGTTTGGGATGTTTCTCTCTGTCCACTACAGTTTATTCCGTGTATCTGAAACGTGGGAAGATTTAAAGATCTAGACCAAGGATGGTGAACCTCTTAGAGTCCGAGTGCCAAACTGGAACCCCAGACCTACTTATTTATGGCAGAGTACCAACACTGCAGCAAAACTTGAACTCAGGGTCTTAGTTTAGAAAAAGCAACTCATACATTAACATCTTTTGGCTTAAAAATGACCATGCTGTGTGCCAGAGGCTCCCCTTGCTGGGCTAGCCTGCCCTTTTCCTGGGCATCCTCTGCCCTCCCGTGCACTGCTGCTGAGACCCAGAGGCTGTGGTGCCTGCACAGCTGGGGTGCCTCCTAAGGATTTGTCCAGCGAGGGCCGCAGGAGCCCCACGCAGCAGCACTTAATTCTTTTATTTACCCTTCCCTTTTACCCCACGAAGTCCCAGAAGTTACACCAATAGGTTTTAAGCCTTTACATTATGTAGGATTTTTGTGTGTGTGTCTGACTACTGAATATATAGTACAATCTTGCTAATTGAGACAATTAGGGAAAGGATAGGTTTGGAATATAGAATATTAAAAACATGCCAGGCGTGATGGCACACACCTGCAATTCCAGCACTTGAGAGGCTGAGGCAAGAGAATTGACTCAAGTTTGAGGCCAGCCTGGCCTACATATAGTGAGTTCAAGGCCAGAGACCCTGTCTCAAAAAAAAAAAGACAAGATAAAAGAGAAAAGCAATGTCTGCTTGTGATGTTTTTTCACTAAGTAACCAGGAATGACTTGAGAATTTCTTTGAGGCTTTGTTTTGATGAGTACATGATTCTTTTAAACAGTGTGCTGCCGAATCATAACCCTATAATTTAGCAGTGAGGGTGTGGAGGGGGAGGGGTTACTTTTGTATTTATTGAAAGGAAAAAACTCCTTATAGGTGCAACTATATAAACATGTTATAAACCAAGTGTAAATAGTCTCCCGACAAAATCCTCTGTATTCCCGCATAGGATGCAGGGTCCGACTGTGGAAGGCTCGGAGTCACACGACTGCCCCTCCGTACTGTGTTTGCCACCATCTCACACTGGCATTGTCTTCCTCTTAGGGGATCTTACTGCAGTGCAGAGTAAATTCTAGCCGTGTACACCATATTTTATCTGTAAGAGTGAGGTTGTGTTTAAAACAAAAAATAAAACAGAACAGAACAAAAATAAGATTATTTTAAAGAACAGAATTTATATGCATGCTCTGGAGACTGTGGCTCCCTATCAAGGGGGAGCTCCCCAAGGAACACGGTCACTTTGTGGGCCTGTGAGAGTCCCTGAGGATGCAGCCTTTCATATGCAGAATTCTGATGATCCAAATACCAGTTCCCCAGGGTTTTGTAGGAATGTGTGTTTCTGAAAAGGCCTGGTAGACTTCTGTGTGTCTGGTGTTTCCATGTATTTTTCTAACATGTATCAGTGGAGAATTTCTGAGCACCACCAGGTTTTCCTGGTGATTCCTACCGTGGAATAGTTCTCTTGGGGCCTGAGTCAAGAACAACTGGGGCCAGGAAGTGAGCTCCCAATCCCAGGCCACCTGAGCCTGAGTTTCTTGTGCAGGACCCTGGATAAGGTGTGCAGAGGCCTTCTGGCCAGTAGACGTAACTTGACAGCCCACTGAGCAGAGTTACGACCGCTGCTGTGGAGTGATTGCCCTCTTAACAGATTGCGATGACACTTTTTTTTTAAAGAAATGATTTTTTTGCCTTTGTAATTGCATAGTTAGCTTTATCCCAGCATCTATGTGTGAGCTACATCCCCAGCCAATTTTTAAATTTATTTTCAAATTTTGAGACAGGGCAGACTTCAATTTGTAATCTTCCTGCCTCAGCCTCCCAGAGTACTAGGATTACAGATGTGTCCCACTATGTCTGGTTCAACCTTCGTTTTTATTGGAGCAATTTATTTTTTTGTCTAGATCAAATCCTGTACATCTCTTGCCCAAACGAGATTGTTTCTAGGACATTTTGTTGGCTCCAGCTAATGTAATAGGAGAGAGACTAACTTGCTGTCAGCCCCTGTAGTTCACAGACTTGAATTTTTCATTTCTTTCTGTCCCTCAGGTGTGTGCTTGGCTTTGGAGTAGTGGCCCTCAGGCCCTTAGGTGTACTTTCTCTGCCCTCAGCACTCCAAGCTGCCCTGCCCAAAGCAATTGCCTTCAGTCTCTTCCTCCCCCAGCTTATGCCAAAAAACCTTTCACTTTGTAGCCTCTGTCATTGTCTCTGTCTGCCTGCCTTGCTGCTTGAACTTGTGGTCTTGCCTCGCGAGTAGCAGGGATTATAGGCGTATACCGGAACATCTGGTTATGTGCTGTTTATTTGCAGAAAAGCACAGAAATGGTGAGCAGTGGAGCCCTTTTAAGAGGTGGATCTGTAGCTGTGTTCCACTCTTTGTGCAGGACATGGGGCTGCGCCCTCTGCTTTTCTGAGCCCAGGCCGGTCCCCTGGTCCCTGTGCTCACAGTAGTCCCCATGAGGGATCTGTCCTCTCAAGCCTTTGGCAGCATCCACGACTGCCTCTTGCATTTAGTTTTAGTATTTTACAGGATCTGCCTGTGACTCAGAGTGGGCACCTGTTGAGTAGCAGGTGCGGAGCTCACAAATGGGTCTTATGAATGGGTTTTGGATAGCATCCCGTTAGGAGCAGCTCTGGCCCAAGAGGGTTTGCTCAGTGCTACACAGGTCTTCTCCTCATCAAGCCTAACAACGTCCTTTTCCTAACAACGTACTTTTCAGTGTGTACTGATTTCTAGAATACTGGAGTCAGCACCTGTGGTTTTAATACACTTCGGAACAGAATACCTTAACCCTGCACAGGCCTTAAATGACCTTAAATGACCTTGAGTACTGTTTCTGTTTGGGTCTACAGTAAATGTCTCATCACTTCCTCTTATTTTCTGGACTCTCATTGGCTAGAAAATTGCAGGTGACCACTTGCCCAAGGTTGGTTGAAGGGTGTGACTGGAGAGGTCACCTGTTAGCTAGTGTGAGGCAGCTGCAGGCAGCTTCCTCTTCTAGAACTGCAGAAGACGAAGCAGCTCCCTGATTCTGAGAACTTCCTGTGTGATACTGTAGCAGAGGGGCAACCCTGTGGCTCATGATCCTGTTCTTTTCTCCCAGGATAGGTAGCCCAGTTCCCTGGAATGACATTTCCTTTTTCTGCAGTCCCTTTATCCTTACCATGTTTTTCTGCCTGATAACATGCAAATTAAATTACTCTACATGGGTTGGCCCCAGGGTGGTCTACTTTGGGGGCACCTGGGCAGCACTGTTGATGGCAGTGTGGGGCTTGGGCCTCCCAAGACACAGGTTTGGCCACCATCCTGTCCCGTGCAGGCTGGGCACCTTACCCAGAGTGCATGGATCCAGTGTGTTTTTGTTCCAGTTTCCAGTATTTTCATAGTTTAGAATCTTTGCTTATACATAACGATATCTCAGGGAGCCAAGTTTAAACCAGAACCCACTGACATTCCACACATGCCCTGTCCACACAGCCAAAAGGTAGTTTCCTATGGTGCAACACTCTCCTTGCACCAGTTTTGTGACCACAGTTTGGCCCCAGATCCCCTGTGGAATTTCACTTGTGCTGTCATCGAGGCACTCACAGTTTCAGATTTTGGAGTCAGGTTAGGAACATTTTAGTCTAGAGGGTCTGCGTTAGCATGGTCTGAGGAGTACATCTCCTCTTCGGACATGACACTGGCAAAGCTCACTGTCCCTGTCTGTTCTGGGCACTAGGAAGAGTCACATCTGTTTTCTGGAGGAGCTGAAGGAAAGATCGGTTGGTCTTCTGGTCCACTTGGTGGGACAGGGTCTGTGCAGGTGCCTTTGGTTATTGAAATACTCTTAATTTCCACAAATATGTGCACTTAAAGAATTGTGTGAAGCAGACATACAAGCCTTCCCTTCAAGCTGCTGGAGGTGAACCTCTGGGCTGCAGAGTCTGAGGACTTTACCATGGCCCATTATACCAAACCATCCCTGGGAACATTGTAAATCATATTTGGTGTGTGCTTGTTTTCTTAGCTGCCACTGAGAATTGAGAATTGCAGGCTGTGGCTAACAGATCTGTTAAGGGGAAATTAAAAACAATTTTTAGGTAGCAGCAAATTTCATTTTGAGTTACTACCACTTTGAGACTTTGTAATTTTAAAATTCACCCTTAACTGTAAAAGCAGTAAATGTTGGTGTTAATCTGTAACTTTTAACCAGTTTTGGCCTCGATGGTATAGCCTGAGTCAGGGAGTTTTTGGGGGGCAGTTTTTCTCAGCTCCTTGCCAAACGTGAAGCTAGGAGTTAAGAGAGATTTTCCTTATGTGCCTTATGCAGTTATTGGGGTTTAAAAACTTATTTGGACATTGTCAACACAGAGCAATGTAGCTCTTCCTGGAAGGTGGCATCAGTATTGTTGGCATTTGCCGGTTTACCAAATGCTTCAGACTGCAGTAAATTAATTTATCTGAAATGGCGCAGCGGAGTCTACAGCCTGTTTCCCTGCAAAATGCACCATACCTGAAAGGAGAAGCTCATGCCAGTTTTGTGCAGAGCTGGTGGCAAGGTCCTGGCTGTCCCCAGAGCCTCAGTTCTTGTGTGGGGAGGTGGGAGTTGGATCCCTCACCCTCCCAACGCCCGACTCCTGGCTTGGGCCACCAGCCGCTTGACTCCCTGAGGAACTGTGTCCTTCGCACTGGAGACCGCGTGGGGAAAGGCCAGGTCCTGCTTGCAGCCTCTGAGCTCCACAATGGGCTTTCGGAGTTCAACATTGAGGTTTCTGCTTCGCGGGGCAGTTTTGTTTTCTCAGCAAAGAATTATATGAATTCTACATATTTTTTTATGTTTCATAGAATTCAATTCGCCACAATCTCTCTCTGAATCGTTATTTCATCAAAGTACCACGTTCACAGGAAGAACCAGGCAAAGGCTCCTTCTGGAGGATAGACCCTGCCTCTGAGAGCAAATTGATAGAGCAGGCTTTTAGGAAAAGACGGCCTAGGGGCGTGCCTTGCTTTAGAACCCCTCTGGGACCGCTCTCTTCTAGGTAAGGACAAAAGGAGCCACAGGCCCTCAACTTGGTCAGTAAATGCACCTTCCATGTGTGGTAAAGTTTCCTTCTGCAAATGAGGGAGCCGCCAGATGTGTGTGGTTGATTGTTGGGATTGGGATTTGGAAAATGTTGGATGCTTCCCTTGTGCTTTGTTCCTAGTGGCCCGAGACCTTTGAGATGGTAAGGTTTCCTTACCCTCCCCAGAACTCCCGTAATCAGATCTGCTTCCTCTGGTCGGCCACTTAATGCAGCCGTGTGAAGGCCTCTTTGCTTTACATGGGAGTAGTTCTTCAAAGCTGGCTTTTACCTGCTTAAACTCAAGATTGTTAATTTGCCTTAGTCTAAAGTCACACCTTTTTAGCTTCACTACCTCGTTTTTAACCAAAAAAAGGGTAAGCATGAGCCTTAAGCCCCTGTGAGCTAGCCTACACCCCACCCCTCCATCGGACTGCTCAGGACCTGCTCAGATGGCAGTGAGCCCCACCCTGGGTGCACAGCCTCTGCCACAGTGACATGCAGGGAGGTGGCTCGAGGCTGCAGGCCGCCCCTTTGCAGAGTGAGCATGCACAGCAGCAAGCCCTCTCCGATGTCTCACTGAAAACCGCGTTCTTCTCTTGGTGACACAGGAGTGCCCCTGCCTCTCCCAACCACGCAGGCGTGCTCTCTGCTCACTCCAGTGGCGCCCAGACCCCCGAGAGCCTGTCACGGGAAGGCTCTCCGGCCCCTCTGGAGCCTGAGCCCAGCGCCTCCCAGCCCAAACTCGCTGTCATCCAGGAGGCCCGGTTTGCCCAGAGTGCGCCAGGTGAGCACTGCTGGTGAGGGTGGGTGGGTGGGGCTGCCCAGAGGCCCTGTACCCCACACTTTCCACTTAGGTACGCTGTGGGTTAGGAAAGCCAATAGCATTGTCAGGGTTTTAAAATGCCAGTGAATGTTTTTTAGATAACACTGGATACAGATGCCAAAGTAATGTAGAATTCATCTGCTTCTCGGTTAGTTGCTTCACTGTTCAAAAAGTCGTGTAAATGACCCCATCCTCCCAGAAAATTCACAAATGACAAAAACTAGACACTCATTGGAAGCAGAATGACTAGGTGAACACGTCACAGTTTACTTACAAGTCATAATTAGAATGAAAGTGTGTGTCCTGGAGAAATAAAGAAATATGTAGTGCAAAAATGTGCCCAGACTAATGCCGTGCTGTGGCTGGGATCCCTGCTTTGCTGGCCCCGGGGGCACCCGCACCCTCCCAGCCCCATCTCCCGCCTCTGTTGTGTTCCTTCAGTCTGAGGCCCTGGCCAGAAGGGCCAGGGACTTCATGACAGCCTGGAGTCAAGATGGGAGCACTCTGCATCATTCCTTGTTGTGAGGATGTTGGTCCCAGCTATGCCTGGCCATCTCGGGATGGCTTCCTCTCTGTGGAGTAGGGTCGTTTTCGTGGAAGAAGTGTCAGAAATCCAAACAGAGCAGAGCTTGCATTTTTAACAATTAGATGTAGGAATTAAACATCCCTATTAAGATACTACAAGTTTCTTACACGGTGAAATGGGCCATATTGCATATTTTAAATTAGAACATACATGTTAGCCAGTGCTCAGTGTATAGACTTTGTTCCCATGAAGGACATGTGAGCCCAGCATGCTCCTGTCTCTCTCCACAGGGTCGCCTCTTTCTAGTCAGCCCGTCTTAATCACTGTGCAGCGGCAGCTACCCCCGGCCATGAAGCCCGTCACCTACACTGTTGCCACCCCTGTGACCACCGCCACCTCCCAGCCACCTGTTGTGCAGACGGTCCACGTTGTCCACCAGATACCAGCTGTGTCCGTAACCAGTGTGGCTGGACTGGCCCCAGCAAACACATACACAGTTGCTGGACAAGCCGTGGTCACTCAGGCAGCAGTGCTGGCCCCTTCTAAGGCAGAGCCACATGAGAATGGAGAGCACAGAGAGGTCAAAGGTGAGCATGGGAGGACAGGATGGGGCTGTGGATGGGGACAGAGCAGCACAGAGCTGGCACCTGGTAGAAGAAAGGCCACAGGATGCTTCTTTCTAACCCTATTCTGTGAATTGACTTGCTTTTAAAGACATTTTTTTGTTTGTTTTTGGGTTTGTGGGGGGGCACCGGGAATTGAACTCATGACCTTGGCCTTGCCAGGCAAGCACTTACGCCACTGAGCTATATCCCCAGCCCATTAAAGACATTTTATAACAAGTCTAGAGCCATCTGATTTTTTATTTTGTCTTTTTGAGACAGGGTTTCATTCTGCAGTTCAGGGTGGCCTTGAATTCACTTTGTAGCCCAGGCTGACCTCAAGCTCGAAGCAATCCTCCTGCCTCAGCCTCCAGAGTGCTGGGATTATAGGCGTGTGCCACCATACCAAGCCTAGACCCATCTGATTTTTGTTTTCTTTTCGGGGGGAGTGGTACTCAAATTGAACTGAGGACTTTGCACTTGCCAGGCAGGCACTTGTACCGGTGAGCTACATCCCTGATGAGCCATCTGATTTCTACAGTTTAGATTGGTGAGATTTTTATCAGCTTTCCCAAAATACTAGTTGGTGCCATCTCTTTTCATTTCAGTGAAAGTAGAACCTGTTCCTGCAATTAGCCACGCCACGCTGGGCACCACCAGCCGGGTGATTCAGACGTCCCAGGCCACCCCTGTCCAGACGGTCACCATAGTACAACAGGCACCTCTCGGCCAACACCAGCTTCCAATCAAAACTGTCACACAGAATGGGACTCATGTGGTGCCGGTCCCCACTGCCGTACACGGCCAGGTGAACAACGGTAAGCAGTGCCGTCTGGGCAGTGCCATCATGGCCTTCCTGGGAACAGGTCCTGTGCTACTCGCAAGCAGGTGCCTGCTGTGCTCCAGTTCTGACTCAGCTCTGATGTTCTGTGGAAGTGCTCGTGCTTCTAAGCTGTAGCAAATGCAGTCACATAGGAACTAGCAGCTCCTAGGGAAGTGGCTGCTGTGGGACTCCAGCTGGGGGCCCTCTGTAGATGCCCATGTACAGCATAGGAGTGGCCTGAAATCATCGGGTACATGGTTCTCCCTGTGGGGTGCACTACCAAGAGTTCCTGACAGTGCAGGGAGAAAGGGTGCTTTCCTGTGCTCCTTGATCCAAACACCTTTTGGAGACGCATGAACAGAAGAAACGCTGCCAGTATTCTCCAGAGACCTGTGGAGGTGTCAGAACCCTAGCCTTGGGCGTGCCTGGTGGAGCTTGCTGGGGAGCCCTGGCTGTCATTGAGCCTAGCCACAAGTGCAGGGTCCCCAGGCTTATGCTGTACAGGCATGTCAGGTTTTAGGGTGGCTTCATGGCAGAGCACTTGCCTGTGTGAGGCCACTGGGTCGGACCCCAGCACTGCACTTGAAATCAAAGGCATTTACACTTCTGAGAGTGCCGGCTGCGTTGTGTGGTACCACAGCTGCCCATGCTAGTGCCTGCCAGGCTGCAGCGTAGTCAGAAGCTTCCAGCCTCAGCAGGCCCGCTGAGGCCACAGGTCAGAATGCTTGACACTGGTCAGAATCTTGTGAGTGTGAACTGACAGAGACAGCAACCTCTGTGTTTAACCTCACCACCGCTCCTCCCCAGGTGTAATGGAGCCTTTGCAGGGGAAGCGGACAGCCTGAGTGTTTAGGCCATGGCCCACTTGCCCCTGTCTCTGGCACATTGCAGGACTCCCAGTGCACTGCTGTTGGGAATGTCCACATCATGAAGCCCTGTGTCCATCAGTTTCTAGAGCTGCTCAGGCCTGGTGCCTGCTCCTGAGCAGCTCCAAGGTTATGCACAGCCTAAAGTGACCTGGGGACTCTGCTGCCTGCTCCATGACAGGCACACTGGAGATGCCCAGATGTGGAGTGTGTCTGGTGCAGAAGGCCCCAGAACCCAGTAAGCCAGCTCCCCCATGTGTGTGGATCCGGCGGGGCCAGCAGCAACAGGGTGTTGTTTTTCATGTACATGGCACCTGCCAGCTCACTCGATCAGCTCCAGTCTTGCGTGTCGCCCTCAGGTGCTTCTGCACTGTGGCCTTCACATGTTAGATTTGTAAAGGTTTCTGTTACAAATGAAAGCAAGAGATTTAACTTTTCACTGTGGATGTTGAAAATAAAAGTCTGGCCACGCACCTTGGATGTGGCGCAGCCTGATGCCCACTGACTGCCTGATAAACACAGACGGGAACACGGCACCCAGGCTGTCTCTTCTGTGTCTGTTCCTGAGGCCTCAGCAGTGTTTACTAACCCTGGCTCTTCACTGACAAAAGAGACAGAATGGTAAAAGACTTGATTGCTTTATCATTACTACAGAAATGAGCAAAGCCGAAAGCACAATTCTCTCTAAGCAAACTTTTTTTTTTTTTTTTGGTACTAGGAATTGAACTCACGACCTCCTGCTTGCCAGGTAGATGCTGTGCCACTGAGCTATATCCCCAGCCTGCAAAAACTTTTTGAGAAAAAAATTACGTTTACAAATTTTTCTATTCTTAGCATAAATTTTAATGCTTTCCATTAGAACCACAACCTCCTGAATGCCCTTGGTATCAGCCGAACTCAGGTTCTGTTTCTGGGTTAACCAGTCACATCGTACAGAAGCTATGCATTTTGGTCACTGCTTTTTTTGTTTTCCAACACTCATACCAATCCTAGGATCTCGCATGATAGGCAAGTGCTCTACCACTGAGCTAAATCACCACTACTTTTACTTTTGAGACTGCATCTCCTTAAGTTGCCCAGGCTAATCTTGACCTTGTGGTTCTCCTGCCTCAGCCTCCTGAGTAGCAAGTGTGTACCACTACACCTGGCTCTTTCACCCTTCTGGCAGCAAACATGTTTTGCCCAAATTATACAGCACAACATTAGCATCTGCTCTGGGGCCTGCACTGTGACACCAGCTGCCTGCGCTAGAAGGAGACACTCTCCGATTCCTTTCTCCACCTCTGGCACTGGACAAAGCAGGCTGGTGGCTGCCTGCCAGGTCAGTGGCTGGTGTCATGGCAGCAGCAGGCCTAGGGCTTTCCTGTCATCCATGCTGAGTCCCGTTCCCACTCAGGAGGAGGAAGGGCAAAAGCACCTATTGTATGTCAGAAGCCATTCGGTGGTCTGCTGGTAACTGCCTCTTCAGTGTGACCAAAACCTGCCTTAGGAGCCTAGGACATTTTTCTCTCAGAAGTCATGGTTCTAGTTCACACCACCGGTATTGGTAGTTACTCCTCTGCTCCTGCTCGTGCTTGTGGGGACAGCCGAGGCTGTTGGCTCTCTGGAGGGGTGGGGGGCCAGCGGGCTCCCAGAGAGATCTGGTGGCCAAATCGACCAGAGGTAGTGTCCTTGAGGCAGGAGCAGGAGTTGTGTGATGTTGGGGACTCTGACCTCCATCACTCCTGAGAGCGCTCTGAAAGCACTCTCCCTGATTGTGAATTAGAAGCTCATCCTACTCCCTCCCTCCCTTTCTTTCTCTCTTTTTTCCTCCCTCCCTCCCTGTCTTCCTTCCTTTTTCTCTTTTTTCTCCTGTGCTAGGGATCTAATAACCCAAGCTAGGCAGGCATCTGGCACTGACCCACTCTCCAGCCCTTTTATAAGCTTTTCGTTACAAAAAAGATAAAGCATTTTGCAAAAATCAACCCATAGCCAGGCTTGTCTCGGTTTCTCTCCCTCTGCTTACCACTCATCTCTCCAAGATATAGATGATCTTTATAATGAGCAAAATGCTGCTATAGAACCTTAAAACTTAACAGCAATTCCTTTATAGCCTATGTCTTATTGTAGTTCAAATAATCAATTCTGTCTTTCTGGTTCTGTGTGGTAAAATACCCAGAAAGTGTGTGTCCCCCGTCCTCCTCTCTGGGATTAAAAGGCCTTTGCACTGAACAACACCCCTAGCCCTTTCTGTGTTTTCATTCTGAGACAAGGTTTTCGGAAGTTGCCTAGACTGTGCTTGAATTTGCAGTTGTCCTGCTTCAGCTTCCCAGAGTGAAGCTTACCTTCTTAAAGTGAACAGTTCTGTGGCATTGAGCATATTCGTACTGTTTAAAACCACCACTTCTGTCTAGTTCAGAATCATTTCATCATTCCAGAAAGAAACGCCGTGCCCCTGGAGCAGGGTACTGGGTGTCTCACCTTCACGGCATGTGGTCTTCTCGTCGCTCCTTTCACTGAGCACACTCAGCGTGCTGGGCTCCTCTGTCAGGGCGCTGTTCAGGCTTTGCGCCGTTTCCTAGCCGGATGTCCTGTGCTCAGTGCCTCCCTGATTGTTCATTCAGCGGCCAGTGGACTTCTAGCTCTGTCTGCCTCTCAGCTCTCTCTCGGCAGACTGTTGCGTGCACACTTGCGTGCACATGTGTTGAGCTCCTGCTTTCATTTCTTTTGGGTGTACACCTAGGAGTGCAATCCCTGTGTCATGACAGTTCTGTTTCATTTGTTGAGAAATCATCAAACTGTTGCCCACGCCACAGAACTGTTTTCGGGATTCCTGCCAGCAGTGTGAGGCGCCCCTCGGAGTGCAGCGTCCCTTCGTGGGCTCCACTTGTCCTGGGTCTCTGGAGAGGATGGCTGTGCCTGCATCTGTATGGCAGAGACAGTTACGTTCGTCACCCGATGCAGAGTTCACAAACAAAAACAAAATGTTGACAACCACTCGTGAACAGAGGCACTGCTATTTCCTTCCTTTCTTTCTGACTTGAGTGAAGTGCTGTCTCATGGTAGATGAGGTTGTTTTGAGACAGAATCTCTCTGTATAGTTCAGGTGGCCTTAAATTTCAGGTGATCCTCCTGCTTCAGCCTCGAGTGTTGAGATTACAGGGGTGTCACCACACCTGGCTTGTATGGTAGTTTTGACTCGCATTTCTGTAATGACTAATGAGGATGGGCATCTTTTCATGTGATTGTTGGTTATTTGTGTATCTTCCCTGAAGAAATGTGTATTTAAGTCCTTTGTTTTGTGTGTGTTCGAATCCAGGATTTTAATTGGATTGTCCCTTGCCAGCATGGGCTGGAGGGTTGCAGGACTTTGTGACCCTGGTGGTACGCGTCATCAAGAGGAGTCTCCCAGGCCCATCACTGACTAGGGGCTGGCTCCCTGTGCAATCTGGGACTTGCCTTTACCTCCCCATGTCAGCTCCCTGGGCTGTGCAGGACCCCTGGGTGGCTCCACAAATCTTTGTATAGCATGGCATTGGCTGGGCTTGCACATGGCCCTGGCAGAGGAGCCCTGCCAGCCTGAAGCCATAAGGGTTGTGCAGACCCAGGGCTCTGGCCCCTCGCCTCCCATTCTGCAGTAGTTCTGTGGTCACGGTCTTGGGGCAGGGGCAAGAGGAAGGCCCTTGACTTGCTGCAGGTTCTAGTGCATCCTGGCAATGCCCTGTGTGCTGTGTCCCCTTCCTGCCTGTGCTGCATGTGAGGGGCAAGGCTGTGGCAGAAGGAGCCCCATGGGGTGCTATCTCTGCTCCTCAGTGGCAGCAGATATACCCTAACTCCCCTGTCCACACCCAACCCTGCCCACATAACCTGCCCAAAGTTTACTGGAAGGAGGCAGAGCAAGTGCTGCTTGGCCAGAAAGACCATCCTGGAGCAGCCCCACTGCTGGGCTGCAGTGCAGGTACCAGGCCGCCTGCCGCCTCGGCCCCCAGCTACTGTGTGACCTCCAGCACATGGCTGCTCCCAGGGCCTAGTGCCTTGCTGCGCACACACTGGTTTCATCCTTGCCAGTTCATGTATACACAGTTCATGGTATTCGTGACCACAGTGGGCCTGCTGGCTGTTCCCTGGCACATGGGCAGCAGAATGTATGCACTCTGCAGCTGAGGTGGAGCTGGGTGATGCCTGGGCACCTTGTGCAGCCGCACAGGAAGCCATTGTGCTATCAGTGGCTCTCACAGCCAGGTGGAGCCAGGGTGGGATTCTGCGTGTGCTTTCATCAGCTGTACGGATCCGCTTACAGATCCGCTGAAGATCTGGTATCCTCTTAAGTTGAGCTTCCTTGCCAAAGACACAGGAGAATCAAGTGCTAAGTGGCCTTCCTTTGTGGTTCTGTGGCTCCGCACAGAGAAGCTGCTCTTCCCATGGCACTGCCTTGGCTCTGTGCCATAAACCCTCATGGTAGGCATCGTTTTCCTCTAGGGCCCCAGGCATGGCACTGATTCCCCCGCCCCCCTGCCACATTGTCCTGTGAGGTGCTGCAGCAGAGGTCCCACCTCCCAGGAGTGGCGCATGCTGGCTGCTGCAGCGCAGTTCCTGTCTCAGTTGGAACCCTCCCTATACCTCAGCCGGCCCTGGAGGGCGGTGCTGCCCCAGCAGAGGTGGGGAGCCAGTGTGTGCCCTGGGTGTAGGGCCAGACCAGTGGCCATGCACCTGCTGAGTGGTCAGTTGAAAGGTATGGGCAGGCCTAAAGGTCAGGTCTCACTTTTCGTGACATCCCTTCGGATGATACACTCAGCCCACAGCAGAGTTTGCTCCTCCCCAGCCTGCAGCTCCCCTGCACTTGGCTTGGAGTGGTAGGGACATCCCAGTGCCTGTGTGGAGATGCCCCTCCAGCCCACTGGTTCTCAGGGCTGTCACAAGTTTTGGCCCAAGATGTGGTGTCCTCTGGCTTCAATTGTTCTGACCTCGATCCTGCGCATCCTGGGTCCTCTGCCCTGTGTGCAAGTTTTAGACTTCTTGCTCAGAAGCTGCTGGCATGCAGCTGGGATGGAGCTGAGTCCAGGGGCAGTGTGGGCAGAGCTGTGTCTGCACAGTGTTGACTGTGCAGAGACTCCCCCACAGACCTCTCTTTCTTGAGGTCTCAGTTTGTCTTGTTCTGCATAACCTCCCCCATGCACTTGGCGTCCTCTGCCTCTGTGCCTGTGAGTTGTGTTAAGACCAGAGTCCTCAGCCTCATGACACCCCAAACCTAACACAGCAGGCAGGCTTGGGGGCCTCAGGCGCAGGGCTGGAGCCAAGTGGGGGCCTGCACATCCCCAGGGGTGCATAGCTTTAGGCCTTGTGCATCCTCTACAGGCAGGACCAGCTGTCCAGGTACAACTGAACCCCACCGCTCATAAGGGGGCAGCTTCCCAATCAGCTGTGACCGCCTTGATCCCACCCACCCCACCCCCAGGTGTGCTGCATGGGAGGGGGCCAGGCAGGGCCACATGGGCGGGCTGTAGCTGTGTGGGTTGGGTGGGCTATGCTGGGTGGGTGGAGCCTATGCCCAGAGTTGTCCAGGCAAGATTCGGGTGCCACAGGAAGAGGCTGGAGACCTGAGCCACAGTTCTCGGTGCTGTGTACCAAGCCAGTGTCTGGGATAACCAAGCGGCCAGAAGAGCTGAGGGCACAGGTGGGCCTGCTGGCCTCTGCTGCTCTGTGGCTGTCTGTGCAGCCGTGGTGAGCAGGCAGCGCCCCAGCCTGGATGCCTCCACCCAACCGGGCTGCTCTGTCTTGGGTTCTTTCCCTTCCCTTTCCCTGGTAGGAGGTGGTGCAGACCCAGAGAGGACCCGAGGTGCCTCCATGCGGCCCCTCCCCTGTGAGCCTGACATATCCCAGAAACAGCAATGTCTGTGGAGATGGCCAGGCTCAAGTGCACTGGGGACAGAATTCCCCTGGCTCTGCTGGGAGGTCCGGGGGGCCATGCACGTGCACCCACATGTGAGGTCTGGGCTGGCAGAGCTGGGCGTGTTGCCACTGAGCCAGAGACTGTACCTGGCAGATTTCCTTTCTTCCTGGGGGCCTCCGTCCTCTGTGCTGCTCCTTGCATGGGTTGGGCAAGGCCTGCCTGGCTGTGGAAGGCAGTCTGCTGTTCTCAGTGTGCACTGACTTAAATGTTGACCTCATCTAAGCATTAGCTGCACAGGAACCCCCAGGGAGGTCTTGACCAGCATCTGTGGCCAGCCGGGGTCCCTCAGACTTTGCTGCCCCGTCTCTGACAGCAGCTTGGCCTCCGAGGTTGCTGTGGTGGACAGGCTGTAGGGGCTCCCCACGCCCTTGCTCTGCACTCCAAGCCCACCCAGGCATGCAGAGCTGGCCACCTCGCAGGCCCAACAGCCCTGCGTCCTGCTCCGGGGGCCTCGCTGTGGGGGGTGTGAGTGGCCCCCATGCAGGGGCTGGGGACAGCCTCCCTGTGTGTCTGGACATTGGCTGAACTCTGAGGAGCCAGCAGTAGTGGAAAAGAGCTTTCGGAAGCAACAAAAACAGCAGTTGTTAATAACCCGGCACACCAGATGTCACCAACCTGCTGCAGCATGGGTCCCGTGGCCCAGCCCAGACCCTGCTGTCCCTGGCCACCAGAGGCTGTCCCAGGGTCCTTGTGGGTGGCCCCGGGGATGGAGGGCTCCCCACCATGCAGGGTCTGACTCGCCGTCTCTTTTCAGCAGCGGCCAGCCCTCTGCACATGTTGGCGACCCACGCGTCAGCCTCAGCTTCCCTGCCCACAAAGCGACAGAATGGTGACCAGGCTGAGCAGCCGGAGCTGAAGCGGATCAAGACGGAAGATGGCGAGAGCATTGTCATTGCCCTGAGTGTGGACGCGCCCCCGGCGACGGTGAGGGAATAGGGTCCAGAGCCAGTGGCCGGGAGAGCTTTGCTCACGTATAACATCAACCTCGTGGTGCCAAAAGGAGACGTTGCCTCTCACCGACTCCGCCAGGCTCGGTGGGAGGAGCCCTGTGGTTAGACTGTGCCTCTGAGCACCGGACACAAACCCAGGCGGCCTTAACGCTCCTCACCCCCGACAGCAGGCGCACCCTGGCTCCTGGGCGCCCGCTCCCTGCGGCTCCACAGTGGAAGTGTCCAGTCCCTCCCAGAGGCCAAGCTGCGCCCCTGATGACACAGCTGGTCATCCTGTGGGGACAACACCGAGCCACCCTGCTGCCCCCACAGGACCGCACGGGCGGCTGGGAGGCAGGACAGCTGAGGTGTACTTGCTTCCAGAACAGTGGGATCTTTGCCGATTCCCATCACTCCGTTCTGCTCTGGGAAGTTTGGATCACAGGACCCTGCATCTGGATTCATTGTGGTTAGCAGCAGTTCCGTCATTTTGTTCATTTCTGTGGTGGGTTCGGCCCTGGACGGTTCCCATGCTCCCCCGCTGGGCTGCCACACCCATCAGCGTAGGAGCCGCGGCCTGTGAACGGAGGGCCGGGGCTGTGAGGACCGCGCACAGACGGGCGGCTGTGCGCTTGCTGGCTCTCGTTTCTTTCTTTATGTTGGCTTTGTCCCTGGCCTCATTTCCACCCTGACTGAGTAAAACAAGTCTCCTAAGTGTTGTGTGTGCTTAAGCAACAGGACCCTGACTCCCTCAGAGAGAGATTCTGTCTTTTATCACCCACCCTTTTGGGCACAGATCACAGATCCCAGATCCACCGCAGCCGCGGTGCATGTGGCACTTGCTCCCTGCAGGGAGCCGGGAGGTCGTTTCCAAGCTGCAGCAGGAAGTTTCCCCGACCTTCCAGAACCGAGCCCAACACTAAGGCCGGCTTCCCTCCTTCGGGAAGGGGCCGGAGGAGTGGGAGCAGGCGGAGAGCCGAGGCCCCGGCCTGGCCCCTCGCAGGCAGCCACGCGCCTCCGCAGGGCTCTCGAGCTGGCCGTGCAGCTGCGCATCCAGGGCTGCAGCCTTATTGTGAATTTTTTAATGTCATCATCATAGTGTTATTTATTTAAATGTAGTTGCTTTGGTATTTAAGTTTTTTTTTTTTTTAAGAGAGGAAAAAACCCTGTATTTTCCTGATGGAATGAAATGGCTCAGAATGGTATATTTAGGCAATTAAAAAACATTTATTATTTACATAAAGACCAAATATGATAAAACTGTTCTAAGTATTGTGTGTCACCTGTCTCGAGCTGTCACAGTGTATTGCAGATGATGCGTGTGAATCACGGGGTCACTGCGAACTGCTGGATTTATAACTCAGCCATGTGGAAATAAAAGTGAGACATCCTATGCGTGAGCCGTGTGTGTGACACTAGCACGCAGCCTCTGCGGAGTCATGGCCTTCGCCTGCCCCACAGCAGCCCGAGTCCTCCAGGCCTGAGACTGAGGCCTGGGGTGTCCTGTCTTCACCTTCGGAAGCTCTGCATTTACGGGAGCACTTGGACTGAACGGCAACCGCACAGGGCCTGGATCTGCGGGGCTCAGGTGACCCCAGGCAGAGCGCTGCATGTCCTAGAGCTGCTTCCATGGGGCAGCAGGACCTGGTGACTCCTTAACATGAGCTGTCTGCATGCTGAGCCCCCCGATAGGCCTCGGGGTGCTGCCAGGGTCCTTGGTGAAAAGAGTCCAAGCCTCCAATGCAGGGGGAACAAGGAGCTTTGCTTGACGGCGGCCTTCTCAGTGTGAGCCTCGCCGGCGGTGTGAGCTCCTCTTCTCTCCCTCTCTCTGGCACGTAGGAATTTAAGGCTGTCCCGAAGCAGGTAGAAACTGAACCCCAGGTTAGCAAGCACCTGTGCCCAGGTTTTCCTTCCACCTTTAGGGCTTTGTAAATTCCATGTGGCTCTGAGTCCCCAGGAGCCTGCTGCTGGCAAGGTTGGCCCCTTGGGCCCAGGTGAGTCACAGGGTGCCCAGCCGTCCACAGTGGCTCCTCAGCATCTTTCCCAAGAGGTCTCTGACCTTCGCAACCTTCTGAGCTCCCTCAAGGACTAGAAACTTTAATGTCAGCATCTCTGCCCTGAACCTGCAAAGGACAGAGGGAGAGAGGCCGCCTGTGACCCAGACCCAGATGTGCAGGAGGCCTGGCCCTGAGTGGCCCTTCCGCTGGCTGCTCTGCTGCAGCTGTGGGGGCCAGTGTACGAGAGACCACTGCGCAGCCTGGGCCTCTGCTGTCAGTGCGCGGAGGATGATGTATGTGCAGAGATGTGAAATTTTAAAAAAGTACCAAGTTCCTGAAATTCAATAAAATATTTTTATTAATTTTAATTGAATCCCGAGTATCACTGTCATTTTGGTGAGCCTGGGCATTCCTGCTTGACCTTTGTGCACTCCTGAGGGCGCCGAGCGGCATGGGAGAGGCGCAGGGTGCCGGCAGTGACCCTGTCTGCTGCGTTGGCGCTGTCGCTGCCTCTCCTGCGGACTGGCTCTCCGACCCGAGGGCCAGAGTTGCTGTGGACAACTGGAGAGGGAGTGCAGATCTCCAAATGCTACAGTGGGTTTGAGGCCCAGACGGACTCGAGTACTTCCTGCCGTGCTGTCTGTGCCGGATGCTGCTGTCTGAGGCTCCCCCAGCCCCTCGGTCCAGCCAGGTGCACAGAGCCCTGCAGTCAATAGGGTATGGGCTGAGGAGGAAGAGCCCCCCCCCCGCCCACTCACTCACCTGCCTTGAACAGTGGCTGCCAGCTCCAGCTAAGGATACCATGCTCCATCTGGTGCTGTGTTGGCGGTGGCATTAGGAGGTGCTGGAAAATCTGTTGCTAGGTTCACTGCTGTGGTGACACCGGGCAGAGCCACAGGCACAAGAGGCGACAGCTCCTTCATGGGACCTGGGGCGAGAACCTGCAGCCTCCGCTAGTGGGGAGTCTGGACCAGTGTGGGGTGGAAGGAACCACAGCTTTTGAGAACTATGCTGGGCTCTGGACAAACAGGTCACGCGGCTGTGCTGCTGCTGTGAGCACCTCCACAGACCCTGGCGGGTTGGAGAGGTCTCAGCGCAGCAGATGCTGCAGGCACTCGGACCTGCGCACTTCCACTGTCAGTGTGCAGACAGGGTCTGCAGGCAAGTGAGTGGTTTTAGCTCACAGGGAGTTGGAAATCTGGATCCCTGGTACAACAATGTGTCTGGCATTTCCTGGGTTTCCCGGCCTGCGTGGCACTGCCCGATACAGGTGAAGGCACTGGTCCCAGAGGGATGCCTGGGAAACAGCCACAGGCATCCTGTGGCTGGGGGCAACACCCAACTCAGGGACCCTTACTCCTCGAGGAGCGGGGTCTGGGGCGCTGGAGGCCAGGAGAGTGTAGGACCCAATTGCTGTCACTGATTGTGGGGTCCCAAACTGGACAGGTGGAGCACCAGGCACACACGGTGTGCCTCCTGCCTCAGCCCGCCGAGTGCTAGGATTACAGGCATGCCCATGCCCAGCAACTTTTTTTTGGGGGGGGGGTTTCCAGTAGCCGGAATCGAAGATCTAAAATCATCTAAATTTTATGTCTAAATTAAATTTTAAATTTTCACTTTAGCAAGGAACAAACTAAATCCAGAAGAGTCAACACTGAAAAAAGAAATAGGTAAAATTGAGGGAATAAAATCACCGAAATTAAAATTAAAGTTGCTTCTGTGGAAAAAAAAAAAAAAATCACTAGCCAGAATGACCAAGGGAAGAGGGCACACATGAGCATCAGGACTACTCTGAGAGTGGCCTGAGAGAGACTTGGGTGTCCACTGTGAACAGCGGACTCCCCAGGACTGGCAGTGTCTTGTCCCTGGTAAACAAGAAGCAAAGTTCAATAAACAATAAAAAGTTTAATGTGGGGCTAAGTTCGCCTTTCAGTGCCCTGACGCCAGCTCTGTGTATCAACCTGCGCTGATTGCCCTACAGCCTTAAACACAAACATTTCATCCAGATTCCTTGAGTTTCCTTAAAATTACATCCCCAACCTTAAAACCTATCTATACTCAGTCCCCCTTAGATATTCACTGCTATCCTCTGATGTCAGCCTGCCTGTAGGCAGAGGAATAAAATCGGATCTTCCCCACAGCGTCAGGCTCTGGGTGGCTTCTCATGCTCTGTTATTAACAGTGATCAACACCAGAAATCAGAGACTGGGGCAAATGCCGTCATCCCAAACTGGGCGTAGGGGTGCACACCTGTAATCCTGGCACTCTGGGAGGCTGAGGCAGGAGGATTGCTGTGAGGTCAAGGCCAACTCCCAAACAAGAGCTCCCATTGTTCTGATCAGCCACTTCTCCCTGCTGTGACCAGCAGGCTCCTCTGAGACCAGAGCGGGAGACCGGAGGACTCTGGAAGCCACGCAGAACTCGAGGGGCTGCAGAAGGCAGGCTTTCAGTGTAGTGGCCTTGTCTACTGGCCTGCAGGGGACAGAGGGTGAGGGGACCCGCCTGGATGTGACCACGAGGGCTGCTCCAGTCCCCCCCCCCGCCGATTTCGGCTGGGCCACTGTGGGGGGTGTGAAACACAGCCCCAGGGCAGAGCAGCTGCATGAAAAATGGGTCCCTGGGCCCCACAGGCCCAAAGGACAGATGAATCTGTACAGGAAGGACACGAGGTGTGTTTGTTCAAGAAACTCACTCGTGACGTGGAGCCTCCCGCAGAGATCAGAACACTGCTATGGAGTGTGGGGCAGGAACCTGGGAGTGGACTCTGCCCAGACAGCTGTGGGCTGGAGACACGTGTGTGCTACCCCTACTTGCCCTGTAGCCAGGGCCAGTGCCTGGGGGCCTGGGGGACCTACATTACCTCACCCCACCTGCCAAGAGCCTTGCAGTGGCATGGGCCAAGGGATTTGATGGAGTGTGGTTTTTGAGGCAGGGTCTCACTGTGCAGCTCAGGCTGGCCTCAAACTTGCAGTGACTGGCCTGCCTCAGCAGTTGTGTGCCACCACACCTGGACCTCGAGGGGATTTTAAAAACATAGAACACCTTAAAAAACACTACTGGATCTAAGCATTTAAGGAAATCTCTAGCAAAATATCAAGTTAGCACGACCTGAAAGATGCAGTGGCTACATATGACAAAGGACATAATCTTTGCAGAAGTGTGTGATTATCAGCCTTCATCTGATAACAGCCAGCCCCAGGGACGACAGAAGATCTGACTTCCAACAAACCTGTAAAACGCAGGCTGGCTTGAACTTGTGATCCTCCTGCCTCAGCCTCCCAAACAGCTGGGATTACAGGCATGCACCACTACTTTTGGTTTTGGGGTAAATCTTCATGCCTTCATATTTGGCAATAGATTCTTTTTTTTTTTTTTGGTTTTTCTCCGGTACCGGGAACCAAACTCACGACCTTGCACTTGCCAGGCAAGCGCTTTTGCCGCTGAGCTAAATCCCCAGCCCCTGGCAATAGATTCTTATATTTTACATGAAAAGCATGAAGAAAAAAGATAAATTGAGCTTCACAAAATTAAAAAACTTGTGCCTCAAAGGACATTATCAAGAAGGTGAAAAAACCATCTACAGAATGGGAGAAAGTACTTGCAAATCATGTTAGTGTCTATAGCTCAAGAAACAACCTAGCTTAAAAATGAGAAAATAAACCACGCATGGTAGCACATGCCCATAATCCCAGCACTCAGGAGGCTGAAGCAGGAAGATTTCTGTGAGTTTGAGGCCAGCCTGGGCTACATAGTAAGGTCAAGGCCAGGCTGCGGGGAGCGGGGGCAGAAACCAGCCTGTACTACATATTGAAACACTGTCTCAACAAAAAAAAAAAAAAAAAAAGAAAAAGAAAGAAAAAATAAACTGAGTATAGTGGCACCACCTATAATCCTAGCTATTTGAGAGGCTGAGGCAGGAGCAGCAAAAGTTGGAAGTTGCAGACCAGCTGTGTTGCTCCTGGTAGAGCACCCCTGGCCTCAATCCCCAGTCCCAGAGACAGAGGGAGAGAGAGGATGTGAAAACCCGGCTCACCTACAACTTGGATGAACTTTTTTTTTTTTTTTAACTTGGATGAACTTTGAACTCATTATTCTGTGACTAAACAAGACACAAAAGCAAAAGTACTATGTGATCCCATTTATGTGAAGTATGGAGTCCACCGAGGCAACAAAATACAAGCTACTAAGAGCTGAGCAGGGGGAGAAGGTGAATTAGGTGGTACTAGGGATTGAACCCACGGCCTTCACACTGATCTACATTCCCAGATCTCTATATTTTATTTTGAATCAGGCTTTCACTAAGTTTCTCAGATTGCGCTCCAACTTGTGACCATCCTGCCTCAGCCTTGGGAGTGCTGGGATGACAGGCATGCACCACACCCGGCCTGAATTCGAGTTTAATGGGTATGGAGTTTCTATTAGGAAGTGAAAGTTCTGGAGCCGGGCAGCAAGTAGGACGCACCTGCACTGACACTTCCAGCTTCTTTAAAAGGCAGGTTCCCTGTGTGTTAGCACAGACCTGCTGCAGTGGCCGCAGACCTGCTGCATGGCCGGCAGCATCTGAGAAGACACCCGCATCACTGATCCTTAAGGACACTGCAGTAGGGTCATGTGAGGCCCCATGTGGCGGGGACCGCTGTGGCCATGGGAGTGGAGATACCTAAGGGCTGCGGAAGCAGCGCTGCAGGAGGGCAGGGTCTCAGAGCCTCAGAGAGCTGAAGCAAATGCCTTCCTGCCCTCTGGTGAATCAGAACCATCCCCACAGCGCGCATGCGTGGACCTGCGCCCGCATCACCCTCCTGGAGGGAATTCACCACCTGTGGATTAGGGTGGCTGCCATGGCTGTGGCCAGCATGTGACCGGCCCGACACAGCAAGAGACAAGGCACCCTGCAGCTGCATGGCAACTGCCACGGCCTGTGACGGCTGCATGGTTTCTCAGTGGGCTGAGGCTGTTTCCTGGGCGTGCAGGTGCTCATCAGGACAGTAGTGGCCACACAGTGCTGGGTGCTCGCTGCTGTGTCAATGTGCGCTTCAGGCAGCAACCCACTTTCCAGGTCCCCATCTGTCTCTCAGGAGCTGTCACTCACTCCCATTTCTCACTCAAAAAGTGCATGCACTTCGGGATGAGCAACTGCATGTTACATGAACTTCCTCCTAAGAGGAAAAGACCTATAAATTCCACCACACAGAAGAGAAGCATCTCTTCTAGGGTCTGGAACAGCATATAACTGGCGCTACACCTGCTGCTACCCAAGGTGGGGGGGGATCGCACAGCCATTTTGCAAACTGTGCCGGGCTACATGAGGCTGTGCTACCCGTCTGCAGCCAGTCTCACAGCCCTGACCTAAAGGAAGTGAAATTTAGGTTTGGCCAAGATGTTCCCAGTAGCACTGTTTATAACTGCTGGGATCTGGACCCACCCAGGTGTGCTCCAGCGGCTGAACACAGACGGTCCAGCGCCACTGACACTACTCAGCAGCTGCAGATGGACCAACAGCCAGCGTCACACAAGTGGGAGAAGCCGGACCCCAGCCTGCATGCTGTGCACCCCAGCTGAGCTGTGTCCCCACAGTGCTCCTGACGTGATAGGACCCTACTGCAGAGGTCTCAGTTAGGTGTGGTCACACGTAGTGAGGTGGTCCAGCTTGGCCTAGTGTCTTCCTTAGGGAGGAAACTCAGAGGTGACACAGAGGGGCCTTTGCAGTGGGACAATGCAGAACCCTGGGCAGATCCAGGAACCTGGCCCGGCCTTGGCTCAGGCATCTGGCTGCCACTGCCGTGAAAAAACAGAACTTGTTTTACGTCAGTGTTCAGGTTTGTCACAGCAGCCTCGGAAAGCAGTCACCTGGAAGGCTGTGATGCCCTGGGAAGGGCAGCGCTGTGGGCAGAGCTCTCCACACGTCCCTGAGGCGGTGTCCTGTGTGGGATCTCTATCAGTTGGCAAGCAACTGCTGTTCCTGTGGCCTCAGGCGGTGCACAGCTGGTCCTGCACTCGAGGGGCTCTGGTTAGAGCCGTGCGCACAGGACCTGCGCCCCACCTCACCTTACAACCAACACTGCTGGCGGTCCTCATGACACGGACAGAAGCTGAACAAGCCCAACGCCAGGCCGTGTGAACTGATCGCAGCAAGCTGTGCAGCAGGCAGACCCAGGACAGGACACAGGCTGGGGGTGCTGCACCGGGAGCGGGGTTCCATCTCTGATGATGGGGGTTCCACAGAGGGGTGGAGCGGGGGCTGCACAATGTTGTCAGTGAACTGGATGCTGCAAGGTAAGCACAGTGGTGCACACTTATCATTCTATCACTAGGAGGCTCAGGCAGAATCCCAAGTTGGAAGCCAGCCTGGGCAACTTAGCAATTTAGAGACCCTGCCTCAAAGGAAGAGGAGGGTGTTGCTGAATAGTAGTTTCCCTAGGTTCAAACCTCACTACAAGAAGCTAAAAATAAAGGTAGGCTGCTGGAAATCAGGCTAGCTGCCTCCTGTAGTCGTCATAGAGACACCGACTTTCTGGACTCGCAGCTTGGCTATGAAGGTCACGAGACGTCCTCTTTGTGTCTGCCCAGATCCTGGACTGGCACCTCCACCAGCCCACAGGCTGCACTGCACAGGAAGCGGCCTCATGCTCACAGCAGACGCACAGCTGTGACAGCAAGCAGAACCATGACTCTGCAGGCCGAGGGCACCTGGCCTTGGACATAGCCCTCCAAACACTTCCCTGCAGTTACTCACCGGTCCTTCACGCCTTCTACGCTTGTGAAGCCCGGTGTGAGGGCTTGGAGGTGTAGCTCAGGGGACAGTGCTTGCCTACGACATGTGAGATCCTGGCTTCAAATGTTAGTACTGGAAAAAAAAATCTAGTGCACACACCTCCCTTTTGGGGGATGCTGAATAAAGCAAATAGTTTTAAAATTAATACCAAACAGCCAGGTGTGGTGGCATACACCTGTGATCTGTAGGGGCCAAAGCAGGATTGTGAGTTTGAGCCTAGCTTGGGAAACTTTTGAGACCTGGGGAAAAGGGAAGAGGAGCAGGGGGGAGGCTGGGACATACATGTTCCCCCAAAATGAGATCAGGTCTTGCATTACTTTTCTCTCCAAAAGATGAGACAGGGTTTATTTTCAGGGATGTCTTGTTTCTTCATGCACAGCAATCTATATTTATTCACTTATTTCTGTACAAATCCCACATTTCCTCAAATACAGTCATGCTGTCGTCATTGGGAACATCATCATAACTCTCCAAACCCGAATTCCTCCCTTTCCCACAGAACCACTTATGTCCAGCAACAGAGCTGACTTCTTGTCCACGTAGACTGCTCGTAGCGCACTAGCCACGCAGAAGTCAGTGATTTTATCCCATGAATTCTTCACCCAAGTCATGACCTCTTGCAGGCTGGCTTCATGAAGTTTCTGTTAAATTGAGTGTTAACTGAAGACTTACGAGACAGGAGTGGCACAAAAATGATGACAATTAAAAACGAACAGCCACACAAAAGTGACAAAAAATTACAGGCACCAAAATTCAGACAACATTTCTTTATTTCACATGAATGCATTAAGTCCATTAGAACACACGACGTATTGAGTCATAAAGATTCGCATGAGACACCACATCTGCTCGTTATCAAGTGCTTGGGTGTTGTGTCTGAACTCCAACTTGTCATTCAGCACTGTCTTGAGTTCATGTGTTTTCCAAGGCATTTACCTCTTGTTCAATGGTGCCTGCTTGGATACTTACAAATACTTAATTATAATTTATATTAGCATTTAAGTATATATATTAATATCATATTATCTATATTTAATTATATATTACTACTTTATAACATTGCATCTGTTGTGTGTTACAACTAAATGCATCTGTCTGGCCAAAGATCTTGACTGGGTTCTTTTGGGGTAGGACTTATGAACATGCTGAATAATCATGCATAGACTTATTTTCCAGTTAGGTCTTATTTTCAGGGAAATAGGGTAGCTCACTTCAAAGGCTCTGGGGTCAATCCCCAATACCACAAATGAATGAATAAATGCTTAAACAGATAAGTGAATAAAATAAACACCAAAACTACAAAATTATTAACCTGAAACCTGAGATACAACAGTATGACAGGGATGAGAAACTGCCAATCAGTGTCTCGTATACATGCCCCAAACACAACCCAACCCTCAAGTATTATTAGCGAGCAAATCCATCAACATTCAGGACTATGTCATGACCATGTGGGCTCTTTCTCAGAACAGCACAGTTAGCTGAAGATAAACCTATCAGTGTGGTTCCCAGTGCCCACGTTAACAGAAAGGATAAACACATCTCTTCGATGCAGAAAAGCCGTCTGACACAATCAGCCTGCTTGCCCACAGCAGCAGCCCGAGAATGCTTCTTGGCTCCATCAGAGCCTGGCTCTATGGGTCTTTAGTTGCTGTCCTGGCTGCCCTGGAGTCTTGAATTAGCTCAGAATATTCCCATCTCATGGCTGTTTTGACTATTGGGTGGCATGCAGCAGCATCCACTATATCTTTGACCACACCTCATAAAGACACTCACAAAAGAGCACTTCAGGAACTGCTTCAGAAAGTGGCAGGGATACGGAATGAGTGTGCTCGAAGTGAAGGGATTTTGAGGGGGATTCATGGCAATGTGCCTTTTCCTATAATAAATGTTCACTGTGTACTTTGATCACACCGTGTATTCCAAATTTCCCGAGGCTGCCACTGCAGACCGAACACATGCCCAAAGCCTGATCCCAGTGGAAGTGAGTGGAAGCTCCAGGCGGCGTCTTCCATGGCGAGGTGGCAGATATGCACTCCATTTGAAAACCTGATCTGCAATCCATTGATCCAGTGCAGTAACTAGACAAGTCTGTACTCTGTATGCATGCAGATTTCTATTTCTAAATGATAATAGCAAAGAATACTAATACACATGTTCGGGCAACTGAAGTATGTTGTGGTATGTCCTCAAGCGTTTAAAAATTTAAGACAGCGGGACCTTAATACTGTCTGAAACCGTACGTCTTACACCAGTGGTGCAAGTCTTCTCTGGTGGTGCAAGCCCAGGCGATTCTCTGCGGTGATGTACAGCGGGACCTTGGTTCACAACTGCTTTGTCTGCGAACAATTTGGTTTGCAAACAAACATTTGGCTGTTTTGTCTTCGTTTGCAAACTATATCAGGTGACATCTTCCCCACACACACGACTGTTTTTTCCAAAACTGTAGAACAGGTTTTTGGTTCTTTTTTGTCTTTTTGAGACAGGGTTTCACTATGCAGTTCAGGCAGCCTTGAACTTGCTTTATAGTCCAGGCTGGTCTCTAACTCCCAGTGATCCTCCTGCCTCAGCCTCCCAAGTGCTGGGATTACAGGTATGTGCCACCACACCCAGCTTAGAACAGATGAAGTTTGTGAGCCGAGGTACCACTGTATTTTCCTGTATTCTCTAGTTTAGGAGGAATACATACTTTGTTGGTTGATCCTACATACTGTCCAGTCCATTTCAAAATGTGAAACTCTCCTACAACACAAGCTCTGACATATGAATGAACTGCTCAGTGGCAAGGGCCACCTCGAGATGTCTCTGGTACCTGAGCGTGAAGTGGCTGCAAAAAGAAAAGATAACATGAAAACCTTTGGCCAAACAAGGCTGCTGAGGCCAATGCTGCTGGCCAGAGCGGAGGGCAGGGGGAGGGTCCACACAGGGCCACGGTCCTGCACAGGGCAGGTGTACTGTGTTCCATGACACACACACTTTGGCAGCTGGGGGCAGGGTAGCAGAGGAACAGGCAGAAGGCAGGGGACCAGGCAAAAACCTGCCGAGGCCTACCTGGATGGCCTGCCAGCAGGCCGGACTTCTAGACTTGTGAAGGACTTTCCACCCAGTCTCCTGGCCCAGGTTCAGGGCTCACAGGAGGCAGAGGCACTGCTGATCTTGCTGCCCAGGGTAGTGCGCACACTGTCTCCAGGAGGTGCGGCAGCCTAAAGGACACATCGAGGGACAAACCAGAACCAACACCAACTTCAGATGCTAATGGAGCACGGTGTGGGTTGCGGGTGACCAGGGAAGCTGCCACCACAGGGACTGGCCAGCATGGCAGGACCCTGGGTGTCTTCTGAGCTGCAGGGCCCGACATGCAGGCTCTCTACCCAACGCCAGCACCACCCTGAGGGGTCCCATGGAGAGCACCTCCCAGGGTAACATCTCCTACACCAGACTACACTGGGGAAACCACATGCTGGAAATCATGTAAATGTGAAGGATTATCCCGCTCACGTGGCCCACAGACAGCAACGCAGCGTCCAAGAAAGCGAGGGTCACCGGCAAAGGGGGATGGGCAGGCGTCTGCGCGTCACACACATCTCCCAACAGTGGCAGGCTAAAGCCTCTGCGGTGGGGAGGATATAGGCAGGGACCACGTCCACGCATCACCCTCCCACATCTGCATCTGCTCTGCTCTCTGTGGGGCCACTAAGACGCCGCCTGTGGCTTCTCCTCCCACAGCTGGGCCCTCCTCGAGGCCAGCACCCCATGCTGGAAGGAGACCCCAGCCCCATGTCCTGTGGTGACAGCACAGTCCTGAGCGCTACCATCCAAACAGACTCTCGAAACAAGAGCAGTGTCTACCTTCGTAACACACTGCCCCACTCTTCACAGTACAGAATACAACAAAATTAGTCACTTTTATTTAAAAGAAACCGTACAAATAAGTGCAAAATTAAATTTCATGATTAAATACACGTAAAGGCAACATGCATCCTTGACATCAAAACCCACGCAGGAAGTTAGTCGGTTACACGACAGAAAGGAAATAGCAGACTGAGGACCTGCTGTGATGCAGATTGTAAATATATGCAGCCTGAAATCAAAACAATGAAGCTTCTTTGGGGAAGGGAACTGAAGAAAATTAAATATATACCTCAAGGAGCACGGACAATGTGGAACCCACAGCCTGAGTTACCAAATCTTTAAAAATGGTATGTGCCTTTCATTCCCAAAATGTTAGTGTGTAGCTACTCAAAATGCTGGGGAGGCGGCAAGGGGTGGACGCAGCAGCTGAGGGTGGCCCCACACAGAGGCCCCAGGACATGTGGCCTGCTCTGGGGAGGAGTCCTTCGAATCAAGGGACAGTGTCTGTGCTAACTAATTTTCAGTCTATGCACTGCTTTGTTCCCAACATGTCACAGGTAAACTGCCTGAACCCAGATTTAAGTGGGAAAGCCAGCCACACCTACTCCTGGAACCCGAGGTCGGCAGCGGCGGCGGCGCTCTGCTTACTGGGGCTGCTCTCTGCTCCCTCCCACCGCTGCCCCGGGGCTGGGACAAGCGTCGCTGGTGCAGGTGGCTGGCTCTCACAGCTGGGACCTGGCCTGGGCTGTGCGTTCCCATGCAGCTCAGGGCCAGGGCTGGGTGGGGATGGAGTCAGCGCAGAGATAGCTCCACTGCCTCTGGCTTCCTGGCACGGTCCCCAGGTTCACGAGGAGCCTCTGCTGGAGTGAGGATGCGGTTGGTGGAGCCACTAATGCTAACGTCACAGTTGAACTAAAAGGTGGCGGCGCTGGGTGGGCCACTGAGTGTCTGCGGTGCCTTGGTGATTATTCTTTAATGCAGGAAATGGGAGCCTTTCTCAGGAAGGCGGACAGCTCAGATGGCTTGAGACCCAAGTCCTGAGCAGTCCCTCCAGCCCCCACTCCCCAAGGCCCAGGGCACTGGCACCAGCCCCGGGCATCTGCAGGGTGCTGGGTGGCTGGCACTTGGATGAGAGCGTCACAGCTTGTCATCGGTCATCTCTAGGAACTGTGCGTACACGTCCCGGATGCACTCGCCCTTGGGGTTGAACAGGAACTTGTAGTAGCTGCCGTCGGCACAGATGGCTAGGACAGGAGATGCTGTGTTGGCCAGAGCTGCACTCTCTAGGCTCTGAGGCAAGTGCCACGCTGCCCGCAGCTCCCACCCACCAGGGTATCACATCCCAAGAAGCCACTCACCAATGACTGCGTTTGGCTCCGTCCCAAAGGCACAAATGCAGGGAGAGCCAGAGGGGACCTGGAACTTGGAGAAACTCCATTTGGAACTGAAGTATTTTGGAAGGAAGCTGGCTGACGCCAAACTGCAAGGACAAGGAGGGAAAAAAAGAATAGAAAAGACACAGAAATATTACCTACTTAAACCTAGAGAGCTGTTAAAAACATGAAAGTGCTCAAAGTTTTGAACTGAATGATTTCTTCAATTCTACACTTTTTAAACTTTTACTTACAGAAAAACTGATGTTTGTTGTTTTCATTTCGTTTTTTTGACAGGGCCTTGCTATGGCATTTAGGCTGGCCCTGAATTCACTATATAGCCCAGGATGGCCTCAAACTTGTGGTGATCCTCCTGCCTCAGCCTCCTGAATGCTGGGACTACAAGTGTGCGCCACCACACCTGGCTACAACTGGGTTTATAGTAACAGCAGCCACTAGCAGCAGGTTTCTTCTGCCATCAGCAGACTCTGCACGGACATGAACCACCTGGCACAGCTGAGAGCTCAGCACACATCTCCTTCGGTGACAACCTCACTCCAGGTTTGCCACACTGAAGCAGCTGCTAACCCTGTCCCTCCAGGGTCTTCCCTGCCAACAGGCCTAGAACCTACCTAGACTGCTTATTCCTTTTTGGGTCCTCAGCTGCAAAAATGTGCACTGTGCCATGGTCACTGGACACACAGATGAGGGAGGCATCCTGGTTGAAGTTGATGCTGTGGAGAAGATGAGATAAAGCTCAAGCTCTGTGCGGACCCCGAGAACGGGTGTGATGCGCACAGCACCCCGTATAAGTTTGCGCCTCAGAGACCTCCAAGTCCCAACCTAAGGTGGCACTTGAAGAAAGGCCCTCTCTTCCATTTGTTGTTGTGCCCTTGGGCCAGGGTTCAAGCTGCAGGCCAGGGCCCAGTGGTCTCAGCCTAAGCACAGGGGTGAGACTCACGGGAGGAGGCTGGAAGGCCCAGGAGGCACAGGCCATCCTAGAACTGGGCGCTGGCCCCATGCGTCTGCGAGCCGAGCCTTTAGGTGCAGAGCAGTGGCAGCTGAGGCCGGCACCCCACACACAAGGTGTTGCTGGTGAGGAGCCCCAGGCTCCGCCCAGCGGGGCTTTTGCACATCAGCACTGCAGACCCTTGGGACCTCAGACTGGTCTATTTCAGAACTCACTGGCCAAGAGTTTAAGGGCCAGCAAGGCCTCTAGTATTTATTTTTAAAAAATTTTTAATTTTTTGCCTTTTTGAGACAGGGTCTCGCTATGCAGTTCAGGCTGGCCTTGAGCTCACTTTATAGCCCAGGCTAGTCTCGGACTTCCAACAATCTTCCTGCCTCAGCCTCCAGAGTGCTGGGACTACAGGCGTGTGCCACCATGCCTGGATAGCATTCGTTTTAAAATGCCACAGAAACACAACTTGGTTTTTGTGTGTGTGTGTGTGTCTTTTTGAGACAGGGTCTCCCTATGCAATTCAGGCTGGCCTTGAGTTCACTTTGTAGCCTAGGCTGGTCTCGAACTCACAATGATCCTCCTGCCTCAGCCTCCCGAGTGCTGGGATTACTGGTGTGCGCCACCACGCCCGGCAGAAACACAACTTGGAATGAGGTGCAAGCACAAGATCAAGCCATCAAAAGACGAGTGCCCAAGCCCGGTGCTGAGCCCAAGTCAGACACCCACAGTGGTCACTAGGTATTTACAGAGGTACCAGGGACTGAGCCTTGGGGGGAAGGCATGTGCACGCCAGGCAAGGGCGCTGAGCTACACCTCTAGCCTAATTTTTTAGACAAAGTCTTACTAATTTGGCTGGGCGGGCTTTGAACTTGCAATCCTCCTGCCCAGCCTTTGTAGTAGTAAGGATCACTGGGATGGTCCACCACTCCTGGCTCTACGCTCCTTTATTTTTACGTATATACCACATAACAAAGCAAAACTCAGTTAATAGCAAAAAGAACCAAAACCGCCCACCTAGCAGCTATCAGGGTCAGGCCATGAGTCCTTACCAGTAGATATTGGCTGCTTGAGATCCTCTTCGTAGTTCCTGGATTAAATGCCCTGATGAAGTATCAAATATTCTTATAAGGGTCCCCTTTGAAAAACAGTGAAGTGTTTCATTATCAACAATTCACAACTCCTGAGTCTTTGAGATGATTTGTACTCACAAGCCCCCTGGCCCACAGACCCTTTCCCAAACTCCCCACCACACAGGGCCGCCACAGATCCGAGAATGCACTGGCAGCTGAGTCCCATGGACCAGCCAGGGCAGGGCATGGATGGGAGATGACACCTGACAGATGCCGACACCCGTCCCCCTGGCCAATGCCCTAGGACAAGGCCCAGGCTCCAGGTCTGCCTCTATCCCAGACACGTGCCCACCTGCAGAAAGTCACCTGAAGTCGGACCCCCACTGGCAGGCATAAAAGCAGTCCATGATTCTGTGTAACGGGAAATGCAAGGATGGAAGGCCCAGACTGTCCCATCTACCACACTGGCCTTCCCAAGAGAGGATGCCCAAGACTCAGGAAGGACTCACAGCTGTTTTTACCACTCAATAGAGTCCTTAGTGGCAGCAAGGGCAATTGCTACCACTTTTGTGGAGAGCATCAACCTCAATTAAACTTCCACTGTAGTAAGAAACCTGGTCTTGGTCCCAGAAGCCTCTCTCTCATGGGGGTGTGGGGAGGACTCCCCAGAGATGATTGCTTCACCACTGTGAAATGTTTTACAGATGCCCCTGAAGTCTCAAGTAACCTAGAAATCACTGTACTGGACACACCTAGCATTCCAACACCACAGCCTGCCTACCGTATACATAGCTCACTGCACGCTGACATCTGAACAGCGCCAGCAACAAGGCACAAGGGCTTTAGACCGAGGGTCTCTGCCTAGCACCACCAGAAAGTACCACACCAGGCACTGCTAGCCCAGAAATGGTGAAAAGGCAAAGCCTGGCTCCTGCTGAATACTTCTGGGTTGCTGTAGAGCTGAAAACCCCCTGATGTCAGTGACTGTGTACAAAGACACTGTGATGTGGGAGGGTACAACCTGTTCCAGCTAACTCGAAGGGCACTGCTGACGTGGGAAAGGGGAGTGTGGAGAAAGTGCGAGCTTGTGCTTGGGAGGGAGCTCTGTGATCACAGGGAGGGGTTTCAGGGTAAGGAGAGTCTAAGGGTGAAAGAGTAAGAGCAAATGCACTCCACAGAGTGTTCATAAGTTTATGTACAAGTGTATTTGTTGCTAACCCAGCAACATGCTGAAGAGCAACATCTAAAACCCACCTGGCCTCTGCTCAGCCCCATACGTGTGCCAGCCGCCGAGCCCACGCCCACCACACACAGCAGTGCGGCTCGACCCACACTCCCATTTCTGATTCCCTACAAACAGCCTGGGCTTGCAGGCTCATATGGACATGACAGTGGGTAAGAAGATTCACTTTTGCTGCTTCAAAATCCAAATTAATTAGGGCTGAAGGCAGCAAAAAGCACCCAGATAATGTTTTACAAAGCAGTAGTTCTGCCAGTCAGGCACAGTGAGAGGTACACGGGCAGCTCTGTAAATCGCAGACCACCGTGGCACCCTCTGGAGGTGACCAGAGGATAATGCTCCGTCACCAGCCTGCCACAACAGAAGCACAGAAATGAGCGGTGCTTGTTCATCTCTCCTGTGCTCTGCAGGACCCTGGCTGTGGGTCCTGCAGTGAAGCAGACAGCTGGGAGCCCCGGGCTGCACCACCCTGGACCTGGGAGGGGTACACACTTACTTTTTCGGAGGCAGTGGCAATTCTTGTTCCCTGTAGGTTGAGAGTGATGCAGCTCAGGACACCCTCGTGAGCAGGAATGTCCACGGGGGGCTTCTCAGTACTAGCCAGGTCCACGAGCTGCACGTGGCCTGTGTGGGTGCCCGGGAAGGCCAGGAGGGAGTTGTTACTATTGGGACACAGGACACAGAGGCCTGAATAGAGACAGAGGAAGCCATCAGCAGCTGATATCGTGCCAAAGCTCTGATTCCTCCCAACCAAAACCCATTTTTTGCTTAAAAAAAAAAAGACTATTTGCAATGTGCATTTGTAAAGGGTATCAGGGATGACAAAGTGACCACCCATGAGACACTCTCACAAGTGGAAACACATGTTCTGAACAACTGATTATTGAGTAGAATGCCACCTGTCTTTTGTGGTGCTGGCTACTAAGAATGCAATACCATACTACAAAATATACAAACTGCTCCAAGCTGGGGATGGGAGCACACACCTGTAATCCCAGCAAGAGGATCCCAAAGTTCAAGTCCTGCCTGGACAACGTAGCAAGACCCTGTCTCAAAATTAAAAGGAAGTAAGAAAGGGCTAAGGATGTAGTTCAGTGATACAATACTCTTGGGTTCAATCCCTAGCACCCCCAACCCCATACAAACAGAAAAACAACTCTATAAGGAATAGCTTATGGGAAGCTGCGTGGTGGGGAGCGCCGGCCTTTGGGCCAGCCCCTAGCTGCGCAGGTGCCCAGGAGGCAGGCAGTCGGTGCCCGGGAACCCGCGCGGCGGTGTGCGCTGGCACGCGCCGGCCCTCACATCAGTTGTCGCCACACAGTTGAGAACTATCATGGCACAGAGAAGCAATGACACAACTGGCCTGCCACGCGCCGGCCACAGAGGCCCACCCAGGGATGTGTGTGAATCATCCCGACATGGAGAAACCCCTGGGAATACATGCCACACAACGGGTTGCTCTTGCCTCTGCTGCTGAGAACCAGAAAGGTCCAGAGTCAGTGGAGGAGCAGCTGCTGAACAAGGACTTGGAGGACACAAGAAAACAGGCTACGCCTGAAGACTCAGAGGTCTAGTTGACTGGGGTCACGAGAGCCGTTCAGAAGCTGGAAACCAGCAGGACCTTGGAGGTCCAGGAGAGGTCCTTGGAGAGGTCCTTGGAGAGGACCAGGAGGACCTCTCCCCAGGAGGACCTGGGGAGACCCCCTGGAAGCCATTCTTCCCCTGACAGTACAGGCTGCAGTGAAGGAGCACATGGAGCTCCGGAGAGATCTGCACTGAGATTCCTGCTGCCTGTGCTGATGGATGGGGAGAGGACACTAAGTGGTTGTGGGGTCCCAATGCGCTGGGAGGCTGGAAAGAAAAAGCTACAAAAAATGGCTTTTGCCCCAGAGGGCTCATTTGAGATGTTAGTAAAAATTGCCTCCTCAGTATTCTATAGCCGTGACAAGGAGGCAGCCAAGGAGAAAAAACAAAGAGACCAAGAAAAAACTGCTGCTTTTGCTGCAGCACTAAGAGAAACAGACCCTAAGTCCTTTTCTCGGGGCCCCAGGAAGAACTCAACAACTAAATTCATCTGCTACCACTGTTAAAAGCCAGGCCAGCTCAAGAGGAACTGCCCTAAGAAGCCCCCTGGGCCATGCCCTGAATGCAAAGGAGACCACTGGAGATCTGCCTGCCCTCTGAAGCAGAGGCCCCAGAGCTCAGACCCATCCTACCACTTAGTCTAACAGGAATGAGGGGGCCCGGGGCATACTCTGCCTTTTCCCTCTGGCCAGACTGTCGTCTCCATGGAGGAGCCCCAGGTAATCATGACTATAGAGGAAAAAGAAAACAGCCTGTTGCTAGACACAGGTGCAAGTCTCTCGGTCCTTCTTTTTTTTGTTGTTTTTTTTTGGTTTTTCTCCGGTACCGGGAACCGAACTCACGGCCTTGCGCATGCCAGGCAGGCGCTTTTGCCGCTGAGCTAAATCCCCAGCCCCTCGGTCCTTCTTTTCAATCCTGGCCTTCCTTCCAGCCGTCCCACCTCAGTGAAAGGAGTCACTGGTGAGGAGCTAATATGCTATTTTTCACAACCATCAGGCTGTAACTACTTGTTAGATCTTTCTTGCGTATCTCCTGTCTTCCTCAGAAACCACTTTGAAGATACCACCATGTATTACAGCAGCCACTGATATTTTCCTACTAATCTGTCCATAACACTGTAATGTTTATATTGTCTCTATGCTATTTCATAAATGGATGTATGTTTATTACTATGTGTTTCCTACAACAACCATTGAGAATAGTCAATGATTATTCAATTGGTCTCTCATGTATAGCTCTATTTATTTTCTTTAGAAACCACTTTGAATATACCAAAGTATAGTACAACCGTTGATAATAACCTACAACTTTTGTCTGTAACTCACTACTGTCTATTTGTTTTCCTGAGAAACTATCTTGTAGATAACAATATGTAAAACCACCACCATTGATAATTTCCTACCACTTTGCCTGTAATTCAGTAAGCCCCCCTATTACTATGTTATCCTTCTTTTACTCTTTAAAATAATAAAAAAAAAAGAATAGCTTAAGCAAAGTCAGGCATGGTGGCACACGCCTGTAATCCCAGCACTTGGGAGGCTAAGACGGGAGGATCACCATGAGTTTGAGCCCAGCCTGGGCTACATAGTAAGACCCTGTCTCAAAAAACCAAAACAAACAAACAAAACCCCTAAGAAACATGCTTTCAAGTACATTTAGCAAAAGATGCATAAGCCTTACTCAGGAGGACCTCACATCCCTGGCGCACGGCCGTGACCACAAGGCCAAGCCGAGTTGGCAGCTACAACCAACACCTCAGCAAAGCTGAGAGCTACAGGGAAAACAAAGGGTGAGGATGCAGGGACTTCTAGGGTGAAACCAGAGGAGTGACACTGCCCGATTTCGGGAACCCAGGGCAGAACGACTTGGCCCAGGACACAGACCAGCACCCTGAGGCAGCGAGGCAAAACTGGGATGTACACCCTGGCAGAGTGCACAGCCAGGCGGAAGTTCGGGATGGAGGGGAGGCGGCGGCTGAAGCATCCACAAAACAACTTACTGATCAAAGCAAAAATGCCAAAGTAATTCAGGGCAAAAAGAGGTCTTTAAAATAATAAAAGAAAAAAAAAAAGAACCTGGGCCTTCATCTTACATACAAAAAATTAACCTAAGCTGGATGAGACTTAAGATCTTACGTGATTAGACTTTGAGAATAAAATACAGAAGTCTGTTAGATGAGGGCTCTATCCAGGATGCAAGAGGAACTTTAGCATCTCATAACAACACAATCAGCTAATTACAAAATGCAGGCAGACACAGAAGCATGCACACCTTATATTCTCAGCACTCTGGAAGGCTGATGGCAGAGGATCTTGAGTTAGAATCTAACATGTGCAACTTAGTGTGACCCTGTCTCACAATAAAAAAATTAAAAAGGGCAAGGGAAGTAGCTCAGTGTGAGGCCTTGGGTTCAATCTCCAGTGCTGACCCCCCAAAAGGTCACAGTTCACAGAAGATATGCAGATCAGCAGTGTGTGAAAAGATGCTCACGTCCCTGGTCCTCCAGGAAGACACTATCAGGGTGTACATCCCTGGCTGCTTCCTCCCTGCCCTGCCCTGTCCACGGCTGCCCTGAGGTGAGCAGCTTTCTGCTGTATTCCTCTGCCAGATGCTCTGCCTCACCACAGCCCCAACAGCCATGAAGCTGGCTGATGGAAGCCTCTGACAAGAGTCAAAACAAGCCTTTCCTCCCTCAGGCTGACGACCACAAGGCACACTAGCAAACTACCTAAGTGGTGAATACAGACAACTCCCTTACTATGGAAAGTTAAACATAGCTGGGCACAGTAGCACACTTGTAGTCTCACTTGGGAGGCTGAGGCAGGAGGATTACTAAGCCCAAGAGTTTGAGACCAGCCTGGGCATAGCAAGATTCATCTCAAACAACATGAGTTATATAATTTATATCCCAAGATAGCTACAAGAAAAGCTCAAAATCTAGCCAGGTGTGGTGGCACACACCTGTAATCCCAGCACTCGGGAGGCTGAGGCAGGAGGACCCTTGCAAGTTCGAGACAAGGCTAGGTTACAAAGTGAGTTCAAGGCCAACCTGAACTACACAATGAGACCCTGTCTCAAAAAGAAAAAAAAAAAAGGAAAAAAATAAAAAAAACAAAGCTCATAATCTTTACAAGGATATGAGATGACCCAAGGAACAACTGAGCTGACCTTAGAACCCTCTAATCCAGGAGACAAGGAAGAAAATGCTAAAATCAGAGTTCAGTGCTCCAACGTAAGGAATAGCCTGAGGACTTGGTATGCTCCAGGGGCCCACCTCCAGGTCTTGGGATGGAAAAGTAGGGATTGGGAAGCACCGCCCAGTTGTGGCACAAAGTGTGGCTTCAACACTGTAGGCCCAGAGAGCTCAGGGCCTTGGAAGGCCAGAGCTGGCTCATCCTCCAAGCTTTCCTGGGGGGCAAAGCATGCCCCACCCCACAACAGTGCTGAGGCCCAGACACCTCCCACAAGACAGCCTGCAGCCCCAGGGCTACGTACCACCATCCACCCTCGAGGTGCTCACCTTTAGGGTTATAGCAGGTCTCGAAGACGTGCAGCTGGTGAGGGTTGTGTGTGAATGTGAACACTTTGATCATGGAGTCCAAGACAACTACAATTCTGCAAAGAAAAGATGATCAGAGTTCCATGCCACAAACAGTGAAACATAAACGTCTTGGGATTTCTAGTCTTTTCTTTTGGTTTCTTGAGACAGGGTCTCACAACTAGCCCAGGCTGGCCTTGATCTCATTAGCTCCTCCTGCCTCAGCCTCTTGAATGCTGGGATTACAGGTGTGCACTACCCTGCCTGGCTTATGATTTCTGTTCTTACCTTTTTTGAAACTCAGAATCACTGGAAACACCATGTACAGAAAGGACTAGTTTTGACTAAGGCCCTAGGCAAGGGGCCTTTGGAAGCTGGGCCCCAGGGGCAACTGGCAGGCACATGCCCCAGCACAACACAAAGGGGGGCATATATCAAACCTGGCCCAGGTCAGCCTGAGAACACACTGCATATGGAGGAACCAAATGAAACCCACACAGTAGAAATTGCTCCTTCCTTCCTTTAGACTAAGCTACACCCCTAGCCTTTTATTTATTTATGTTTTTATTAATTATTGATTAACTAATTGGAGACAAGGTCTCACTATGTAGTCCAGGCTGGCCTTGAACTCACAGTGATCCACCTCTTCAGTGCTGGGATTACAGGTCATACCACCACACACAGTTACAAATCATGCTTTCATATTCATATGGAGATTTTTATAGTTAAGAACAGTTTGCAAGCAGATCTTCGATCTGGTTCAAGCTTCTGTGCTACCAAGGGTTCCCCACAGCTCAGTGCTCAGTGCTGGCCCACACAGCCCGTATCCCCCAGGTTTCAGGCCCCAAGTGTGCCAAGTCCTCAGGCTGTTCCCTGTGTCCTATAGATGATGAGAGGCCTCTTAAGTCAGTATTAGGACAGCCTGTGAGGAGACAGCAGATGCCGGGAGGGACAGTGCCATGGGAGGACCTCCACACTTCTCACCCTCTCTAGCACTTGGCGATGCCCAGCTGGCACAAAGCCAGGGCCCCTTCAGGGCGCTCCTAGAAGTCATCCACGCAGACCACAACCCCCTTCAGGCCCCAAGGCCAGTTGAGATCCTTACCTTCTTCCAGCAGCCCTGGACATGCTGGTCATAAGCTAGAGTCCCTGACATTTTAATACAGCATTTCTGAAAATGTTTTTCCTGTGAGAGAAAAGCAGTGCAGTGTCTCACGGGAACATGAATACCCCTTCAATAAGGACACGAAACTCACCTATCTCGCCGCAGCTTCACTGCTTTGACCTCCGTGGAAAACTCGATCTCTATGACAGTCTTCTTTTTGAGGTCGTCCCAGATCATCACTGCAACGGCAGCAGAGTGCACCCACTGCAGCAGGCTCCCTCAAGAGCATGCACACAAACACACTTAGTCTCTGCTAGCCCTTCCCAGCCCCATCGAGTGGATAAACAATGGGATATTATTCAGCACTGAAGAGAATGAGCTATCTAAACAGGAAAGATACGGAAGAAATGTATTTTAATACTGCGTTTCTAAAATACATTTAAGAATGTACACAAGACATGATCGAAGCATATGGTGAACATTTAAATTTAAAATTACACTCAAAGACACTAAGTCCCCTGCCTGTCTTCCCTCCTCAGTACTGGGAATTGAACCCAAGGCCTTCACACTGAGCTACAGCCATAGCCCTTTTCATACTGTATTCCTCCCTATTAGTTCTTCAGTTTGAAAATGCTTATCTCATTATTCTTGCCACTTTCTGAAGCAGTTCTGGAAATCCTTTTTCATGTGTCTTTACAAGGTAGAATCAAAAATACAGTGTCTGCTGGGCATGGTGGCACATCCTGTAATCCTAGCACTTGGGAGGCTGACGCAAGAGGATTGCTGCTAGCTCGAGGCCAGCCTGGGCTACATAAGTGAGTTCAAGGTGAGCCTGTACTACATGGAGAGACCTTGTCTCAAAAAAACCAAAAAAGGTAATTCTCCAACAGGTTTTTGAGTAACTGTACTTTTTGGTACAACCTAAAACCACCTTTAAAATACAATTTATTTTTAGAGACCTTTTATGCTCATACCAAAATTGAATAGACTTGCTGGGCATGGTGGCACATGCCTATAATTCCAGCACTTGGGAGGCTGAGGCAGGAGGACTGTTGTGAGTTCAAGGCCAGCCTGGGCTATAAAGTGAATTTAAGGCCAACATGAACTGCACAGCGAAACCCTGCATCAAAAAACACCCTCCCTCCAAAAAAACTGAACAGAGGCTGGGCGTGGTGGTACAAGCCTGTGATCCCAGCACTTGTGAGGCTGAAGCTGGAAGATCACCATGAGTTTTGAGACCAGCCTGAGCTACATAGTGAGTTCAAGGTCAGTCTGAACTACACAGTGAGATCCTGTGTCCAAAAAAAAAGGAGCAGGGAGTTCCACATATTTCCCCCCAACACACACACAGCCCCACTGTCACACAAGTGTGACTTCTTGATAGTCAATGTACCCACACTGACAGGTCCGCACCGAAGCACAGATCTCCATCTGGGTGTGCTCTGTGTGTGTGCAGCATGCAGACTCTGACAGGTGTGGAGAGACACGGACCCACTGTCACTGTGCCCTGCAGAACAGCTGCCTTGCCTTGATTCCCTCTAAGCTTTGCAGTGTTTTACTACTGTAAAACACATTAACACCAATCCCTCTCAATACTCCCCCTTGCTCTGAACACCTGCCCTATCATTCTTGCCACCCTTATCTCTATTTCCGTCATGGCTCCCTTGGTGTCCCGAATCAACTGAAAATGTTTTACCTTTCTCAGTCATTCGCCTTTGGAAAGAGTCAGAATCATGGGTGCCAGGTCTAGTGAATAAGGTGAGGACACAGTGTAATGTTTCTCATGAGCCTGTCTTTCTACTGGATGGTTCTCAGCAGCAGTCGTCACTATATTTTTGTTTTCGGTTTGTTTGTTTTTTAGAGGCAAGGTCTTCCTATGTAGTGCAAGCTAGCCCTGAACTCACAGAGATCCTCCTACCTTAGCCTCCTAAGTGCTGGGATTACAGGAGTGTGCCACCATGCCTGGCTCAGCCTCCAATTTGTGATTCTCCTGCCTCAGCCTCCTTAGTATCTGGGATTACAACTATGAACCACCACACATGACTACTTCTTGAACAATTTAAATTTTTTAATGAGAGAAAGACTTTGCAGGTGAAAGAGACAACAAAGAGCAACTCTGACAGAGCCTGGAAGGAGCTCCCAGCTTCCCCACTGCCTGCCTTCCAGCTCCCTTTCCTCAGGAATGATCACTTCTCTATGACCAGACAACCATCAGCTCAGCAGCAGTGGGGCTCCTGGCCACTCTCAAGTTGAGGATAGAGTAATTCTTTTTTTTTTTTTGGTCTTTTGTCTTTTCTTCTGGTACCAGGAATTGAACTCATGCCCTTCTGCTTGCCAGGCAGGCGCTCTGCTGCTGAGCTAAATCCCCAGCCCCGAGGATAGAGTAATTCTTACTACACTGCCAGTCACTGGCTGAGCAGGACCCCAGGATCACGCTGGGTCCCTTCCCTCTAGCACCTTGTCACGGCAGACGCACTCCCTCTGTGCAGTGCACAGACACACCCAGGTGCTGGAATCTCAAGTTGACTCTTTTACTTTCTTACCTGCCAACAATCTCCTTTTTTAAGTTTTTATTACTGGGGATTGGACTCAAGAGCATTCACACTGAGCTACATTCCAACTGAGTCTCACTGAGTCTCATTACACTGAGTCTCACTGAGTTGCCCAGGTGGGACTCAAGTTTGCAATCCTCCTGCTTCAGCCTCCCTGAGTGCTGGGAGTAAGGGCAGGCACCACCATGGCCTGCAGTACCTTTCATTTCTAGGCTCTTGGTCCAAAGCCAAAGCAAAGGTGTCAGTGCTGGTATCACCCGAGTGCCTTCCACAGTCAAGAGTGAGTCTGGGGCCCAAGGCCCAGCAAGTCCCCCAAGGCCTACGCCTCTGCACAGGACCCTTTCCTTGCAGTGCCAGCAGGGACCCAGGCCTCCTGCAGACTAAGTGTACACCCTGCTTTGGAGCTGTGCAGCACCAGCTTCTTCACTTCTGGCTTAGCCTTCTTACCCCAAAGATGTGGCCTCAGCATAGCCCTCCTGGTCTTCGCTTTCCTGCTTCCTCTCTGACTGCCTTCCTGTCCCCAGCTCTCTCCACCAAACCACCCACCCAGAAGCCGAGGTCTACTCCGAAGCACAATGGTCACTTGGCTAGCGCAGGCAGCAGCCTCCCACACCTTGGGTCTTGCAGCCCTGGCACTGGCAGGTATGCACATCTGCTTCCCTCTGCCTTTTCTGTGAACAGTGCCAGCATCCCCATGTCTCCCCTAGCACTCATGCAGACTCTGGACCACCGCCTTCCCAGCACGCACCAATTGCCTATCTCTTAGGCACTTCCTTGCCAGGCATTCAGGACCCGGGTCTGCCCATCCCCTTCCCACTCAGCAGCCCCATGGCCCAAGTTCTGCCTTCCTCTCTGTACCCTTCCCCGCCACCAAGCACTGGGCCATGCTGCACAGGTGCGGAACCTGCAGCAGGGTGGGGAAAGCCCATTCCTTTCTGTGCCTTACAAGTGCTGACCCTCAGCCACATCTCCATCACTGACTGCAGACAGCACTGCACACCCAGGGCCACACTGGCTTCTTGCTCTACATGGCTACCAGATTAGTGTTCCTTGGTCACATGGCTCCAGGAACTCCAGTGGCTCCATCCTTCCCCGAAGCCCTGCCCAGCCCAGTGTGGTACACCCCCATTTACCAGAGCAAGGCTAACTGTGCCATGGCCAGTCTTCCTGGCCCCTTCTTCCCAGCTTGTCCTTCAAACTGCACAGGGCACAAGAGCAGGCCACACATAGTCACTAATGGAGGTGGCCTACAAATTCAGAGACCCCCAGGCAGGGAAGGAGGCTCTCAATGGTGTGGCTACTTTACCTTTGTTGGGAGGGTATTTTGGCTTTTTTCCACCACCAACTAAAGCCAAATAGTTGCAGCGAAATAACATTTCCACATGGCCAACTCCTCCTTCTAAAAATTCTGAAATGATAATTTAAAAAAGACAATTTCAATACATTAATATGTTTATTTTACAACTTATAAAAGCAAGACGTGTCACAATCAGCATTTCATTTTTAATTGTGTTTACAACCAAGTATCAACACGGGAGCATGGCACCTGGCTACTACGCACACGGGCTCCAGACCTGGTCAGCACCTCTTGTCCTCAGCCAGCTTCCTTAGGGCGCCGCATCACACCAAGAGGCCAACTCACTGAAATAAGCTGTGGACTGAGAAACACACTGCAAGTCTTAACAGGCCTATAAGTGGAGCTGCTTCCTCTTAACCTTCTGCTCCACTCAGGTGGGAGGGCTCAGATGTGCCAGGGAGAAACTCCTAGTCCTTTGTAGCTCCCCAAGTGAGCAGACAACCTGCCCTTCAGCTCAAGACACAAAAGGCACAGCGAGGATACATGGGGAGCCACCGTGTGGAAGCTGGTGGCGCCACTAGGGCAGACTTTCACTCCCCAGGCCTGGCTGTGTACCTCGGGTGACGGGGGTGAGTTCCACTTGTCCAGGACAGGAAAAGGTCCAACAGGACTTGTCCTCTGCTCAGTCAGTACAGGGTCTGACAGACGCCTGCAGAGCACTGCACAGTATGTCCACAGCAAGAACTGCCTTTCCAACAGACAATTTATAGTCGTCACTACATTGCTGGCTACAGAAGAAGGTGCTGATGCAGATGCCTGCCATGTCTCTTCCCTGGGCAGCACAGGACACAGCCCTCCAGCCAAAGGGTTTCCTCCACCACACTCAGCCAGCACAGGAGGGCCGCAGTAACTCTTGGAGAAGCAGGAACTGTGAGGGACCAGCGCCCAGGTGGCCTCTGCATTGCCTTCCTTAAGATAAATGTGGCCATCTCAGCAGGAAGGAGTAGTCTTCTAAATAAGTGGGGTGGGGGAAACCGGTCTCCACATGCAGCAGAATGAGGTTGGACCCTATCAATACCACACATCAAATTAACTCAAGCTGAGTGTCGTGGCACACACCTGTACCCCAGCACTTGGGAGGCTGAGGCAGGAGGATCAACGCAGTTTTTTGAGGCCAGCCTGGGCTACATGATGAGTTCAAAGCCAGCCTGGATTACATAGCCAGACCCTTTCTCAAAAAATAAAAAAATAACTAATTTGTTAATGGTCCTAAATGTCAGGCCTGAAACTATAAAACTCCTCAAGGAGAAAACAAGGGAAGTTTCATGATGTTGAATTTGAGAATGATTTCTTGGCTATGAATAGCAAAATCCCAAGTAGTACAAGCAAAAATAGGCAAATAGGACAATATCAAACTTAAAAGCTATACTACAAGACCCAGAGCCCTCTATTGGCACAAGAGTTAAGTCATCCCAGCATTACCCCAGCAACTGAGCATCAGATAACAGCACATAAAGGGGTCATGCCCATGCTCAGATAGGAGTAGCAGCACCAGGTGATGATGTCACAGCCTGTGACTCATTAGCCAAGACTCCTTCGAGCTTTCACACAGCTAGGCAGTGCGCTGCCAAGGATGGGTGTGTGTGTTTATGTGCGTGTGTATGCTTGGACTGGCTACAATTTTAGCAGAAGCCCTCACAAGGTAGGAAATGCACTCTAACGCACTTTTCAGAGCAGGCCAAAAGCTGGTAGTCAGTGGAACGCTGCATCCTTGTGCTGGTGGTCAGCAAATTCAAGAGGAACCCTCAGCTGAGAATCACTGCCATAGATTGTTTATTCAGGGAATATCCAGTTCTTTAGTGTTAACTAACAGTGTTAGCTATGTTTGATATACGGATAGATTTTTATTGGGTGATTCATTTTTTTAAAAATTTTTGTGTTTTTGTAGACATCAAGTCTTGAACACTAAAAAATGATTACAAGAAAAAAAGGAAAACTGCAAATAGTGGAAGATGGTTTGAAGAGCTCTGGACAGAATCATCTGGAGTCACTGAACACAACGGGGCAGCGTTATGCATTCTGTGTAGTGAAAGTGCCACGTGTTCCACATCAAATGTCAAACAGCACCTTGACACTAACCACAAAAGTGTCGCCTAACTTGGTGAAACTGAAAGGAAAGAGTTTCTTTTCTTTGTTTTTTTGAGACATGATCTCACTATGTAGTTCAGGCTGACCTTGAATGCAATGCATAGCCCAGGTTAGCTTCAAAGATGCAGTGATCCTCCTGCCTCAGCCTCCCAAGTGCTGAGATTACAGGAGTGCACTACCATGCAGTGGAAAGAAATTTCTTGAAGGGAAAATCATTCCCAGTATCTTAATTTTCAGTTTTTTTCTTTTTTGCCTTTTTGAAACAGGGCTTCACTAGGCAGTTCAGGCTGGCCTTGAACTCACTTTGTAGTCCAGGTGGGCCTCAAACTCATAGCGATCCTCCTGCCTCAGCCTCCTGAGTGCTGGGATTACAGGCATGAGCCACCACACCTGGCCATTTTGCTGTTGTTTTTTGTTGTTTTCCTTTTTTTGGTAGTGGGAATTGAACTCAGGACCTTGAGCTTGCCAGGCAGGTGCTTGTGCCACTGAACTATATATCCCCAGCCCCGTTTTTTCAACTATCTTTCTAAAAACAAATCATCTGACAGCTGGCAGCTTCCAAATTTCACTGTGTATAGTAAAACATGACAAGCCTCTCTCCGATGGGATTTTATCAAAATGGTCATGTGTGGGAGTAATTTCCTTTTTCATCATTTCCCAAACAAGGAGAAAGTTATACAAGGCATCTCTGAGATGCCACTTGGCAGAAACTCTGTTAAAGATCAAGCCCTGCCCATGGCAAGTGATGTTAGCTCACCGCTGACTTACAAAAGGCAGCCAGTTGTTACTCCATTTGCTTGGATGAGAGCACAGATAAAAATAACCACCAAGGCTCCAGCTAATTTTGGTTATGCTGCTGGTGACACCATGAGAGAAGAGCTGGTGAAACTGGTGTCTTTGCCTGGAAGAACACAAAGGACGGATATCTAGTGCTGTAATGGAGGTCTTTTTGTCACAAGATGTAAGGCCAGAAAAAGTGGCCTCAATGGGGCACCTTGCTTGGTGGGGGCAACATCTGGTTTCATACAGCCCTTTGTTAAAGAAATAAAACATCCAGTCATTCAGTTTCACTGTACCTCAATTTACCAATGCTTCTATTTGCAAACAAAAGCTCCGTTTGCAAACTCCTTGTTGGGTGACAAACACAACTATGGTCATCTTCCTCACACAAACACAAACATAGCCATTTCCCCAAAAATCATAAAACAAATTAAGTCTGCAAACTGAGGTACCATTGTATGATACATCAAGAAGCTCTTTGTGCCAGGCAAAACAGCAAAAAATTCGACAAGATGTCATAAAAATGGTGAGTTACACCATGGCTCATGCTCTTAATTCTCAACAGTTTCAAGCACTGCTTGATGAACCTCGAGCACAGTATGCTTTACTTATGTACAATAATGTCACGTGGCTGAGCAGTGGGAAAGTCCTGGAAAGATCTGTAGCCTGCTTGGATGATATTAGACTGTTTATGAATGAAAAGGGGCAGGAATATCCAATCTCACTGATATAGCCTGGCTTACCAACCTCCGCATTTTACAGATTTTTTTTTTACTAAACTTCAGTATACTAAACAAAAACTCAAAAGTGGCTGGGTGTGGTGGCACAAGCCTGTAATCCCAGCACTCGGGAGACTGAGTCAGGAGGATCCTTGCGAGTCTGAGACCAGACTGGGCTGCAAAGTGAGCTCAAGGCCAGCCTGAACTGCAGAGTGAGACCCTGTCTCCTTAAAAAAAAAAACAAAAAAACAAAAACACGCACAAAAACTGTAAGGTGTAGGGAAAATAGCAGAAAGAAGTTTGTGGTATCAAAACGTGAGAGAAAACTGCAGGTTAAAAGAGAGCTTGAAAGTGGTGGCTGAAGTATTTTCCAAATCTAAATATGCATTTAGAAAAAAGTCTACAACATTTGCAGACAATCCTACAAGCCATCAGAAGATCTACAAGGATTTTCTAGCATTGTAGCAGCTGCAAAGGAGAATTTTAGTAATAGATTTTTACATTCTAGAAGATGAAGACAACTATGTGTTTTCTCCAGATAAGGCCACATTTGAAGAACTTAAAAAAAAAAAAAAAAAAAAAAAGAACTTGATCTTTCCTGCTTACACTGTTTAGATTTTGGAAATCTGGAAATGGAGCTATCAGAATTTCAAGGAAGTCCTATCTGGAAAAATAAATTCTATGACCTGCGTGCAACAGTTGAAAAGATAAAGAATGTGAAGAGATGACAAAAGCACAGTTGGTAGTTCTAAAAATGAAATCAGGGGCTGGGGATTTAGCTCAGCAGCACAGCGCCTGCCTGGCAAGTGCAAGGTCATGAGTTCGATTCCCGGTACCGGAAAAAAAAAAACCCAAATAAATAAATAAATAAAAATGAAATCCAAGCTGGGTGTGGTGGCACACACCGGTAACTGCAGCACTCTGGTGGCTGAGGAGGAGGATCGTGATGAGTTTGAGGCCAGCCTGGGCTACATAGTGAGTTCAAGACCAGCCTGAACTGCACAGCGAGATCCTGTGTCAAAAAACCAAAAAAACGAAAAAACAAACAAAACACCTTAAAGTGTGGAATTCTTTATCAAATAATTTTAAGTCAATGAAAGCACCTGGGATTGTTTTTCTGACTTTGGATCATCTTATGCTTGTGAGCAGCTGTTTTCAGCTTGGAATTATATCAAATCTGATACCAGAACAGACTAACAGATGATGAGTGCTGCATGTGTTGCTCTCAAATTAACAAAGTGTTAGCACTGATAAATTATCAGCATCATACAACAGCAAAGTCGCATTAACAATGCAAAACCACACCAAATGCAAACTTTTACCTTTCAATAAAAAGCTGTTTGCATCACTGAAAGCTCTGCTATTGTGTTTTTCTTTTAAGACAAGATGTTCATGTCTGAGTTGATTTTTTTAAACTAAAATCTCAGTATTCAGGTTCAACTGCAGTGTTAGCACGCTGCAAAGAGTAAGTGGGTTTTGAGTTACAGTCTGGGCATATGTCTCTAAAATGTTTGTCATCACTGATAATCTGTGGAGCGAGAGAAAAACTGTTGCCGATCATTTAGCCAGGAAGAGGTTAATATCCAGAACACAAGACAAACTCTTGCAACTTAACAACAAAAATCAATCTGATTATTAAAAACTGTCAAAGCACTTGAATAAACATCCCTCCAAAGATGATTTACAAATGGCCAATAAGCACACATTAGATGCTTGGTCAGCAGTCATCAGACGACTGCACAACAAAATCAAAGAAGATTCTTCTACACACCATTAGCGCGCTGTCAGGAAACAGGGCCTGACATGTGCTGGTGACCCTGCAGAGAAATCTGGAACCTCACTGTCTGTTTCAGGTAGCTACTGTGGAAAACAGTACAGCATCGTCAGAAACTTACAAAAAGATCCAACAATCCCACCTCTGACTATATAAACAAAAGAAGTGAAAATAGGATCCCAAAGAGATACCCATCCACCCCTGTTCTCAACAGCATTAGTCATAAACATCAAGGTGCAGGAATAGCTCAAGGGTCTGATGAAGGCTGAACAAGCAAAATGTAGTACAATGGAACAGTAGTCAGCCTTACAAAGGAAGAAATGTTGGCACCTGCTACAACACAGATGAACCTTGAGGACTTTAAGCTAGGTGAAATAACCCAGTCATAAAAAAAACACATAGTGTACAACTGTCAAATATTAAAGTCTCTAAAGCAAATTCAGAGACAGAACAGGAAACCAGGCACACAGCCCTGTAATCCCAGCAGTCTAGGACAGCAAGGCAGGAGGATACAAGTTGGAGACTAGCCTGCTCAACTGTTTCAAAATACAGAACAAAAAGGGATGCAGATGTAGCTTAGTGTGAATGTGAAGGCCGTGGGTGTACCTCCCAGTACTGGGGGTGGGCTGGGCATTACCAGGTGCTGGGGAGGGAGAACAGGGACTTGTTTAAGGAGTTCAATGATACAGAGTTTTGATTTTGCAAGATGAAAAAACTGGAAAGATCTGTTTAACAACAATGTGACTATAACTAACATCTCCGATCTGCACACTTGAAGATGGTCAAGATGTTAAATTTTATGGTTTTTATCACAATCCAGAAAATAAAATGTCACTGCTAGAGGAACTTTTTGCCTTCTGGGGATTAGAAAAATAGCCATTCCCTCAAGGCAGGTTCAATTAGTTTTAGAAACAAGTCTACTAAAAGCAATCTGAGAAGAATGTCAAGAGATCATTAGTGTATAACTAGTGAGACACTGTTCAAACAAGAAAGAACTATCACTATCATATGTATACCATGTGAGCTTAAGCTTATAGGTAACCCTACTAATTAATGTGCAAATTGTCAGGCTAGTCTATTCAAGTCCTAAAAGCACTAAGTCACTTGATCCCTTAGCAAGACATGAGTCTGGTTACCAGAAACAATGAACTGTCAACAAATGCAAAATTTCTGAAATGTGACTCAGATATGGAGAACTAATTCAACCACCTCCATAAAAACAAAACAATACAAAACAAAGCTGAAGCACTTCCATGAAGACATACTATTATTCAGTCTTATAAAGGGAAAAAAGTATCAATTTTGCTAAAAGCTGGTTAAGTTCTATTTAAAAGTATTTTTTAACGTTTTAATTCAAAAGATACAGTATATAACTTTCTCTAAGCCTTTAACAAAAAAGTATTTTACAAAAGATGTAAACATTTTTTTCTGCTTGCTTGCTTACTTTATGTATGTATGTATGTATATATGTATGTATGTATGTATTTATGTATGTATGTATTTAGAGACAGGGTCTTGCTATATAGTTCAGGTTGAACTTGAACTCACTATGCAGCACAGGATGGCCTCAAACTTATAGTAATCCTCCTGCCTCAGCGTCCTGAGTGTTGGTTTTACAGGCATGTGCCACTACACCTGGCCTATGTCTGAAGCAATTTAGAAAAATGTCACTAACAACAAACCAGCCTGGTGTGGTGGTACAAGCCTTTAATCCTAGCACTTGGGAGGCTGAGGCAGGAGGACTGATGCAATTTCAAGGCCAGCCAGAGCTACATAGTGAGTTCCGGACTAGCCTAAACTACACAGTGAAATCCTGTTTCAAAAAACCAACCAACCAAACAACAACAAAAAAAACCCCAACCAGCTGACTGAGGAAACCAGGGGTGAGGTGGCTCAAGTCTATAATTCCAGCTATTCCAGGGGCTGAAGTAGGAGGAACCTGAAAATTGAGACTTAGGGCTGGCAGTGGTTCAGTGATAGCGTATGCACTATGAGGCTGTTGGTTTAAGGTCCAGCACCAAAAAAAAGCAAAACTAGGCAGAAACACCCCCATGGTCTCTGGACTTTAACCATGAAAAGAAAACCAGATTTTTAGGACCAAGTTGAGAGGCAGAGAAAGGGGAGGGGTGATCCCCCCAGCTCTCCCACAAAGCCCAAGGAGGGAAGGAGAGACTTTCCCTAGAGAAAGGGCTGCCTGGAGACCAGCTGGGTCTGGGCCCAGGGCACCCAGATGTCAGCGTCCAGGTCTACAGTCTCTCAGGTATGGGATCATTTGACAGCCTACTAAAGCTGCAGATATGGCCAGAAGACACAAAAGCCTCTGACTGACTGAAGGGCCAAGCTTCCAACAGACACCTGACATAGGGATGAGGAGTGACAGTTGCTCACGGGCAGAGTGCCACCCAGCACGTGGCCACAGGAACGCCACTTTCCACAGAAGGGCAGCACCCAAGGAAGCGAGGCAGACATAAGGTCTCTGCCAATGTGGCTCTCTGTTCTAGTCCCCACTTCCTTTTCTGTGGAGTTATTTTTTAAATGGAAATATCTCAGTTATGTCTCATTATAAAAACTGCATACTACACAATACAGAAAAGTACACACTAGGAAACACTGCTAAATGACATCATTTATGCACTTATAACTTCCTGTTCATAAACACTGTTCCAGCTCAAAGGAAGCAATACTGTCTACACTGCCCTTCCTTCCACCTCAGGATCCACAGGATGATAGCCATATTACTGCTGCAGTCCTCGCTATTTTAAGGGTGTACTATAACTACTAACCACTCAGGTCACCCCCCAATTTTTCTTTTCTAGTTCTGTTCTTTGTGTTTGTGTGTGTGTGCGCGCGTGCGCGCACGCGTGCATGCACACACACGTGCACACACCTGTACTGGATATTGAAGCTAGGGCCTTGCCCATGTTAGGCAAATGTTCTACCACTGAGCTCTATCTCCAGGCATTCTCCCCAATTTCTCATTACTAGAAGATGCTGCCAGTTAATATCTTTATACAAGCACCTGGTGTCTTTTGTCTGTTTTTTTCTTCAGATAAAATCCTTTAAGCATAATTTTTTTTTTTTTTTTT
>NW_004955506.1:523427-533214 GCF_000276665.1 Chinchilla lanigera | reverse complement strand
AAATCTGCTGTATTAATGGGAAAGTATCCAAACTGTGGAACTCAGACATCAAGAAACAACCTAATTTAAAAAATGGGCAAAAGATCTTAAAAGGTTTTTTTTTTTTTTTATTTTTTTTTTGGTTTTTCTCCGGTACCAGGAACCGAACTCACGACCTTGCGCTTGCCAGGCAGGCGCTTTGCCGCTGAGCTAAATCCCCAGCCCCGCCTTTAAGCATAATTGTTGGATCTGGGCATGGTGGCACACACCTGTAATCCCAGCACTAGGGAGATTGAGGCAGGGGGATTGTTGCAGGTTCAAAACCAGCCTGGGCTACATAGCTGAGAAGGCCAGCTTGAACTACATAGTGAGTCCATGTCACAAAGTTTAATTGCTGGATGAACTAGTATGTTTATTTAAAGTGAACAAATTTTGCCAAACTGGTTTAAATAAAGGTTTTACCAATCAGGGACCCACACCTGCCTCGTATTTCTACCAAACTCCAGGCCATCCCTACATTCTTCCCCACCTGACCATGACCCTCCCCCTCAGGGCCTCCCATTTCTCCTGGGCTTTCACCCGCCATGCGAGTGGGATTAGCAGCAAGCCCATGGGACCTGCTGCTGAGACATGATGACACCTGCAGGCCTGTGCTGTCATTTGGGCAGATGGCTGGATTGGGCAGATTCTCAACGTCCCTTGCTAGTCTATCATCTATGCATCTCAAGGCCCTACTGCAACATCGAATGTCTGAAACCACCAAGTGCGTGTGGGATGGTAAGCTTCACCTCTTGCCACATGGATCTGCCTCTAGGCTGCCAAGTCCCTCTGCTCCCCTCTGGCTGCCCACAACGCAGCCTACAAACACTGGTCACCACCCGAGACCCTTGGCTGAGCCAGGGCTGAGCTATACACCTTAGGTTTATCTCTGAGAGATAGAGAATTGTGTTTCTAAATCAAGAGTCAAGCTGACTTTCTACACACACTCTTTTATACTTCTATAACACTAGACATCAGATTCTGTCCAACTGTGTTACCTGGACCTTTCTGTGGTGCTCTCAGATCTGTATGTGGCTAGAACCAGGACAAGCAGCCCTTCCCTGGGCTCCCAGAGTCCCCGGAGGGAGGCACACTGGGAGGACACCACTCCTAACCAGAGACCCTCAAACAACTATCCTTACATCAGCTTCCTGCTCCTGCTAAGCAACAGTGAGCTTGCCCACAAGAGGCAGCTGCTCATGGCCCAGTTCCCCAGGGTCTTCACTGAGGGCCAAGGAGGAGGAAGAGGACAGGATGGCAGACTGCTGCACTGGGCACTTTCTTCCTCACCCTCAGGACAGGAAACTGCTACAACAAAAGAGGAACAAAGTCCAGCCTGTTGTTAAGATGCAAGCTGCCAGAAACAACAGCAGATGAGCCCACAGGAGCACATAAGTAAATTTCTTTCTTTTTTCTTTTAAATAGTAAAAAAAAGAACAATAGCAAAACACCCATATCACAGACAAAAACAAAACAAAGCAAAAACATTAAAAATGATACAGGGTGCAAAACAAAATGATAGGAATTAACAGTGGTTGTTATATTATATATTGTTATCCTCAACTAAGTTGCTCAGATTACTAGATGTAAGAATTTCTTAAAATGTGCTATCAAAGAGGACCACGCAGGCTTGAGGGCCCTTTCCACTCTGAGGCACACTGCTCCTGGAGGCTGGGCATGCAGCGTGCCTCAAGCATACACCACGGACTCACTGCACAGTAAGATCAGGCAGCCTGCCCACCACAGGGTTTGAGAAGTCAGAGATGGTGCACGCTGCTGGAACTTAGGGGTTTCAGATGATTTGTGTCTAACTTACTTTTATAAGAAATTCTGAATTCACTGTAAATATTTCATTAATTAAACAGCTGCTAGTGATTTGGCTATGACACCAATGTCCACAGTTGATTGCCTTTTTTTTTTTTTGCAGTACTGGGGACTGAACTCAAGGCCTTCACACTGACCCAGTCCTTTTTATTATTTTTTATTTTGAGATAGGGTCTAGCTAAGTTACCTAGGTTAGGCTCCAACTTCCAATCCTCCAAGAAAGCTTGGATTACAGACATGTACCACCTCAGCTGGATCTACAGCACATCTTCAAACTTCTGCATCAACTTTTTGAAAAGTATCCGGAGATTTCCAAGTTAAGCTGTTTTAAAATGTGGCACAGCTACTTATCTACATAAACAAAACTGTCTTAATTCAATGTGCAACCAAGACAAATAAATAAATGAGAAGCATGGAAAACCAACAGGAGATGACCATCATCACTCTGACACTTTGACTTCACCAACTTACTATATACAATAGGCCCCCCCTTACATGCGGTTTTGCACCCCAGGATTTCAGTTATCGTTGGTAAATATCAGCCTAACAATATTAAATGGCAAATTCCAGATACAAATAACTCATCAGCTTTAAACTTCATGCTGCTCCAAATGGTATAATGAAATCTTACCCTCCCATCCCATGCAGGACAGAACTCATTCAGCCAATGTATCTACTCTGTATGACTTAGTCACTTGATAGCAACTCAGTTATCAGTGTGCTTATGTTCAAGTCACTTTTATTTTATTATCTTTTTTTTTGGTACCAGGAATCAAATTCAGGACTTTGTGCTTGCCAAGAAGGCGCTTGTGCTGCTGGGCTATATCCCTGGCTGTTTTATTATCTTATGTTATGTTCTTTTTTTATATTTTATTTTATTGAGGCAGGGTCTTGCTACCTAGTTCAGCCAGGCCTTAAACTCACTTTGTATCCCAGGCTGGCCTTGAATTCAAGGCAATCCTCCTGCCTCAGCCTCCCCAGTGCTGTGATTACAGGTGTGGGCCACCATGGCTAGCAAGTCACCCTTATTTTAATAATGGCCCTAGGCCAAGAGTACCAATGCTGGCACTTTCACTATACCAAAGGAAAGCCACAAAATGCTCCCTTTAAGTAAAAGTAGAAACTCTCAATTTAAGGAAAGAAGAAATGTAGCACTCTGGGAGGCTGAAGCGGGAGAACTGCAAATTGGAGCCCACCCTGGGAAATTTAATGACTTACTGAGACTCTGTCTCAGAATAAAAAAGGGCTAAAGATTTAGCTCAGTGTGACTATCCTAGAATTAATCCCTAGTAACTCAAGAAAGAAAAAAACAAAAACAAAAATAAAACCCATTGGGAATATAGCTCAGTGGTACAGCACTCGCCTGGTAAGCACAAGGTCCTGAGCTCAATTCCCAGTACAAAAAAAAAAAGAAAAAGGAAAAGAAAAAAAAAAAAAAATAAATAAAACCCAAAACATATGCTGAGGCTGCTAAGATCTATAGTTGGTTATTGCTGTCAATTTCTTTCTATGCCTAACATAAATGAAAATTTATCACAGACATGTATAAACAGGAAAAAAACATAGCCTACATAAGATATGACACTCTCCGGGGTCATTAGACAGGTAGTGGGTCTTAGAACATACTGCCCATTACCAAGGGCAGATTTCTGGAGACTGCTCTATGTTCAGAGCTTGGCATGTGTGCCAGTCACTAACCTATGTGTTTTATACATCCTTATCCACTTTTACAGCAACCTCTAAGGCAGGCACTGTTAGCATCCTCATTTTACAAAGAAACAGACCCAGAGAGGTTGAGAAGTTACCCAAGATCACATGGCAATTGAGTGAGCAGCAGAGTTTACTCCTACATTACATGGATCCAGTTTGAGCTCCAGGTTACTGGTTATGCTTTCTATTATAAAGACAAGAGACCTCAGCTTAAGAAATAAACTCTCAGATATGAAGTACCACTTCCCATTTACATTCTAGGATCACACCTAAGATTTCACTTGGAAAAAGGGTTTCCCTGCCAAGAAAACCCTGAAAACCCCTGCTGTGGGACACTGGTTGCTAACATGAAAAGCACCAGATGCCACAATATTCCAGGAGGTGACTTCCTCTCACAGACGAAAAACAACTCTGGAGTCTGAAACTTAAAAACACAAATGCAGGGAGAAAAGGGTGCCACTCATTTTCAGTTTAATCTGAGATTTGTTCATTTATCAACAGAGCTTGGGCATGCTACATATTCAAGAAAACTCCACAGAAAGAGAAAGTGGAACTGAAAAATTCTACCTAAAAATATTAACCTTTTCCTTGGTAAACAGGAAAAGTACCATTATTTCTTTATTTTGCCCAGGGTCTTTGCACTGAGCTACATCCCCTGCCCTTTTTCTACTTTTTATTTTGAGGTAAAGTCTCACTAAATTACCATGTTTTCCCCAGCTGGGCTCGAACTTGTGATCCTCCTGCCTCAGCCTCCCAGTTCTGGGGTTACAGGTATGCACCAACATGCCCAGCTCAAATAATATTTTCTAACTATTGTTCATTTGCCAAGAGTTAAGAGACCCACATGCTGTAATTAAACTCATCAACTGAGTTCTCTACAGCTTCACATCTAATAACAAAAAAGAGGAAGGGGATGCCTTTAAAAACACTCCTTCCTCCAAAGACAGGAGAGGTGTGCCTGCCAATTATTCACTACCAGTCAGCCCAACCATGTTCCCTGGCACTGAGCCACCTCACAGAGCTCACAGAGACAAAGACCATAGCTCTGTCTGCCTGGGTTTGTGAAGGGCTGGAACCCTATTCATCTCTCAGAAACAGCTATCCCCTGTGCAAAATAAAGTTTGGATTCGGAGGGCTGGAAAGAGGAAAAGTCAGGAAATGTCCATCACCCTCTTACCTTGTTTCTCTTTTTCTTTGAGTGGATCAGTGTTATAGACTCGAAATCCGTTTTCCATCCCACATGCAAAGCATCCTGAAGCAGGAATATGAAAAGACATATTAGTTAGTCCCCAGTGGACATGGACAAGGAGTCTGGGGACATGGAACCTCCAGGTTCCCAAACCACGCAGACATGCTGTGCACCCAGCCACAGCCACTCTCCTCACATATGAGTGACCTGCATCACTGAACACCACAGAAACCTCTGGAGTCGTGAACACTAGCTTCCCTGCTGCAGGTCCTCCTGCAGCATTTACGTGAACCAGCCCAGGCCTGAAAGCTGAATTCTGGGAAGAGCTCACAGGCTACCTTGAAAAGCCACTCTGCCAATGAGTGTTCCCTGAACACCTGTCTCTCAAGCTCACTAGCCCTGCTTCTAGAACATGCTTTTTGGGTGACATCAGGCACTGCACTAGTCCTAGAGACACAGAGACAAACAACAATGTTCATAAGCAAGGGAGGATAGGCACCACACAGGCTAGTCTGGCCAGTGTGGACAGGAGGTGAGGGAAAAGGGCAGGAGTCAGCAGAGGCACAGGGTAGCCCAGACTCCTGAGACTGGAAGAGGAGCAATGGCTTCTTTTCTACTTTAGCCTGGTCTCCTAGAAGATGCAAATTGCTCAAACTCCTCAAATCCCTGTCACGGTCACAATGAGGCCCAGGCCAACATCCCCAAGTCACTCATTCAGGTTGTTAATAGCCTACATAAAAGGAACTCAAGTTTCAAGACTATGATGCTTTGTTTCCTGGGAGCTGGACTCCAGTCACCTTAGGCATGGCCCAAGACTACACTGATCTCCTTTAAATGCCAACTGCTGGTTCAAATGAAGCTTTGAGAGAAACTAAACCCTCCAATTCTTCCTCACATGAAATGTTGTGAAGCCTGGTTCCTGCACAACTGGTTTGAAAACCAATGTTAAGGCCTCTTAAACTCCATTCTCTTGGTTTTGATTTACCTCTCTAGCTGTGGAACCAGATTATTCTGTCCCATCAGCCACCCTTCCAAATGGAAAAGTACACCTATATTTTTTGTCCAAGTCATGTATAAAACCATAGATCAAGACAGATCCCAGGATCCATGACAGTTACCCCAGGGAATCAGAGACCACGTGATCAACTCTTAGTACTCTGAAATGTAATTTACCTGGGCCTGGAATTTGAAACTCACTTGAAAGTGGTATTATCATGTCTTGGACTGTTCTGGGTTATAACACCCTCTTGATGTTATTGACATTATATATCCTGGATAGAGGACTCAGAGCTTTCCTTGCTAAAAAAAATACAGAAATAATAGTTAAATTTTTTTCCCTTTCAACTACTACATCTTCTGAAAGTCTTAATTAAGTCTGTGTCTACTGGTCTTCATCAGAAAACATATTCCTGATTAAAGATTTGTAGAAAAACATACAAGCCACCTTTATAAATCCACAAGCAAAAGAAAAACAAAACATAAACCAATCATTAAGCCAGGTGTGGTGGTGCACGCCTGTAATCCCAGCACATGGGAGGCTGAGGCAGGAGGATCGCCATGAGTGCAAATCCAGCCTGGGCTACATAGTGAAGCCAGGCCAGCCTGAAGTACATAGCAAGACTCTGTCTCCAAAAAAACCCCAAGCACAAAACAAAACAAAAAATGATCACCAGTAAACACAGAATCAGGAAACTGTAAATAAAGTACACCAGCCGAACTGGCCAAATGATGGGTACAAATGCCAGCTGGGTGCAGAGCCATAGGAACACCGAGACTTCAGTGGAGGGTGAAATGCTAAGAGCACTCTGGAGAACTGTCTGCACTGGCTAGGAGGACAGTTGTCAACTGTTCCCAGTACACCCTTGCAGAACTGTGAACATATGCTCATCAAAAGACATGCATCACAATAATCACAGTAGCTCTGTTATACTTACAGAAGCCAAAAACTGGAACCTACACAAATGCTCACTGAAGGTAAAATGGACAAATGAATTCCAATATATTCCTGCAAAGGAACACTGCATGTTCACAAGAAGGATCTATAACTACAACCAACAATGTGGGGAGAAAAAAAAAATCTCTAAAACATGATGAATACAAAGGGCAGAAACAGGCTGGCATTATACATAGTTCAGCTGTAGAACACTTGCCTAGCATGCATAAGGCCCTAGGTCAGGGGGCAAACCTACGGCACTTGAGCCAAGTCACCCTAGACAAGTTACCCCAGCAGCCAAACAGGTATTCAGGTTTAATTGCAGTGTTGGAACTTTCAATAAAAAGTGGGTGGGGTTGCAGTTTGGGCAATCATCTCAACCCCTAGGTTGATCCTCAGTATTGAAAAGCAAGCAAACAAAAGTTAGAGACAGAAATAAACACTAAAGTAAGTATAAACTGGGGGTGGTGGCACATGGCTGTAATCCCAGCACTAGGGAGGCTGAGGCAGGAGGATCACTGCAAGTTTGAGGCCAGCCTGGGCTACAGAATGAGCACAAGGCCAGTCTGAACTGCATATTGAGATCGTGTCTCAAAAAGACAAGAAACAAAACAAATAAAATTATGGGCAATCTTTAATAAATGGTGCTGGAAAAACTGGCTGTCCACATGCCAAAGATTAAAATTAGACCCATATCTCTCACCATGCACTAAAGTCAAAATGGATCAAAGACATAAATATTAAAAACAGAAACACTAAATCTGCTGAAAGAGGATCAGGCATGGTGGCACACACCTGTAATCCCAGTGCTGGGGAGGCTGAGGCTGGAGGATCATTGTGAGTTCGAGGCCAGCCTGCGCTACAAAGTGAGCTCAAGGCCAGCTTTAACTGCACAGTGAGACCCTGTCTCAAAAAGACCAAAAAAAAAGAAAATGCTGAAAGAATAGGTAGAACTCTTGAAGACTTCAGTGTAGGCAAAGATTTTATGAACAAAACCCCGATCACACAGGAACTATCACAAAGCATTAACAACTGGGATTTCACCTTATTAGAAAGCTTTTGCATAGCAAGAGAAACCACCAACAGAGTGAACAGACAACACAGTGTGGGAAAAATACTTTGCCAGTTGTTCCTCAGAGGATTACTACCTAGAACATATAAAAAAAACTCAAAAAAAAAAAAAAAAAGAACAGACTTTCCAAATTTAAAGACCCAATCCAAAAATGGGCATCTGAGATGAATAGACACTTGTTAAATGAAGAAATACAAATGGCAAATAAATGTATGAAAAAATGTTCAACATCACTGGTCATCTGAGAGATGCAAATTAAAACAATGCTAAGATTCCACCTCATGCCAGAAAGAATGGCTATTATCAAGAAATCAACAAATAACAAATGCTGGAAGGGCTGTGGGGAAAAAGAAACCCTTCTCTACTGCTGGTGGGACTGTAGACTGGCGCAACCACTGTGGAAATTAGTGTGGAGATTCCTCAAAAAACTAGGATTGGAGGTCCCATTTGACCCAACTAGTCTTCTTGGTATCTTCCTGAAAGAATGAAAAGCATCACACCACAGTGATACATGCACACTCATGTTTATAGCAGAACAGTTCATAATAGCCAAATCTTGGAAATAGCCCAAATGCTCACCAACTGGTCAAGGGATACAGATGTGGATTTTTTTATACAATGGAGTACTTTATTGCCATAAAGGATAAGCTCAAGACATTTCTAGTTAAATAAATGGATGCACCTTGAAAAAAGAAACAAGTTATACATGTACAAGCACAAATTCTCTATGATAAATATGATCATTTGAATATCTAAAATGTACCAATAAAATCTGATTGGGGAAAAAAGGGAAAAAAAATTGGCAAATGAGCTGGGTGCCGTGGTGCATGTCTCTGATCCTAGCCACCTGTGTGGCTGAAGCAGGAGTTTAAGGCCGGCTAGCAAATACAATTTTAAAAAACAAAAAGAACTGAGAAAAAAACTCAATGGTTTGGGGCTGGGGATTTAGCTCAGCGGCACAGCACCTGCCTGGCAAGAGCAAGGTCGTGAGCTCGATTCCCGGTACCAGAAAAAACAACAACAACAACAACAAAAGAAACTCAATGGTAGAGCCCCTCTGGGTCCTATCCCCAGTACTAAAAAGGTAAATGTTTTTTTAAAATGTGATTTCTAAACTGAATTTGCAATAACTGTTAAAAATACTGGGACTAAAATTTAAAATCAGTATAAGTTAAAAAAAATGTAACAGAGTTAACCATCTGACATAAATTTACATTATAGGGTATTAACTACTCACAGAAGCTTTAGGATGAAAGTATTTGTTTTTGCTCTCCCAGCGCCGAGTAAGCGAGTGCTCTGGGAACTGGTGATCCCATGGTATGAGTCCGTGCTTTACTCACACTGCCACAGTTCCCAGCTGAAACTTGTGGACAGAGCCAGGTATTTCCCATCTACTTTATGAGGGCAGAGCGGGCGACCCAGGACCCCGCTGCCATTACAGACTGAGTCTCTGCCCTCCCTGCACCAGCGACAGAGAGAAGGTCCTTACTCAGAAGCCCCAGGGACTTCTCGGGTTGCGGGGGGGCGTGTGTAGCCCCACCCTGCGCAGAGTGAGCGAGTGCTCTGGGAGCTGTTGGTTCCGTGGCTTGAGTCTGTGCTTTGCTCACACTTCCATGGTTCCCAGCTAAAACTTGCAGAGAGAGCCAGGTATTTCCCATCTATTTCCTGAGGGCACAGCGGGTGACCCAGGACCCTGTCGCCATTACAGACTGAGTCTCTCCCCTTCCTGCACCTGCCGCAGAGAGGAGGTCCTCACTCAGAAGCCCCAGGGACTTCTCTGGCTGAGGGCAGGGCATGTAGCCTCTCCCAGCGCCCACATACCCTGCGCCCAGAGAGAGAGTGCTCCAGAAGCTGCTGGTCCTGCAGTTCGAGTCCGTGCTTTACTTTCGCCCGGACCCCTTAGCAGGTCAAAGGCAGGGGCAGTCTGTGACTGCTACCCATCCGGCCTGCATCTGGTTCCTGTATGTGTCCTGAACTGACTGGAGACACAGAATCAGGTGGTTCACAAACTGTCAACCCTGCAGTTTGTGTCTGGATTTTG
>NW_004955506.1:498441-517950 GCF_000276665.1 Chinchilla lanigera | reverse complement strand
TTGTATGTATGTATATACAGGATAGTTAACATAGTTGTTCTACTGTCTTCTATTTCTTTGCTGAAAGAAAACTGTCAATGAGTCCTTGATTGATCAATATTGCATGTCTCTGTTTTCATGAGAAACCACTTTGAAGATATCAGTATGTAATACAACAAGCATTGTTAATTTCTGACCACTTTGTTTGTAACTCTGTATTGTCCGTACCGTTCTTTTGCTATTTTGTAAAAGGTTGTCTGTCTGTTAATGTTTTCCTTTTATTTTTAAAATAAAATAAAAAAAGAAAGTTTTTTTTTTTTTAATTGAAACAAAGTTTATTTGAAAAAGTAAAAGTGAAAAGTGAGGGAAGACACTGGTTCTGCAGAGTTTGGGCTGAGGAAAAGAGGAAAAAGCAAGATAAAAAGCATACCCGGGAGAAGGCAGAGTGAACTAAGGTAAGGACAGCCACGATAGCCTGGAGCATATTTCTTTTATTTTGGCATCAGGAATAGAACTCAGGGCCTCAAGCTTGCCAGGCAGGTGCTGTGCCGCTGAGCTACATCCTGGCATAGCCTGGAAGAATATTTCTAAAGGAATCACTATATCTCTACCACCGCTACAAGGTAAAAACCTACTGGTCCTCCTGTAATGAGAAGCCAAATGTTCAGGCAGATCCTGTACCACCCAAAGGTCAACATCCAGCTCCTGACTTAAGTAAGCGCAATCCTTCTTTGTTCCTGCAGGAGGAGGTCAAACCAAACCACGGCAGGCACCACCCAGGCCAGGAAACAAATCGGCCCTTCCCACTGCTGCTACTCCTGGGTCCAGTGGCCCCATCTCCAGGAATCCTTCTGTAAAGCCTCCAACTTAATGAAAACCTTTCCACACCCCTCTTATGAAATGCACATGTTCTGCCTCTTATTTTGGCTTTTCTTTGACATATTTTAGCTCTTCTATTGCATCACTAGCATACAGAGACAGGGTGGGGGTGTCAGGTTTTGATTCTGAATAGTACCTCTCCAAGCCCAAGAAACACCTGGCATACTTAAAACCAAATAAGTATATGCCAAATGACAGCCAAACATTACATTCTCTCTCTAAAATTGTTCATCTGTTGGTCCCCAGCACTACAAAATAAAATAATTCGTTTAAGATTATCTTCACACCTGACTATGGTTGCACACATCTATACTGCCAGCAATCTGAGAGGGTGAAGCTGGAGGATCACTTAAGCCCAGGAGTTCCAGTCTGAGCAACACAGTAAGACCCTTGTCTCAACAACACTAAAATTTTTCACAGATATGAGATCATGTAGCATTCTTAGTTTCCCTTTAAAAGTTTGTTTTGATTTCTCTTCAAAAACAAAACAAACAAAACAAAAAAAACTGTCGCTGGGTGTGGCGGCGCATGCCTGTAATCCCAGCACTCAAGAAGCTGAGGCAGGAGGACTGCTGTGAGTTCAAAGCCAGCTTGAACTGCACAATGAAACCTTGTCTCAAAAAAGATAAAACAAAAACAAAAAGTCTAAACCAAAAGGTAACAATTCTTAGGAGTCTGCCCTTCAATAGCAGCCCGTCATGCCTTTCTTCTTAGTGATTAAGCTGAGGGGTGCATCTTATCAGGCAGAGGAGCGCTCACCGAAAGCCACGAGGACCCCGATGACCAAAAGGCAAGCCAGAGAGGTCTTTCCCTCCACCAAACAGGAGAGCACTGCTTGTTAGAGAGGCTGGACCCACACTAAGCTGACAACCAGCACATCCGCCGAGGTTAAGCCCGCAGGGACCACACATCGAGCCAACTCTGCGATCCAAAGAACCCACAGTTTAAGACCCTGCGCAGGCCTGGCGTAGTGGTGCACACCTGTAACCCCACCTCTCGGGAAACTGAGGCAGGGGGATTGCCACGAGTCGAGGCCTGCTTGGGCTACATAGTGAGTTTAAGGCCGGCCTGAGCTATATAGAAACACCCTGCGCACACTACAGAAACCTGTAGCTCCCAGAACCCACCCGGTAAACCGCGCCCGAGGTCCGTCCCAGTCCGAGCGGGACCCACCCCCTCCTCGTCCGGACCGGCCCGGACCGCCCAGGGCAGCGCCTCGCCGCATCCCGGGCCAGGATTTTGAGAACAGGGCCAGGCCATTTTTGGGTGCTGGGCCGGGGGTCTTGGGGACAGGATCGAGCCGAAGTCCCAGGGACAGGGCCGGCCCGACCCGAGGGTCCCAAGAATGAGGCCAGGCCGGGGCCTCGGGGAATTTCTGGGACTGGGCTGGGCCGAGTCGAGGGTCTCGGAGGCGGGGCCGGGAAGGGCGGGGGTCTGCGGGTAGGGCTGAGTCGTTGGTCTGGGGCGAGGAGGGCCGGGATGGGGTCTGGGGTAGGCCCGGCGCGCGCCTCACCGTGGTCCTGGTTGAAGCCGGCGTACAGTAGCCCGTTGCCGTGCGGGTTACACGGCAGGAGGTTCATGGCGCCTCCCGGTGTCCGCCGCTTCTCAGAGATGCATGCCGCTTCACGGGGCCGGGGGATTCTCCAGTCGGGCGGCGCAGAGGCCGCCGCAGCCGGAAGCGAGGAGCGTAGGGGCTTGCGTCGTGCGTGCGGACGTGTGCGCATGCGCGCGCGCAGCCAGGGACTCCGTGGGGCGCGGAGTGCGTCCTACCGCGGTGGCGCAAGCCCGGAGTGCCGAGCTCGTCGCGGGCCGGGTGTGCGGGCGCGCGGCAGAAGCGCAACGGCGCCATCTTCCGGCCGCGGTGGGAGGGAGGTGGGCCAGGATTGCTGCAGGACCAGATCCACGCGGGCCTCGTGGATCTCCGCGACTCACGCCCCCCCCCAGATCCCTACAGGATGCACACTCCCCTCCCTCACACCACACGTGTCCGCCCGCTTCACCCTCACTCCGGCACATAGACACCCCACACACACACACAGCCCCCACGTACAGAGTCCTCACACACAAGCCCGTCATCCGCGCTAGACATACAGTCCCTCCCTCGAGGTACACCTTCCCCTAAACACAGTTTTTAATACAGTCCCGTGTCCCCATGGGCACACAGCCCCGCAGGTCACGGCTCTCCTCCACTCAGGCACAGGCTGCTGGAATGACCTGGTCATAAGAGATTTGACCCAGGCCCTGTTCAGACGGTGGATGGCCTTGAGGGACAGGAAGCTGGCCTTTGTGTCTCCTGTCCAGCGAATCCACTCCCCATCCTCACAGTCTCCTCTTGCTCCCCCTTTCCCACTGTCCCACTCCTGATCTCCTTGGAGGTCTTGGCATAGCGCCCCCAACCTCTGACCTTTCACTCGTGTGTGGGCATCTTGTCCCTAGGTTTCTCTTGATGTTAAACTTTGTGGCCTCCAAAAGTTTGTATCTCATTCAGAGTCGAGCTGTGGCTGTGGCGGAAGGGTTAGCGAGGGCATTTGTGTACCACATCAGCGAGGCAGCTGGTGGTGGCTCAAAAGATACATCCACCTGGAATGATATTGGGAAAGTAGAGGAAAAGAAAAAAAACAATATTCAGCTCTCCAGTTCTAGACTGAGGCAAGAGACAGCAGTTGGCAGGAACCAGCCTTTTTTGAGAGAAAAGAGATGTGTAAGAATGCCAGAACTACGTAAAGGGGTTGTGGATCCACAGGTTCCCTAAGGCAGGAGCAGCTCAAGAGCCAAACCCCAACCCTGAAGGAGGAATGGGGGGAGGGGACCTCACATGGGGGCGGGGGCGCTCAGCCTCTGCCCAGTGAGCCTCAACCCTTACCAGGGAAGGGGACAGCACGGGACAGCACTTCCAAGTGACTCGGGAGAGTCACTTGCCTACATTAAGTTGCGGGAGCGGTCCCCTGGTTCCCAGCTGTCAGCCAGCATCCACCAGCTGCCCAGCAGAATGTGAGCACACCAGTGATTTGCCATTCCAAGACTGCTCAGCCTCCTAACACTTTTTTTGGCCAATACTCTTCTGTAATTGGGTGTTGAGAAGCACCCGCAAGAACAGGTACAGGTGGGGAGCAAACGGTGGGGCCAGGTCTCTGCTGTGGTCCTAATAGCTGAGACAGAGGAGAAAGCCCAATGCTACCTACCCAGTACCTTTATTTTTCTTTCTTCTGCCTTTGACACCTGTGACTGCCCTAAATCCCTCAAGGCTATTTAGAAACTTTTGTTTTGCCTGCAGCAAGTTTTGGTCCTGAGTCCAGTGCAGATAACTCTACACCAAGCCTCTCTGGCTGGCTCCACCCACCTTTAGCTGCTTTAGGCTTTAGATGTCCCCATTCTCTTCCCTGTGACTAAGCAGAAAGTCTGGATTTGGTTGGTAGGACGTTGTGCTTATGCATAAGGCTGCTTTTATTTTATTTCATTTATTTATTTTTTGGTCTCTATAAGCAGTCTTACCGTTACCCTATTGGAAGAGTTCATGGACTGCTTCCCTGTATGTTGCACATAAAACCTAACAAAGCCTCATTTGGTGTGGAGAAGGACATTCTTTAGTTTATCTTTCAATGTATTACCTATTTGAGACTTTGGGCCTGACCAAGCCATATGATTATTTGATTTTGGAGGAAGTCTAGCAAAAGCATTAGTGTAAAAGGAAATGATAGCAGGACCTTAGTCCCTGTGGAAAGCCACTGGGACAACACTAGATGCTTTGCTGAGATATGCCCAAAGGAATCATGACATGATGGCTAACTAAGTCAAAGTCTTATTCCTGTGATAATTAAGTTATATTGTCCTCACTAATGTTAATTATTCCTCCCATTTGCCCTGCTGATGTTTTTGTTAGTATCCCAATAAAAGGTTACAGAAAATTGTAATCAAGGCTTCAGTCTGAGAGGCTGCAAGCCCTCTGATCCCATAACTGTCTCTCTCTTGTTTTTCTTTTCACCTGTGGGCACCTCGTTCTCGGGACCTGTCACCCCAGACAGAAACTGACTATACACTGACAATTTGGTAGTTTTATTTTCCTTGTTCATGATTTCTATCTTGAGTAAAGCAGTATGAGCTGGTTGCGCTGAGCTGGTAACACTAAAGGCTGCTAGCACTGACAGTGGCCAGCTGGGGCTGTGTGATCATTAATCATTATGTCACCTTGAATGGATTAAGAAACACACAGCAGATTAGGGGAGCACAGTTCTGGGTGTGTCTGTGGATGACCGACATGTAGGCCAGTAAACTGTGGTGGGATGACCTGCCCACTGTGAGTGGCATCAACCAACATGCTTATAGCCTGGATGGAATAAAAAGGGAAAGAAGGAGCTCCAGCTTTCCTGAGCAGATACACCCTTTTCTGCTGTCACCTTTGTTGGTTGGCTTCCAGGTCTCCAGTTTCTTCAGTCTTTGACACAGGCTCATACTGGTGTCCCTCCAGTAAGTGTCCAGGCCTTCAACCTCAGACCCATGCTGCATCCTTGCTTCCTCTTATTGTGCAGCTTTCATCTGCTTGGGCTAAGCAGGCCTGGCTCTTCTATGTGTGGACAGACATTGTGGATCCTCACACCTCTAGAAGATAGGCCCCGCAAGCCTACCTAATAAATCCTCTTGCATAATTAGACATACATTTTCTTTTTTTAAAATATGAAAATGTATTACTAATGTCTTCTCTCAAAATTTATGATCTTGGGGGCTGGGTATTTAGCTGAGTGGCACAGTGCCTGCCTGGCAAGCGTGAGGTCGTGAGTTCGATTCCCGGTAGCGGAAAAAAACAAACAAAACAAACAAACAAACAAAAAACAAGAAAAAACAAAATTTATGATCTTGGTCTTTCTTGCTGTTGTAGAGAGCCAGAAGAGAGACACTGGCTACTTTAACAATCTTCAAGCAAACTCCAGGCATGTCACCATAGAATGACCTCTGACCACATCCAGCAACCAGAGCTTTATTTTCCTCAATAAAGTTCAAGCTTCCATCATTAGGGAGAAAAGCTGTGCTTTTCTTGCTGTTCTTGATCCACTAGACCCTGACACACTTTCTGATGACAGAATTCGGCTGTTTGGCTTCCACGCTTACTTTTTCTAGCACAATTCCCTTTTGGAGGTGCTTGCATGTGAAGTACCTCCAAAAGGGTTGCCCATTTGGGCACAGCTGCTATCTTCAGCTACCAGAAGAGCAGCAAGAAGGGCAGCTAACACTAATTGTTGAGAGCTGCCGGCATTCAAACCTCAGAGCTGCTACTGCTAAAGGACCTGCACTTTGCCTATTTGTGATTTCTATCTGAATAAGTGAAAGAATCCTTTGTAGATTGGTATAAGAACCCTCGTGAATAGGATCAATGACTTTATTTTTTTTTTTAAAGTATGCGGACTCTGTCTCCCTCCTTTGCTTTTCTATCCCTTCTCCCAGAGCAGACACAGCTTTAAGGCACCATCCTGGAATCAGAGTTGACCTCACCAGATGCCAACTCTCGGGTCACTTTGCTCTTGGACTTGCCAGACTGCAGAACAAATTCCTATTCCTTATAAATTACTGTCTCTGATATTTTGTTACAGAGGCTTATGTGGACTCAGGGGTTTCTACCGCCCTCCCTGCCCTCTGATCTGGGACAGAATCCCACCCCAAGATGACTGTGACATCCTTCTCACCCTCTAACCTTGCCTAAGTGAAAGACTTATTTTAGTTCCCCCAATTCAGGAAGCTTCATTCCTGCCTCTCAAATCCATATTTCTCTTGATGAAACTATTCTTCAGCATAGAGAAACCCCAGTATCTCTGTCTCTTTGCAAAAACAAATATTATCAAGCCTGTAACTGACATTTTTTTCAAGATTTCATATTTTGTCTAAGTAATTCCTCATCAAAGTTATAAGTGCTCTACCTTAGAAATTTCTCTAATGGCAACAATTCTTATGGGGCAATTGAAAACATAATCATGCATAATATATTTTGAATCTCAAGTTTTGAGGAAAGGTTTGTGGATATCTGGGAATAAAGTGGCTCATGTTCCTATTTGGGAGGGATTTTGCCAGCTGTGAGAGCCAGGGAATAGAATGACAAATGACGAAGATTTCTCTAGGGTTTGACTTGCATTTCAATTACATTTTCTGTATATTCACCACCAAAACATGGAAGCTTCTAAATATGGACATCTATTCCCCAATCATGCCCAGGTGGTGGGGCATCCCCACTCCAGGCCATTGTGGCCAGGGCCTGCCGTGTTCCATGCTGTACAGTGAGCATGCTGCTCTGGGGTGGGGCCCTGTTATGATTTGGATCTGAAATGGCCCCCAGAGTCTCATGTGTGGAGGTGACTGGATCACAGGGGCACTATACGCATCAGTGGACTTACCCACTGCTGAGCTCAGTAGCAGAATGTGCTGGGAGGAGGTAGGGCCTGCTTGGAGGTTACTCATTAAGCCTGTGACCTGAAAGGGTATGTTCTTGTCCCTGCCTCTGTTCCTGCCTGCTTTGTGCTTCCTGGGTGCCCTGGGCTACACAGCTCGCCTCTCCTCATCAGGCCCTTCTGCCACGCCCTTTCTGCCTTGGAGCCAGCAGACCATAGTCTAAAACCATAAGCCTCCTTTTGGCTGTGGGTGTCAGGTATTTTGTCCCATACTCATGAAAGTGACTGATACAGGGCTCTTAAATTGCTAAGAGCCAATTGCTAAGAGACTGCAAGGTCTCTTAGGGATGACTTGTAAGTCATCACAGAAATGGAGGCTCTCTGAGCATTTTCTCATGTCGTATCTTTGACTCACTCCCTCTGTGTGAGAGGCCCCATCAAAGCCTAGCTGCCTAGAGAGGTGCCAGGCTGCAGGACCAGGGGAGACCCCTGCTTGAGGCCCCTGCCAAGCCATCATAGCTTTGGGCATGGTATTGACGATGGGATTTTGTCCGTGGGATAGCCAGAGGCAGTCTGAGCCCCCAGAGAGCAGCAAGAGGGGTGCAGGGTCTCTCTGGGGTTTCATAGACAAGCACAGGTGCAGTGCTGTTTCCAGTACTTTGCCTGCTCTCTCTGCATTTCTTTTCTGGAAGAGGAATCTTCCCTAACACATCAAAAACTAACCCTCGTGGTCTGCTCATGAATGAGCACTGAACTGGCTGTCCACACCAAGCTGTAGAGCCAAATGGAACCAGAGAAAAAAACACTATGGGATGCTGGGTATGCTGGCACATGCCTGTAATCCCAGCACTCGGGAGGTTAAGGCAGGAGGATTACCGCAAGTTCGAGGCCAGCCTGAACTACATAGCGAGACTCTGTTTCAAAAAAACCAAAAGACAAATGAAAAGGCTGTGAAATACCTAGAGCTAGAAAGGGCCAGCCAGCACTGCTACCAAGAGGAACAGGTATATGTTTTATTGTTGAGAAACAGTTCTTAAATAGTAGTGCTTTTATTTCATTCTTTACTGAAACCGCTTTCTACTTGCCAAACTGCATTGGCTATGTTCAGTATCACAAGAGATATCTTTGGCATTTTCTTTCTGTAGCTTCATAACTTGTAGGACACCTTGTACAAAAAACGATGTAGGTTTACAGAAAAATATGCATAGAAATCACTTATTGATCCCAAAATGTAGTAAACAACATAGCAAAAACATTATCAAATGCATTTCATACCCTACTAGACAGGTCTGTTGTTCATCATCTCTGTCCCGCTGCAGCATTTTATAAATTGGTGCTTTGATGTTAAAAAGATTTACAAAACAGCCCCTCCTGTAAAAGCAAAGACATTGGATTATCTCACTGTCATTGCTTCTCAAACTCCCTTGAATGTGTACTCCCCACACACCTTGTCCACCTCGTAAAAACAGTTATTTGAAGGAAAAAGTTGCACGGCAGTCGTGACAAAAGTAACATTCAAAATTTCATGTTATCAAGTGCTGAGCAGAGTACTGATTTTCCCTTTATAAACACAAGTCAAGAACAAGAGCTTCATGCACATCATGTAGAAACGTCAGTTACACCAAGCAAGCGTCTGTGCTGCCCACTGGCCATACTCAACCCAGGCAGCAGCTTGACCGCGAGTTGGGAAGCTGTGTCCTGAGTCTGCCCTGGCTCTGTCCCAGAGGAAGTGTGCAAAGCTTCTCCGGAAAGGCACTCTGTCTCTCTGATGATCTCCCTAAGAGACTTTGCAGCTGTTTCTGGCGCAGTTTCCTGGCGGGCTCTGTGGGGCACGGGCAGTCTTGGCCTTGCGCAAGCTGGTCCTCTTGTGTGGGGTGCTGGCCGTGAGGGAGTAGGAGCGGCCGTGCATCATCCTGGCATTCAGGCCATTGGCCATTGAGAAGGACTTGAGATGGCTCCGCAGGGCCAGGGGCAGTGGCAGCTTGTCCACCAGGTGTACAGGTGTGCAGGACACCACAGCGCGGCAGCACAGGTCCTGCAAGCTCAGCACTTGGGAAGGAAGAGAAGACCACATGAGCTTCTGCTGTCCCTGCCCACGCAGGACTTGCCACAAGGGGCACCTGCAGTGGGCCTCCTTCCTTCCCAGGACTCAAACTCTCAACCCACACACCTCTACTTCTGCCCAAGGCCAGGTGCAGAGACCCTTCTTCTGAGCTTTTTCCCTGAGTCATAATAATTGTTCCTCTTGAATCAAACACATTTATTTTTTAAGAGTACACACACAAGCCATGAGCTGGCTCCCAGAGGCTGCAGCGCAGCTTCCGCCCTGTGGCTGGAACTCCTATCTCTGAGCCACCACCTACCCTTGCTGGGCCGCCAGAGCCGGTCCATGCCATGTCGCAGCAGCACAATTCTGGCCAGCTCTGTGAAGGACTCTGTGACATTGAAGTTGCACAGGGGGCTGACCTCAAAGAAGGTCACACCCAGGCGCTCAGCATAGGCACGGGCCTGCTCGGTTGGCACCTGCCGCTTGAATGCCAAGTGCAGGCGGTTCCCCACCAGGATCCGGGGCACACCAGGTGCGTGCTGTTGGGAGTCAGAGGATGGGTTACCTTTGTGAGGCTTTGTTGTCATGTATGGAGTTGAATGGCACACCCCCCAGATTCATATCCACCCCAAACCTCAGGAAGAGGGCCTTATTCATAAGGAAGATCTTTGCAGATGTAATTAGTAAGGTGAAGCTACACTGAACTGACCATAGGGCAGGGGTACTCTAATGCCTGGTGTCCCTGTAAGGACAGGACAAAGCAAAGACAAGGCAGAGGAGGTTTGGAGTGATGTATTCACAAGCCAAGGGATGTTCAGGACTGCTACAGCCTGCAGAAATTGGGACAGGATCTTTCTTTCCAACTCTAGGAGGGAATATGGCCCTGCTGGCACCTAGAATTTGGATTTCTGCCCTCTTAAAACAGTGAGACACCTAGCTTGTGGTTATTTGTCATGGCAGCCACAGAACCCTAATGCAGTAGACTTCATACTGATGGCTCACAGGCCTCCACACAGCTCTTCTGCTTGTCAGTCCACTAGCCACTGCAGCAAGCCAAGCAGGCCACTACTGGTTCTGGACCCAGAGCTGCCTGGGGCCTCTGTGTGCCCTGTTTGGAGCAGAATACTGGTCTTGAGCACTCTCTGGGCTTGCACTAGTTGGACCCAGCTTTCAGGTGCTGCATCCTCTCCACGCTGAAGCCCTGACCTCTGCCCCGCCCACAGCCCACAGCCAGGTCCCTGGCCCAACGTCCTTCCAAGTCCGCAGGGAGCCAGGCCACCATGTCACTGTACTGTACCTCATCAATCTCCTTAATCCATCGATTGATGCCATCAAAGGACCAGCGATTTGCAATGTCGTAGACCAGGATCACACCCTGGGGGAGAGGACACAGGCTCAACACACAGGACATATAGGCAGGCATGTGGCCATAATCACCATGGGAGTGACATGCTGGTTGTGGAGTCACAGACACAACTGACTACTGCACTTATTCTAACACAAAATGTATAACATTGATTTATCTACCCAGCGTAGGAGTTGAATCATCATTCTCAATAACATTTCATACGTTCATTGATAATCTTTTAAATGTCAAGGTGAGTTGGGGACTAGAACTCATGTCTAAGGATATGGAATGTGGAGAACTTCAGGTCCACAAGGAGTGAGCCCCCACATGGGTGGATGAACACCCCAGCACATTACACACAAGCACTTCTTGTGCAGACATGCTCATATATGCACTCACGCACGTGCGTGCACACACACACACACACACACACACACACGCATTGCTGACACTGAGGCGTGCCACCAAACATTCTTTTAGACTTCACCAATTTACACATAAGCCTATGTTCCTCAGCCTCCAGTTACCCATCAGAGAGGACAGTCGGCCTGGTACTGGCACATGTCATCACTCACATGCAGTTTTATCCCCAGGCTCAGGGATGCTGTGTTACCTGTGCGCCCCTCGAATAGGAGCGGAATATGGTACAGAATCTTCCTTGCCCCGATGTGTCCCTGGAAAAGATGGAGACTGTTAAAAGAAATCAGTGCCCCTTCCTGACAGCCAGGTCACAAATCTGGGAGCCATGACAAGTGCCTTTCCCAGTGGTTGTTGGTGGCTGATATGTGGCCAGCCCAAGATCCCAGCAAACTGTCTACTTCTCTCGGAGATACCTGGATGTTGGGATGCCCTGCTGGGCTCATTCCCTTTCTTTCTTCTTTTGAGACAGGGTCTCGCTACATAGTTCAGGCTGGTCTTAAACTCGTTATGTAGTCCAGGTCGACCTCAAACTTGCAGCAATCCTCCTGCCTCAGCCTCCCAAGTGCTGGGATTATAGACATGTGCTACCATGCCTGGCTTCGTTCTCTTTTCAAATTGTTATTTTAAAGTCAGACTAAAAAAAATGGTGATGGGTTTTAACATGATTCTCATTTTTTTTTTTGGTAGTGGGAATTGAACTCATGACCTCAGGCTTGCCAGGCCAAGTGCTTATGCCGCTGAGCTACATCCCCAGCCCTTAACGTGATTCTCAGACATATAAATATATCTAAAGTAGGTTTTTGAAATTTGGTTTAACTGGAGATAACATTGTGGAGTAAGAAATGTGAGTGTACGCTGAGGAGGAAATAGGCCAAGATTGGGCATAACCCCTGGCTTCCAGTTACATTATGAGCAGTTCACATCACATCCACCCTCAGAGTTAACCCTGAGATGATCAATATAAGGCCTTGTCCAGGCATCAGCCCTGCAGGGGACACACACACAGCTGGCTGCTGGTGCTCAGCAAGCCCAGGGCATGCTCCAGTAAAGTGCAGGGAGGAGAAAGACATTCCTGCACAGGGTCACTGTGGGGCCTCTGAGACAGGACCACAGGGGGAGGGACGCTCCTAATACAGTGATGCTATCATCCCTGTAAACAGAACCAATCGGAAGGTACTCTTTGAAGTCCTTCATTGTGCTTGTGGGCACAGCCAATCAAAAGACACTATTCCTAATGCTCATTTACATGCTATAGGAAGCCAAAGGAGTTTCTTGATAGGTTGCTTTCTACACCAAGTGAATGATAGGACAACTTTCCCAATGCCTTGTTTATATAAAAGATCTGAGATATAAAAGATTATAGATATAAAAGATTATATATAAAAATTATTTTAAAAGATTTTATAGAAAAGATTTTAGATATAACAGATCTGTTCCTCTTTATCCTCAGGCTGCTGTAAACCTTTTTACCTGCCTGTACTTACTCTGCAGAGTGTACTTCTTTTCTGCCTTCAATAAATGTACACTTCTGCTGCCTTTTCTGAGTGTCTTATATAATTATTGTTTGGGAAGCCAAGAATCTGGAAAGAAGTCCCATCAGACTCTCTGTCTGATAACCTCTGCTGCAGTGGGCACTGTCTCCTGGAGTGTTCTCTAAAGGCAGTGTCAGACTACATCTACGTATGCAGTTAATGCTCACATCAGCAATGATTATCAGGGGTGATAGGTCCCCCGCGCCTGTGGGCTGGCCATGCACACAAGGTGTCTCCACAGTGAGCAGCTGGAGAAGCACTGTTTTGTAGTCTTTGTTCTATGTCACCTGTGATTGGGGACCCCCCTAACGTCTTGGAGGAGGGCCTGGTGTCCAACTGGGGCCACAATGCCCATTACTCAAGACATGGGAATGAAGACCTCATTTTCCTGAGAAGTAGATCAATCAATAATCCAAGGACCAGCCTCAGCAGAACCTGGGAACTTGGCTTCGCCCATGTGGAAATCTACAAACAAAGGGATGACAGGATAAAAGCAGTGGATGTGCTAGTCTTGAGTAGAGGCCAGAGAGGGCACTAGGACATATCCCTGTGACCCCTCCAGCCCCGCTGTGAGTGACGGCACCAAGCAGAGTCCCAGCCCCTCCACAGGTGCTAGATGAGGGTGGGTGGGCAAGCAGAGGCCAGGTCTTAGGCTGGGGTGGGGGTGGAGGACACACGGGAGTGTGGCTGTGCACAGGGTCAACATGGACATGGCCTGCAGCTGGCACCGTACAGGAGTGGCCTTAAGGTCCTGCAAGGGCTGAGGGGATTCTGAGCATGATGGAGGTCCCTGAGGACCCTGGCAGGAGGGGACAGTGAGGACTGAAGACAAGAGGAGGGCACAGATGGCCAGGGTACCTGTACCAGGTCTGCCCAAGGTCCCATGGGAGGGGCAAGAGAAAGAAAAGAGTCTAAAACGATTCTGAGGTCCATTTGGGCAGCTGTGGAACAAGAAGGCATTTCTTAACCCAGACCAGAAACAGGCAGGACAGACTTGAGCTTCTCTGTGAGTTGAGTGGACGTTCAGGCCTCCTGGGGTGCTATAGATACACTCCCTATGGCCAGTGTGGGCTGGGAGTGTGGCTCTTAGATAGTGCCTACCCCACCAGGCTGGGGGTCTAGGGGAGCAGTAGGACAGCTCACAGTGACTTTGGGCTGGTGAGTTACACTCAGAGCTGGGGACACTGTAGAGGAACCCTTTGGCTGGCTCTGGGGACACTGTAGAGGGACCCTTTGGCTGGCCCTGGGGCCCCAGCAACTGAAGGTATGTGTGACCTGGGAGTGTGCTGGTGTGGTCTAGTGGAGAAAGGAGTGTGCAGGCCCAGTGGTTCTGCCCCAGGAAGCCCAGGACCGGCAGTAGCAGGACATACCTACCCCTACTCCCAGGGCTGAAGGAGGGGTGACCAGAGCTGTAGAGCCAAGGCCTCCTCACGGATCAAGAGGAGATCTTGTCTGGCACTCAAGGTGAGGAGTGCCCCAGCATCTCACTCTCCCACCTTGTCCACCTTCCCAGGGCCTGCAAGGGTCCCAGACCCAAGAGTGATATAGACTGCGGGTGCTGGAGTCTGGCTGCCTCAGCCAGGATATACCAGTCTCCTCCAGCACCAGGGTAGCAGGAGGCAGACACCCCACGTGCACACCTCTGGGGCTCACTTTACCCTGGACTAGGGTTAGGGTTAGGAGTTAGGGGTAATGTTAGGGTTAGAGACTTAGGGTTAGGCCTAGAGGGGTAATGGGTTAGTGTTAGGGTTACGGTTAGAAGGATAGGGTGAAGAATGGGGTTTAGGGTTAGACAATTAGGGTTAGCACCTTGGGGGAGGCGCCCTGACTCACCATAACTGCAGCTTCACCCGTCGCCCGTCGAGGAGGATGGTGGTTGTCTTGTGGTCGATCCCTGGGAAAGGGGTGGGCTCTACTTAGGCATGGGGCTGGCTGTGAGGGACTTCCCACAGTTACCCTCTGTAATAGGATGCTGCATTCAAGGCTCTCTCACATTTGTGGGAGGACTTCTCGAGGTTCACAAGGCAGTGGAACAAAACTTTGTGCACCCTTCCAGTGGAGAGCCCCCACCTCCAACTGTTCTCTCTGTTCTCCATGTAGACCCAGGCATCCCTGGCCATCACCAGCCAGCACTCAGGCCTCCCCACAGCATGGGCACACTCCCCATGGGGCAACACAGACCCTCTCCCCCTATGAACTGTGCTAGGTCAACACAGACACCCTGTTTGACCTGGTCACTGGCAGGTTTACTGCTGGGCTTTGGTCAGCTGGGTCTTATAGCTCCAATCAAGCCACTGTTCTTTCCTACCACTGCTGTCTACACTGCCCTAGAAGATTTGGCTCAGCCATTTCCAAGGGAACAGGGCTAAAACAGCACAGACAGCTTCCCGAGGGCTGCAGTAGGAAGAAGCAGAGACACAGGGACATCAAACCAGGCAGGAAGTGAAACCTTGGCTCTGTGCCACTCCTGAGTGCCCCCCGCTTTCTCTCCATCCCTGTCTCTCCCTCTGCCTCTGTGTCTCTTGCCCTTCGCCTCTTTCCTGGCCTGGGAGCACTTTCAGCACCCTACGCTGACCTTGACACCATGGTGGATCACAGCTACACTGTCCTTCTCTACCTCTCCTCACATCAAATGGTACTGGTGTGGCTTGCAGAGGGACAGACGAGCACACAGGAGAAAAGCTTCTCACAGAAGTGGAAACTCTCTTTTGTGCCCTGTTTTCTCTATGATTCTGGTCAAAAACCAAACTGGAGAAGAACCAAATAAATTTCCCCATAAGGTCAATATTGAACCAACCCACTGAATTTGATTCAGTTCTTGTCCAACTTGGTTGGGGACCAGAATTGTGGAGAGAACTGAGTTTGTGAACTGAGGTGCCACTGTATAATGAAGGTAGAGATCAGACGTGGTCTGTCCATCCATACCCAGGTAGATTTTCACCCTCAGGCTGGAGAACACATTCTCCTGTCCTTCTAGAGCCCAACCCCTGTCTGAGCTGGACTGGCTCCTCTGCCCTATACATGTCCTCCTGTGCAGTCATACACTTGTAGGATGACTTTTTGGTCAACAAGGGCCTGTGGATATAATGTTGAGTCTGTGAGATTCCATTGCCCAGTGACAACATCATAGCTATCTTTGTGTGAGCTGACCCTATCACAGCCACATAATGATGAAATCTGCTAATGACACAGTTCTCAAAAGATGTCCCCATCATGAAGTGCCACCAAACAGTACAACAAACAAACGTTATACAAGAAATAGTGATGGGTGATCTAAGTACCCTGTAAGTTTTGAAACTGTTTCGTTTCCATTTTCATCAAAATCATGGCATGGAGGAACCTGTTCCATCTCATTCTCTGAGATTCAACACGGAATAGGGCAAGCCATGGCCCATCCCTCCCTCATGTTCCTCTCCTAAACATGATCTTCTAAAATCATTTACTTTTCTATGTATCTCCAAATTTGTAAACAGCATCTTATATTCCTGATTCCTGACTTTTCAGTATTGGGCATGAATTGACTTCCCTCTATGGAGGTGAAAGTGTAATAATATTTTCAACTGACATAACCTCATAACCACACCATTCTCTCTCTCTCTCTCTCTCTCTCTCTCTCTCTCTCTCTCTCACACACACACACACACACACATACACAGAGTAGCTATTTTGTGATTTTAGCTAATTAAGTTTTACATTATTATGAATAGGTAAATATTTCCATAACTGCACAATACACTATGTTATCCTTTTTTACTTCATGTATAACATGTGTGTGTGTGTGTGTGTGTGTGTTTTACTGGGGATTGCACCCAGGGCCTTCACACTGAGCTACAGCCTCAGCCCTTTTTATTTTTATTTTTTTAACTATTAAGGCAGGGTCTCATTAAGTCACCCATGCTGAGCTTGATCCTCCTGCCTCAGCCTCCCACAGTGCTGAGATTCGAGGTGTACACCACCATACCTTACAGCTACAACCTTTTGTTTTAACTAGAGTTAACAATTACCTCCTTGTTTATTTGCTTCGTTTCCTCTCATTCACCACTAAGTTTTCCCATTTATCCCTAGATTACCCAAATCTCTCAGAATCATCTAGCTCTGCCATCTAGACTGGAGCATGGTTGCCTTGGGAGTCCACAGTCCCCTCTCTTGTTCTCCTTTCATTTCCTGAGAAGGGATGCATGGAAGATAGTTTGTGAGACTTTGCATGTCTGAAAGTCTTTAGTTTGTTCTTACTGTTCATTGGGTTTAAGTGGGGGACCCAAATGTAGTAGGAAATATTTTCTGGGAAATGTGTGGCCTTGTCTCAGAGCTCCGATGTTGTCAGAGCTCCACCTGGTTCTCGACCCTTTGAATGCAATCTGTCTTCCTCTCAGCTACCATAGGGTCTTCTGTCTGTGTGTGGCACTTGAAAATTTCCTGGCTCCTGGTGTGCAACATGGGTGGCTTCCTTTGCTGTGCTAACTTCTCACGGACCCTTCTGATCTGGAAACAAATCTTTCCATTTTAGGAAACTTTCTTGAATTACCTGTTTTCTCCATCTAGGATTTTTGGTTTTGATTTTATTTGTTTGTTTTTTTTGAGACAGGGTCTTGCTATGTAGTTCAGCCTGGCCTCAAACTCACTTGTGCCTAAGCCTTTCGAGTGCTGGGATAATAGGTGTGAGCCACCACACCCAGCTCCATCTGGGATTTTGTTAATAAAATGTTAAGTCTGAGTCTGTCCCTGAGTTTTCTTCTCTTGTTTTGGTGCTCCCCTCTATCTTTATCTCTCTCTGTCTCTCTGTCTCTCCCACTCTTCCCTGGGAAATCATCTCAATTCTATTTTTATTTCTTCTTTGAGATTTTCACCTCTGCCATAATGTTTTCAGTTTCCAAGACCTTTCCTGTTCCCCAACTGATCCTTCATGAATTTCTTTTCTTTCTTTTTTTTTTTTTTTTTTTGTCTTTCTATACAGATAGCGTCTCACTATACAGTTCAGGCTGGCCTTGAACTCACTTTGTAACCCAGACACCCCACCATCTGTGAAGGGTACCCCAGCCCTTGGTGGTGTCCTGCTCATATTACTGTGAGGAGTTGTGTCTCATTTTCTGGTGGGTTCTCTGCTGTGGGATGTCCCCATGAATCTGAGATCTTAGGCTTGGCAGGCTTCTAAATTTAAAAAAAAAAAAGGTTCTGTTCAGTGTTTCCCCTGTCTAGGAAGTGCTGTGAATCTCTGACTACGGAGGAATGACTTATGACTTGTGTTTGTTGTTGTTGTTGTTGGTTTTTTTTGGTACTGGGAATCAAACTCAGGACCTTGCACTTGCCAGGTAGGCGCTTATGCCACTGAGCTACATCCCTGGCCCTGTGCCTTGTGTTTGAACACCTATGGAGTGCTTTTTGGACATCTGCATTGGCATTTCTGGCACCTATGCTCTCTGGTATCGCTTTTACCTTTCTGGAACCCATTTTCTTAAAATTATGGAAAAAAATTAATGTTCAGCCATCTCTGAGTTGATAACTGATTTCAAATCTTTTTTTTTTTTTTTTTTCCGGTACCGGGAACCGAACTCATGACCTTGCGCTTGCCAGGCAGGCGCTTTTGCCGCTGAGCTAAATCCCCAGCCCCCTGATTTCAAATCTTTATCTGCTCCAGGCCCCTGGTTATCAGACCTTCTCCATAACTCAATACTTCCCGGTTTATTACAACATTTCCCATAGAAATCACCAAAACCAGGGGCTGGGGATTTAGCTCAGTGGCACAGCGCCTGCCTGGCAAGCACAAGGTCATGAGTTCGATTCCCGGTACCAGAAAACAAACAAACAAACAAACAAAAAAAGAAATCATCAAAACCAGCTAGGTATCAAGATAGCAGAGTGGTAAACAGCAGAGAAAAAGACTCTAAGAGTGTTGCTGTCCAGATACTGGAATAGAGCAATGTGAGGAAGACAAGAAGAAGGGAAGTGGGTCCCCTGAACCCAGGCAGAATCTGAAGTGAATTGAAGCCCACAGAGAGAATGAAGAGAGAAATGTCAATGAAGAAGGAGGAGGTAGCTGGTGGTGCCCTTTCCTCAAGAAAGGATTCACTGTATGAAAGGACTGATTCAAACCTGCAGACACACAGTGACTGCTGGTGACCCCAGAGGCCTTCATGGAGAGAAGCAGCAGTAGAGGAGAACAGCGGACATGAAAGACTGCACTAGCTGTCAGTGAGTGCTGAGGGCTCAGTCATCCCATGGGAGACAGTGACTAGCCGAGAGCCATCTTGGAGAGGGGCTGCATGAGCTCAGAACTCAGAGCAGCTGCTAGCTCCATCTAGCAGCTCCCAGCTGGGCTCAAGCCTGCAGAAGGTGTGCTGATGGCTGGAGGCCAAATGAGTCTGGTCTTGGCCAGAAGGTGCAGGCTTGTTGATCTTATCCACTATCCAGCCGAAAGGCTCCTGCTGGCTTGCTCAGATAAATCAAAATGGATGAGGACTCTATCTCCACATGTTGTCTACCAGTGACAGCAAAGACAAACATGAGTGTGGATATTTTTCCCCTGTCTCTCATGTTCGTTTTTTGTTGTGGTAGTGGTGGTTTTGTTTTTCATTTTTTTTCTCCTTCACTGTTTGATCTTGTTTTTATATGAGTGTTAATGTGGTTTCTAGCCACTTTGTGATTGTTGTTCTGTTCTTTTTATCTTTTTCTTCTCTCTTTCCCTCCAGTACTCTGTACCAGTTTCCCAAAGGTAGTGTCCTCCAGCCTTACTTCTAGTCTCTTCCTCTTCTTCTACCTCTCTATTTTCTCCCTAACTGCTTTTAAATTTTAATCCCTGAAGGCAAAATTGACATATTAAGAACTATATACTGCACATAATTTTCTGGTGTGTTTTAGATTTTATTATATAACCACAAATCTAGTTCATACGGTTAAAGGTGGCAAATTAATGCTTACCTTAGTTTGTCATTTTTT
>NW_004955506.1:495682-497191 GCF_000276665.1 Chinchilla lanigera | reverse complement strand
TAGGGAAGAGAAACAAATCAGCTATAAAGGAAAGCCCATCAGAATCACAGGTAACTTTTCAACACAAACCCTCAAGCCAAGGAGAGCTTGGAGTAAAGTATTTCAAGTTCTAAAGGAAAACAACCTTCAACCTAGATTGATGTACCCAGCAAAACTATCTTTCAAAACTGATGGAGAAATAAGATACTTCCATGACAATGAACATCTGAGGAAATTTATGGCTACCAAACCAGCACTCCAAAATGTTTTGAAGGACATTCTAGAAAGAGATCATAAGGACTACAACTCCATGAACCTCAACAGAAGGAATCCACCAGGCAAGGCAAACAATTAAACAAAGGGAGGGGAAAAAAGATGGGGAACCAACAATAGAAAATAACAAGACAGGATAAGTCAATACATATCAGTTATAACCATCAACATGAATGGTCTCAACCAATCAAAAGACACAGACTGGCAGAATGGATCAAGAGGTAATATCCAACAATATGCTGCATACAAGAAACACGTTTAATTCAAAGAGAAATTCATAGACTAAAAGTCAAACAATGGAAAATAATATTCCATGTGAGAGGAACCCAGAAAAAAGCAGGGATAGCTATTCTATTGGCAGACAAAGTGAATTTCAAGCGAAGACTGATTAGGACAGTCAAAAAAAGTCACTACATCCTTGTAAAGGGCACAACCCAAGAAGAGGCAACAATCACAAATACATAAATGCAAGTAGGCATGGTGGCATACACATAATCCCAGCACTTGGGAGGCTGAGGCAAGAGGACTGCCACAAGTTCAAGGCCAACATGGGCTACAAAGTGAGTTCAAGGCCAGCCTGAACTGTATAGTGAAACCCTCTTTCAAAAAGACAAAAATAAAAACAACATCTCTCTCTCTGTGTATATTATATATTTATATATTTATATATATATATATATACATTTATCAAATGCCAGTGCACCCAACTACATAAAACAAATATTAATGCACATGAGAAATCAAACAAGCACTGATGCAATTATATTGGGGGATCTCAATATCTCACAGTCACAAAAAGACAGATCAACTGGACAAAAACAATGGAATATTAGAATTGAACCAAACTTGTGAACAAATGGACTTAGTAGATGTCTACAGAGTGTTTTACTGCACATCATCAGAATACACATTCTCCTCAGGTGCACACAGGATGTTCTCCAAAATATACCACATACTAGCTCACAGAGCATGCTTAAGTAAATGCAAAGAGGGGCTGCGGATTTAGCTCAGCGGCACAGCACCTGCCTAGCAAGCACAAGGTCGTGAGTTTGATTCCCAGTACTGGAAAAAAAACCAATATAAATAAATAAATAAATAAATGCAAAGAAACTGAAACTGTTTCATGCATATTATCAGACCGTAGTGCAATGAAATTGGAAATTAATAGCAAAAGAAATCACAAGAACTTCATAAACACATGGAACTTAAATAGCAGCCTCTTGAACAACCAATGCATCACAGATGAAATAAAGAAGA
>NW_004955506.1:448423-493107 GCF_000276665.1 Chinchilla lanigera | reverse complement strand
GAAGAAAGATAGCCTTTTTAATAAATGGTGCTGGAAAAACTGGCTCTGCACATGCCAAAGATTAAAATTCAACCCACATCTTTCACTATGCACTAAACTGAATTTGAAATGGATCAAAGATCTACATATTAAAACAGAAACATTAAATCTGCTGGAAGATAGAATAGGTAAAACTCTTGAAGACATTGGTATAGGAAGACTTTATGAACAAAACCCTGATCACACAGGAAGTATCACAAAGAATCAACAACTGGGATCTCACCTTATTAAAAAGCTTTAGTACAGCAAGAGAAACCACCAACAGAGTGAAGAGACAACCCACAGTGTGGGAAAAAATGTTTGCCAGCTCTTCAGACAAAGGATTACTATGGAGAGCATATAAAGAACTCAAAAGAATTAGACCTCCCAAATTTAAAGACTCAATCCAAACATGGGCATGTGAGATGAAAACACACTTCTCAGATGAAGAAATACAAATGGCAAATAAATATATGAAAAAATGTTCATCATCACCGGTCATTCGAGAGATGCAAATTAAAACAACACTAAGATTCCATCTCACCCTGGAAAGAATGGCTGTTATCAAGAAATCAACCAATAACGAATGCTGGAGGGGCTGTGGGGGATAAGGAACCCTTCTCCACTGTTGGGGTGTAGACTGGTGCAACCACTATGGAAATCAGTGTGGAGAGTCCTCAAAAAACTACAATTGGAAGTCCCATTTAACACAGCTGGGTATCTTCCAGGAGGAATTAAAAACATCATACCACAGGGATATATGTACATTCATGTTTATAGCAGCACAATTTGTAATAGCTAGATCTTGGAAACAACCCAAATGCCCATCAACCAAGGAATGTATCAAAATGATATGGTCTTTTTATACAATGGAGTATTACTTGGCCATAAAAAATGATAAACTGGAGACTTATATAGGTAGGTAAATAGATTCAACTTGAGACCATACTCATAAGTGAAATAAACCAGACACACGTGTAAACATTGTACTGTTTCCCTAGTGTGAGAAGCTGAAAGAGTAAATAAGATCCAAAATACAATACAATTTTACAATAGATATTGCAAAATGGGAAGAAACTGTTCAAAAGGTAAGAGAAACTGGGATGGGAGAAAGGAGAAAAGAAGGAAGGGAAAAGCAAAAAAAACTATATATACACACAGACATGACAGTTAAGATAATTATACTACTAACTTTCTCAGTTCACTGAAAAGAAAGTTTTGTGTATATACTGTTTGGACAATTAAATGTCTATACCTTGTACTCTGAGTAATTAATTTAAAGATAACAATACTCAATGTATTAACCATTATTACTCTCCAATATCTTGTTTTGAATTTTTTTTCTCTTTAAAATAAAAAGAAAGAAAGAAATCACCAAAACTAACCAAGGGTTTTTCCATCCCCAAAGGGCAAAAGTTGTTCAACTCAGGTCACTGAGGAAAGTCCTGGGCAGGTAGAGGTTGCCCGGCTGGTGCTCTCTGGGGCAGCCTTGATCCCCTCTGACCCTTCATTGGCGTGTACTCCTGGTCACCATTCCCAGGCCCAAGGCACCCAGGCAGCTGATGGCCTCCACAAACTCTGGGACAGTGGATGGCCTGGCCCTTGAGCAAGCCTGCTTCTCCTCTTTTTGGGACACTGGCTCCTGCCAGCCCCGATGCCCAGAGTTTAGGGCCTGCTTTGACCCTAACACCTCAGCAACAGCCCTCTGGATGCCAGGCCCAGGGTGCAGCCACGAGTCCATTTTTCTAAAAATCACAGCTTTCCTACAGATAACCCTTAAACAGGGTTGTGCCCATCACAGGGGTGTTCTCAGGACACTACATAGCTAGTTCAAATCTGTCCTCTACAAAGAAGCTGACTTTTATAAGCTTTGTACTGAACCACTTTTATTCTCTACAGTGTTCTCTCTTTTTTTTTTTTTTTCCTCCGGTCCCGGGAACCAAACTCACGACCTTGCACTTGCCAGGCAGGCGCTTTGCCGCTGAGCTAAATCCCCAGCCCCTTCTCTACAGTGTTCTCTTGATACTGTCTTCCCATCTACTTGGTTATACTTCTCTGGGAACCTTATATTTGGATTCATGGGAAGCTGACATTTTTGACATTAGTAGTATCAGTGTTAGGATCAGAAGGCAGGATTGAAACCCACTGCACCTAACTACCAAGAACTCTGTCCACCAAAATATGACAAAAATGCAGCTGGGCCTGGTGGCACATGCCTGTAATCCTAGCCCTCTGAGAGGCTCAGGCAGCAATTTCACAAACTGGAGCTCTACCTGAACAACTTAGCCACTTAGAAAGACTCAGTCTCAAAATAAAAAATTTAAAAAGGGCTGGGGATGTAGTTCAGGGTGAAGGCCCTGGGTTCAATCCCCTGTACCCCTCTATAGACATGAGATAAAAATGCAAGGAAGCTTCTAGAGCAAAGTCTGTTGGAATGTTCATGAGTGAGTCAGAACAACAGAGACAGAAAGAGATATAAATTTAACCTTCTTTAAATAAAAAAAAAAAAAGGAAAAATGAAATGCCAAGCTATTCTCTACATTTTTAGCTCTTCGAGGTGAACAAATAACTTAGTAATTTATTTTGACTCCTCCATCACCTGCTTAATTCTGTTTTCATGACTGAGCAGACATGGCTATGCCTTTCCCAGGAGAGGATTGCTTTATGGTGCAAATATTTATTAAATCTCTGAGTACCTGGCTTTTGAGAAATGTCTCACCATGAGTTAAAGTACCAGAAGCCAGAGGTGGCTGTGGAAGCAGAGGAGAGCATCCCGTGGTGGCTCAGAGTTCCCTTCTGGGGCTAAGGACAATGTTCTGAAAGTAGACTCCCACGAGGGTTGCACAATATAATGCGTATAGGCAGCATGACACAGTGTGCTACAGCTGCTCATCTTTGATTCTGACGTGCACTGTCTTCACAATACCAGAAACACTCTCTAGCTTGCTTCTGCCAGCTCCTGAGGCCCTGCCATCCACTGTCCTCCATCACCGTCCACCTGGGATGTACCCCTCACTTCTGGCCAGCGTGGTGAGGGAGCCGAGTTTTATTTTTGGCAGCATCCTGTTCTAAATATACAGAACCCCCACACTCTTTCATGTCACAGCCACAGCCTGGTCCTTGCCGGGATCCATCTCTGGAGCAGCAGGGCCCAGGATAGAACATGGGCAAGGAGAGAACCTCATGATGGCTGGGGCCTCACAGTGGCTGGGCTCACAGGAGGTGGGGGAGCTCTGGAGAACAGCACAAGATGAACACCCCGAGTTTGGGGAGCAGCTTCAATAGGGAGCCACATTTTCCATGACCCCAAGTGCTGCCAGGACCTCATTTCAGGTAATGTTGGTGTCAGGACACTAGTCTGCAGAGAGCGCCAAGCATGGAAGGAGGAAATCTGACCAGGCAGATCAAATCCGACCAGGCAGATCTGTCTGTCCTACTCAGACAAGCTTGGCACCACTTAGGGGCACTGCCCACTGGGTGCCAAGTTCTCAGAACAACACCAACCTGTCTCCTGAAGGTAGGGCCTGGTCTCTCGCAGGGCCCTTCACACAGGGAAACAACCTTGGGCAAAGCACAGGGAGCCCTCAGGACTAAGGCACACCAGTTCCTGAGTTTCCTACCACCTGCCGGGGGAGGGACAGAGGGCCTCTGAGTGCTATGTGAGAGACAAATTGCAGGTCAGCTCCCACCCTTGTTCTAACTCCTCATAGGCAGCTACAATTGCTCGACAAACTGGTGGGGGGACTCCCAACAGGGCCACATGACCTCCATCACTTCTGGAGGCCAAAAAAAAAAAATGCATCTAGGAAAGCTTATTTGAAACCAAATAATTCGAGTTCAATATTGGGTATTTTCAAAGCACAGTAAATTGGCCTACAATATCACAATACACCGATGGCTACCGTGGTGTCTCAGGTGTTTTCTTGATACCTTATCTACATGTGGCCTCCCCATGTGGTGGGAATACTTCAGCCCGTGTAATTTCTAGCATTATATCCATATGAATTTGACACATGGTCTTTATTCTAAAATATAATTTCTTTCAGTTTTTGTTAATATCCTTTAAGTTTTGTAGGAAACACAAACTCTGTAAGAAGTAAAATGGTACCTATGCATGTGTGTATGGCTGTGTGTCTTTATGCATAACTTGGATTATTACTGAATAGGTAGTATTGTTAACTGTTAGAAATAAAATAATATTAATAGTAGCAGATAAAAATGACTGTCCTGTTTATTTTTCTTCTTTGCAATTTAGAAGATGATGTCCAAAATCAAATTAGCTAAAAATACAAGCCACACACCCGCCCCTACACACAGAGGACAAAGTTGTGGAGCCTGAGTGCAGGAATGTAGCCTCTGTTCCCAGTGGAGCCTGGGTGGCAGCAGGGTGAATTCAGCCTCCCGTGGCCTTGGGGACAGCCAGCAGGGACACGTGTGGGCTCATACTAGGAGGCCTAAGGCTCATGGCCTGCCTCTGGGGCTGTGCAGGGTTCCCATCAATAGGAACTAGTGTAAAGAGAGGCTCCAAAATTCACGTCCACCTGAAACCTCCAAGTGTGACCTTATTTGGAAATACGGTCTTTCAAGATGTAACCTCAAGTTGCTGGGAGCTGCTGTTTTACATCAGACCCCGCTTTGTATCTTCCTGCCTCAGCCTCCTAAATGCTGGAATTGTAGGCATGTGCCCCTATGTCTGGCACATGATTGCTCTAAAAATTATTTTGTTAATGACTCTGGTAAGACCCAGATCTCCAGTACTTTTAAGTCTAAGGCCCTGAGACACAACAACAGCTCTTTCAGGGTTTCACTTGTACACAATTTGAACTTTACAGTTAATTAAACTGAAGAAGCCTGGGAATGAAATTTGAAACAAAGGAAATAAAATTAAAACCTCTCTCAGTATAAGGAGACCCAGCAACCTGCCAGCCTTGGTTGATGCAGCCCATGGCTCATGCCTAGGGCTGCTTCCCTCACCCCTTCAGGTGAGGTCATTAGCTTGAGGCATGGTGCTAGGCTGGTGGGAAGCTCAGCAGCAGAGGACACAGATGAGTGGTGGGTGGGCATCTGCCCAGGAGAAACCTGGCCTGGCCCTTTTGGAGACTCTCCCTGACCACCACTAAAAATCAAGTATGACTTGGGTGGGGAGCTATAGAGGTCAAAGGCTAGCATGGAAGGGAGGAGACTTCGGGGGCATAGGAAGGTAAGGCTGAAGGAGGGACTTCTCAAAGAAAATGTGATACCAGTGCAGTTTATTACATTTGAATACACTGAGGCACTTATGACAGCTTTTCTCTTTCTTTCTTGCTTTCTTTTTTTTTTTGTAAGTACTAAGAATTGAACTCGGGGCCTCATGAATTCTAGGCAATTGCTGTGCCACTGGGCTACGCTGCCAATTTTTTATTTTTTAATTTATTTTACTTATTTATTTATTTTTTTATCTTTTTGAGACAGAGTCTTGCTATTCAGTTCAGGCTGGCCTTGAGCTTACTTTGTAGCCAGGCTAGTTTTGAACTCACTACAATCCTCCTGCCTCAGCCTCTGAGTGTTGGGATTACAGGCACCATCATGCCTGGTCTATGCTGCCAATTTTTAAAACCCAGTGCATTTAAATATCGAGGCTACATAGTAGGTTCAAGGCCAGCCTGGACTACATAGTGAAATCCTGTCTGTAAATAAATAAGTAAATAAAATTTTACTGTCCACTGAAGCAGTACTACAGGAGGCAAAGAGAACGTGGGATGGGCTCAGGGATGCCTAGATACCATTCACACTGGCAAATGATGACTCTAAATCACATTTTAAATTTTAAAGTGGTTGCCAAGGGAAACCAGCACAGTAGCTGTATAATTCAGCAATCCACCACTGCCTGCAGAACAGGGGGGTGGGGGGCACACATCTCCCCAGAACAGTGGTAAAGAGGAAAGAGGGGAGCTGACAACTGGGTCACACTGAGCAAAGGAGCCTCAGTGCCCCTCGAAGCCTTCTCTGGACACCACATCTGAGTGACCTGAAGACTGGGGAGGGTGGGGATGGCGGATGGCCGGGTGCCAGCTTCCCCACCCACATCTGGGCTCTTCCATGCCAGCTCTGTGACCTTGCAGGAGTTACTTACCCTCTCTGGGCCTGATATTATGTAGCCTTTCTCATGAAATGACTCTTGTATACTCAGTGGGAGTCATTACTAGCTCTTGGCAAAACCTAAACTTGGAAGAAGGAAGAGTAGGATTTTCCTGCTGAAAAGGAAGCTGGAGAAATAGTCAGGAGGGAGTCAGAGAAAATGGTGGGTCTCTTCTACTGGAAAAAAAAACACTAGGAGGCAAAAGATGTAGCATTCAGCATCTGTTTAGTCCACCTCCTTCTCCCACCGGTAATGAGATGCCCAAAGAGTAGAAAACTCTGAAATCAGAGAAAAGAAGGGCCAGGAACTAGGTGAAAAGCAGCGCCAGCATCAGCGGGGGACACGAGAGAGAAGCAGAGGAGTGGAAGGGTGGGGTCCAGCACCCACTGCTCATTCCCCAGCCTGGCTGTCAGCCCTTTCTCTCCCAATCCTGCCTGGGAGAAGCAGAGCATGCCAGAGGAGGGACTGACCCAGTACCCGCCTGCAGAGAGCGCAGAGGAGCCTGGGAAGGGCCGCATGTATAGTGTCGCTGTGAGAGCAGAAGACACCTCTCCAGGTTCTGGACAGGCAGCAGGGTTTCCACACAGGTCTGGAATCTAGGACCCTGCCCTCCAACCAAAGGACAGGAGATATCAAGGGGGAGAATCCAGAGGGAGGGCCCAGGCAGAGCTGCCTGAGCAGGGCTGGGTTTAGAGTGCTGGGGACAGACCCTCAGCAAGTGTCCCCAGAGGCCATTAGTTGAGGGTGTGGCCCCTGGTGGGAGGTGCTGTTGGGAAGTGGAGACCTTCAGAGGAGGGGCTTTGTGGGAGGTCCTCTGGGTAAGGGGTGGCCCTGGAGGGGAGAATGGAATCTAGCCCCTTCTGCCTTTTCTTTCACTTCTGGTGGGTGAGGTGATAGCTCTGCTGTAACACGGGCTCCTACTGTGATGTACTAGCTCCTCATAGACCCAAAGCAAGGGGCCTGCAGACCACAGAACTAAAACTTCCAAAGCTATGAGCCAGAAGAAACCTTTTCTCTTTACAAGTCAATTCTCTCAGTATTTGCCACAGTAACAGAAAGCTGACTGATACGCTAGACAGCAGTTCAGAGCTAGATGAGGCAGGTATGGTCTTGAGGTGACAACATGCAGTGTGGGCAGCAACTGGGGAAAAAAATGTGCTTCTAGTATTCCATCTGGAAGACAGAACAATAGAGCTTTAGAGGTGAACATGTTCCCTATCTGGGAGCAGAAAAAGACTTGATAAACAGAGCCCAAGTTCACCCATAAAACACTGGCAATTTATATTAAGGTGAAAGTCCATTGTCAATCCAAAAACACTATCAAAGGAGCAAAAAGGTAATGTCCATTCGGGCCAATATCCACAATACCTATCTGACAAAGGAGTCACAGCTAGAATGTATTTTAAACATTTCTACTTATCACTAAAAAAATCAACATAAAGGGGCTGGGGATTTAGCTCAGTGGCACAGTGCCTGCCTGGCAAGCGCGAGGTTGTGAGTTTGATTCCTGGTACCAGAAAACAAACAAACAAACAAAAAAACAACATAAATGGGAAAAAAATGAACAAGAAATGTACATTTTACAATGGAGAAAATCCAAATAAATATATGAAAACTTGTTCAATCTTACCAGTGATCAGAGAAATGCAAATTCAAGGTACATGCTTTCCACAATGGCTAAAATGCAAAGGAAAGAAAATACCAAGTATTGGTGATGGTATGAACAACCAGGACTCTCATGTCTTGTGGGCAGAAGTGCAAATTAGAACAGGTTTTGGGAGTATACGCTAATGCTAAACCTATGCATGCACATGTGTGCCTGTTATTTTTTGTGTTGCTCCACATCTTAGGTACTTTTTCATCATTGAGACACAATACTCTGCACCCATAACTCCAAGGAGGAAAGTTTTATTTTAGCTCACAGTTTGTAGACATTTTAGTTGATAGTCTGCTGGTTCCATGGCATGGTGACATGGCAGAGGAGAAATGACTCATGGCATGAGAGTAATCAAGGGAGGGAGGGAGACAGATGCTGCCAGGCCACGCCCCCAGTGACCCACCTCTTCCAACCAGACTTCACCTCCCAACACAGTTAGCCATAAACTCATCAGTGGACCAATCCACTGATAAGCACCACACCCCCATGATCCAGTCTCCTCCCCAAAGCCCTAGCTATGAGTGCATCAGGTTTTTGGGGGACATTTCAATAGAAACCATAACACTCCACCACTGAGCTACAATCCTCAGCCCCACACACATGTGTAATACTCAACATTTCTTTTTTGGTACCAGGAATCTAACTCATGACCTTGCACTTGCCCAGCAGGTGCTACGCTAATGAGTTATATCACCAGCCCCAACATTTTCATATGTAGGTGTATTCTAACAGAAACACAAGAAATGTGTTCACAGCAAATAAATCATAATCATAAAACTGGACATCACTCAAATTCACATGCCCAGCTGGATGGACAAATAAGGCCTGGTAGTCACACAAGGGATTTTACACACTGTGAGAACAGCAGCCTGGGACTTCATAAGTAAAAGGAGCAAGAGAAGCAGCCATAAAAGAGCACATCCTGTACTGTCCACAGTATAAACTTGTAAGACTGAGCCCCTCTGTTAGAGCTCAGGACAGTGGCTACCTTGAGGGACAGAATGGGGTAGGGAATGAGGGTGCCCTGGGAAGCTGGTGGAGTTGCTAGTCTTTCTCTGGGTGTTGGTTACATGGTATATTAGGTTTGTGGAAGTTCACTGAGGTATGTAATTACAATGTATGTATTTCTCCATATGCACATCACACCTCAACAGAAAGTTAAAAGAGGAAAGAAGAAGAAGCAAAAGGCTTCACCTAAAGGAAAATAACCCAAGGATCAGAAGAAAGTCCACTCTAATTGGTTCAAATTAATAAAAATAGGGTAGAACAAATTAATTGGGTAGAACAAATTAATAAAAATATGTCGATGTTCTTTTGCTATTTTGTAAATGGTTGTCTGTCTGTTAATGTTTTCCTCCATTTATTTTTAAAATAAAAAAAATTATGTCAATAAAATGCAAGTGCAGAGATTTTTAAATGAGATTTTTAAATTTTTTAATTGAACTGAAATTGAAAAAAGGAAAATTGCAAAACTAGGAAAAAATTGGAGATGAAAACATCATAACTGAATGGCTAAATTAGAAACAGCTAAAAACAATTTACTGTAATCAAAACTCCCAACAACAGGAAAGACAAGATAATCACAGAAATTCAGAAGAGAAAGATAAAAATGAATAGAGCAACCAGAAAGATATGAATGGATGTGGAAGACAGATAGAGATGACCCAACATAAGCATAATCAGTGTGGCAGGCAGGATAACAGACTCCTTGAATATGCCATATCCCAATCTCCAGAATTTGTGATTATATGAGTTTCCCATGGCAGAAGGGATGGCAAAGGGGATTCAAGGTTGCTGATGGAATTAAGTTGCTCATCAGGTGGCCTTAAGATAGGGATATTGTCCTAGATTGTCTAGGTGGGCACAATATATCCACAAGTTCCTTCAAAGTGGAAGGAGGAGGCAGGAGAGACCAAGTCAAAGCCATGGGACCTGACATCTCTGGCTCTGAAGATGGAAATGGGTAAAAATCAAGGAATGCAGGGCATGGAGGTAGGGTTTAGAAACTAGAAAAGGTCAAGAAGCACACAGCCTCCTAGAGCCCCATCAAGGAGCTTGGCCCTCCCCACACTTGCCTCCACCTTGGCAAGACTGTGCCAGGCTACTGACTCCAGAACTTGAGAGTGGAAACTTGTGTTGTTTTTAAGTCACTAAGATCATGGTAATTTGTCATGGCAGCAAATAGAAAACTAATACAACTGGTATTCCTTGAAGTAAAGACAACAAATTTAACAGAGGGTATTTTAAGGACATGAAATAAATTCCTATGAAATTAGAAAAATGTATGTAGGAATTCAGAGTAGAGAGTGTACTAGAAGTTTAAGATAAAGCATTTCACTCTGAGGCAGGTCTTATTAAGCTAACTAAATATGAGGCAAAAAAACACTGCAGAAATTCATGAAGAAAAGACAAATCGCCCATATAGGAAAAAAAATCAGCTGGCCTGATGCTTCATCAGGGCAACATAGAGCCAGAATCTAAGAACAATACTCACCAGGTGCTGAGGAAGAAAACACACCCTACAGCATTGTTCAGAGATAAAGACAATGGGCAGGTGTTCTCTGACTTGAGGAATGGGAAAACTCTGAGTCCTTCCTGCAGAAATAGCTGGTGACAAAAACTGGCTAATTAAGAGGGGCAGCAAAATAAAGAACTGGGGAGCAGCCATGGTCAGAGAGCCTCAGCAGGCACTGATTCCATTGAAATGTTGAGTTAACAGTAAGCAATTGTGGGCATTACAACTGCAATACAGAAGTGAGCATTAGAAACCCTGGCAGTGTAAAGGTTGCAGCGTGGGCTACAAAACCAGGCGCTGGGTGCAGGGGGGGGGGGAGTGTGAAGCTGCAGACTCACCTTACAATGCCAGAGCACCCAGGCGTCTCACAGCAAAACCTGTCACTATTAGAAAAATAATGGTTCCGGTTCCTTTCCGCTTTTCATACTTTTTTCCTAATCCTTGACAAAAGAGTTGGTAAATCAAAAGTCCACAGGGACGTATCCACAACCAGTTCTCTGCTATGTCTCAGGCCATATTGTCCATAGAATACATTGTGCGAAGTGTCTTTTTAACCTAAATCCTCCCTCTGGGTAGAGGCAAGACTTCAGGAAAAAGCAGGAACTAGCTGATTTTAGGAGTTCTCAGTTTGGCCTATGAGACAAAGAAAGCATTGCAGGAGAAGTGCAGTGAGCCCTATTTCCCCCCTCCAGAAGGACATCGGCTCCACTGCTCATGTCTCTCCCCATTTTAGCTCACATCACTGCCCTCTGATAGGACTCAAGCATCTGACAGTCTCTTCCCCCAAAGGCACTGTGCCCTTCTTGGGCTAGTATTTGCCCAGTGCTTTATTCCTTGACCTCTGCTGTGACTCCACCTTCACTGAGTGCAAGGCCCTGATGACATAGCTGTGGACACAGCCCCTGCCCTTAGGGCAGTGCTGTCCAGCTGGACTCTGCCATCTCTGGAAAGCCTACAGCTGTGTTGTGCAGGACAGCAGCCACTGGGCACTAGACATGAATTAAACAGCCACATGAGTCTGAAGGCAGCACTGGCCACACAGTGTCAGAGCCTCCATGGCCTGTGTGAACACTACATCAGCGGCATGGGCAGAGCTGGAGGTGCAGGATTTTGGGCCCATCCAGCCTTACAGAAGCAGAATTTGCATTTCCCCAAGGCTCCACGTGGTTCTGTACTGGCAGCCTGAGGACTAGCTGTTCCCCTCCTACATCCCCCACCTGGAGGATGCTGTGACCAGACCTCTGTCTTGGGACACCTCTGCTCCGCCACCCCTGCCCAGCAGCCCCTCTACAGATCAGCATTTCTCTTTCCATCACCTGTCTGGCCCCACTAGTCCACCTGTAGTCCTACTGCAGTGACCTTTGGCTTTGCAGGTTGCCCTGCACGTTCCACTGAGCAGAATCAAATCTTCTCTGGCTCCCGCTCTCACAGCAAGTTCACCTACTTGCCCAGTGCTCATCTGTCATAACCCCTGCACTGACCTGGCCACGCCCAGACTGCTTTCTCACTACTGCAACTGGGAGGGCAAGGAGGCAGCAGGACTGAGACAGGATCTGTGCTGGGGAAGTGGACAGAGACCTTTGTATGTCCCTTAAAAGGTGGACACGCTATCCTGGCACAATCACAGTTTCTGTTTGCCCCAGAGAATGAAAACCCCCTGCCTCGTCTTCCTTCAGGGACGTCAGCTCTCAAACTCAAGCTTAGGGGACACTCTGTCCAATGCCCTTGAGCCTAGAGCACTTTGGCTTCACATGCTTGGAACCCAGTCCCCTGCCCTTTGCCTAGAGTCCTTCACCACCCTGGCCAGATTCTGCAGGGCCACGTGGGTTCCTCCCCTGGAAGCCTGTTCATTTGGGCAGGAGCTCTCGGTGGAGTAGCAGGGCACCAGCGTGGGCATTGGTCTTTCTGCCTCTGCCACCCCTTGCGCACTGCCCACACAGTGCGCCCTCTCCTCTACCGCGCCCCGCTCCTCCCGGAGACACTCACCCAGAACGTTCCCTGCCCAGATCTGCACTGCCATCAGCAATCACCCCCAGGAGATCCAGCCCCCGCCTAGCCGCTGCTCCACCAGCGAACAGGCCGCGGCGACAGGATGGAGGATGTGCCGCCCGCCTGCTGGATCCACAGGAGAGAGACCGCCCGCGCCCGGGCCCCCGCTCCAAGTCCTCGCCAAGTCCGCGCTCCGGTCCGCGCCTTCACCCCTCCTCCGACCACGCGCCTTCGACCCGACCCAGTCCCACCCCTCCGGCCCCAGAACCGGCCCCGGCCCCACTCTCACCTGCTGGGTGGCCATATGGGGACTCGGCTGCTCCGTCTTGCAGGCTTGCTAGGATCTCGCCCTTGCCCACGTCGCTGTCGCCCACCAGCAGGAACTTGAGCAGGAAGTCATAGGCCCGCACGGGGCTGCCCAGGGCACTCATCGTGCCGGCCAGGCGTCCCAGCCCATGCCGGCCCTGTAGGCTGCGCGCATACGGGCTACGGGTCCAGAGCGCCGCGGGACCCTAGTACACGACCCAGGCCACAGCGCCTGTCAGCCGCAGGCCGCTCCGCCCACCCGCCTCGCCATTGGTGGGTCGTAGTTGCTGGGGTAAATACGCATTCTTATTGGCTTACATGTCCATCAATCTTACTCTCATCACCGCCCCCGGGCCAACGCCTTCCTGTCCCTCCTGAGAGCACTACAGCCAATGGAGACCCACAGACGGAGAAGAGGTGGGGCTAAAAGACGAGGGGGCGTGGCCTCTTTTTCCTCAGCCAATAGCGGGAGGGGCGGAGAGGATCAGAGATGGGGCCAGGTGTTTACGTTCCCGCGTGCGGTGGCCCTTACCACGCACTCGCTTCTCCACCCGGAGCACAGATAGCGCAGCCTTGAACTTTCCCACTCACTCCCAAGAGGTTTTGCTGCTGGACCGCAGGGCACGGAGATGCCTGACCAGTCCGCGGATGTGGGGCCTAAAAACCAAAGATCGCCGGGTTTTGTCGTGCTGTGGACCTGCGCATAAACGTGCCTCTGAGCGCTTGTGTGCATTTGCGCCTTCAGTGTCCGCGCGTGCGTGTCTGGGTGCCTGCAGGTGTCTGTCCTCGCGTGTCTGTACGCATGATGGAGGAGCCGACAGCTTGGGACCCACGAATTTCGGCCTTCTCCTCCCCTAGGGAGGAATGGTCTGCGCTGGGAGTCACCTGCTGTGCAGTCCTGGCCTTCGAAGATGCACACTAGCGTCCTTAAACCCTGAGGTCGAGATTTTATCTCAGCCATTTGCACTTGTTTGGACCTAAGAAAGTGTTTACCGTGGAATGCTACTTTGGTTTCCAACACCTGTTTATTGACTGACCTTTTGATTAAAGTGCTGGCAAGGCCACTGTAAAACACCAAGAAAGGATCAGGAACCCGAGTGTTGGGATGCAGAGGGAGGAGGATCTTAAATTTGAGTCCTGCCTAGGTAACTTAGCGATTTAGCGAGATCCTATCTCAAAATGAAAAATGTAAAAGTCTGGAAATGTAGTTCGGTGTAAAGACCCTGGGTTCAATCTCCAGTACCTGGGCCCTGGTAGGAAGATCACGAAAATGGGAACTAGATAGAGGTGAAATTTTGGCCCTGCCCCAATCCCTCCCGAACGGAAACTGTTCAGGGATATTTCTCTTACTATCTCTAACCCTTGGTCCCAATGTCCCAGTCCACTGGGACACTACAGGTACTTAAGGCAGGATACTACTTTCTGCTTGGGCCCTGTTCTGTATGTCTGGCATCAGGTAAGTGGGGATCAGGAAGCCTTCAGCCCGCCTTCAGGAGGTCCGCACCTGCCAGGCGGTTCTTAGCTGTGGGGTGGAGAGGAATAGCCAGATCACTTTCTGGAGGCCAGAGTGGGGGACACCTGACTGCTTTTCTCCCCTCCCCACTTCATGGCATTCACCTCCAAGTTAGTCTTGGCACAGCTAGAATATGCCAACTGCCCTTGGGGGCAAGGTAGAAATTTAGTTGTTCCAGGTGTTAGTTCAAGGCCACCCTTCCCCTCTAGGATACCAAAATTCATGGATGATCAAGCCCCTTGTTTTTAGTAGCTCAGTATTTGCATAGATCCTATGCACACTCTCCTAGGTATTTTAAATCATCTCTAATTACCTATAATACTGAATACAATGTAGATACTATGTAAACAGTTGTTATACTCTATTGTTTAGGGACTAATGGCAAGAGAGAAAAAGCCTACATATTCAGAAGAGGCACAATTTTTTTCTTAATATTTTTGATCTGTGGTTAGTTGAATCCACAGATATAGAGGACCAACTGAAAGATCAGAAAAGTACAGGATCTAGTGTGGATAGTCTACCAAACATTTCTCACTAAATACATGTTTATTTCACAGGTCAGTGGATAAAGGGCTCCCACTCCATAACCCCAGCTACCTAAAGATGTTTTCCTCCTCCTTGATTTCAATAAATGTTTGAAGCCCAGGCAGCAAGGAGAGGAATGGACTCCATCATCCCACCCTCTGCCTAACCCAAGGCAAGGTTCTGACCAGGATGAGATACCTCTCTGAATGTCGGCCTATCCCAGGTTTCCCTGGGAGCCATGTAAGGAAAACAGATGTATGACAGAGGTCTTGGTTGATGCTTCTCCATAGACAAAGTGTCAGAAGGTGTAGGTGACATGGACACTTTGGAGGAGAGGGAGGCTAGAAGGTTGCTTGGCTCTTTGCTGGACCTTGACTATCACTCATGTTTCTTGACATTTACCCTTCTCAGGGCTTCCAAAACCCTAAAGGATTTCTCAAAAGAAAACTGCAGTTGGTTTTTGTTAGGTTAGGACGAAGCCTCCAACTGTTTTTAAGAGAAATGGTCTGTTAGAGGTCAGAATATTTTTCCCAAAAAAACTAGAGAAAGTTCTCTTCTTCACACAGCTGAAATCCCTTTCTCATAGATAGGACCATCCCCCTGCTGGTGCTACCATGCACCCAGAAGAAGGGACATGATGCTATGCCATTCCCAATTTTATTAACTACTTCAAGCTCTTGCTGTTTTATTTTACTTTTCATATTTGTCTTGCTGTACTTTAAAATGATGAGCATGTGTGTCTGGATACCAAAGTACTGTAATTCTGTTCAGCTTTGTTTGCAATAGTGAAAAACTCAGACCAAGGTTTGATGTATATTAAATTAATAGGGTCCCCAAAAGGAGATGTTGAAATCCTAACTGACGGTACTTATGAATGTGACCTTATTGGAGTTAGGATCTTTGCAGGTGTAACCAAGCCAAGGGTGGGCTCTGATCCAATATGATCATGAGAGGGTCTCAGAGACCCATGGGGCCCAGGGACCACAGTTTGAAATGCCTTTTTGAGCCACTTTTATGTTTCTGCCTGTGCCCTGGCTGTGGCCATGGTAGGTGTGACCTACCAAGACTCTAGCAAGGGGGAATAAGGGGCTGGGGACTGTGTAAAAAGAGAGCCCAGGTATCCAATCCCCCTTGTCATGTCCGGTCATCGTGGCCCACTATAAGCCCCTTCTCATGTGACACAGTGTGCTTCCCCTCACTGTACACACGTACAGTGGATTTTCTGTCTTTGCCTTGGAAATGTACATATAATCTAGGGTTAGTGTTCTCCCAGAATGGGGGAGTATTTTTCTCTGAAATTTTGTTTTAAATGTTAACATGTTTTTCATTTTTGAAACTAGTAGGGACTGTTGTAAATAGCAGAGAGGTAACTTACTACCTTCAGCAAGAGGTCAGTGTTTCAGAAGGGTGGCTGAAGTCTGGGAATCAGGAAAGGGTCAAGAGGTGGGCAGAGGAAAGGACCAGATGTGGCTAGACTCAGGGGTGCCAAGGCTACATCAGATCCTCCTGTTGTGCGTGCCTATTTCATTATTACTTGTCTTAGTTACTTTTCTTGTTGCTGAGACAAGATACCCAATACCCAATGTTAAGGAAGGAAAGGTTTCTCACAGTTTATAGAGGTTTTAGTCCATACTGGGTTGGCTGCAAGGCAGGGTGGCATGACAGAGGGGCAAGAGTTTGTGGTGGAAAAGATACAAGTATAACAAGAGCAAAAAAAGAAGGAGTGCAAGAGAAGACTCTTTCTGTCCCTTATATTGTAGGTAGGCTACCCACCCTAGGGTGTGTGTAGTACTCATACCCATAATCCCAGCACTAGACAATCAATCAGTCATAAACTTGAGATTCAGCTGCCTCCAGAAAGCACCCCCTATGACTACACGAGGCTTTGAGGGGATATCCAGACACAAACCATAACATTCCACCCCTGGACCCCCAAAGATTCACGCATGTCCCTTTATGCAAAAAACATTTGATCCATCTGCAAGAGTTGCCAGAGTCCTAACAGTTTCAGCATTGCCGAAAAGTCCAAGTCCCAAGTCTCCTATGAGATTTAAGGCAAACTCTTTGCTGTGAGTCCATGTACAAAAGAAAAGAAAGTTAAATACTTCCAACATTCAATGGCACAAATTAGACATTTCCATTCCAAAAGTTACAGATGGGAATACAAAGGAACGGGATCAAAGCAAGTCCAAAATCCAGCTGGGTAGCCGGGCATGGTGGCACATGCCTGTAATCCCAGGACTTGGAAGGCTGAGGTGGGAGGATCCTTGTGAGTTCAAGGCCAGCCTGGGCTACAAAGTGAGGTCAAGTCCCGCCTGAACTGTATAATGAGACCCTGTCTCAAAAAGCCAAAAGAAAAATCCATCAGGGCACACATTAAGCCCTGTAACTCCATTTGCAGCATCTAAGGCAATCTGTGGCAAGTTGTAAACTCCAAAGGGCTTGGGTGGCTCTGCCCCTGTGGCACTTCAGGTGATTGTAGCTCCCATGGCTTCTCTCTTAGGCCTGCTTTGCTCCCACCTTGCAGTTTTCCTTAGACGAAATACATTCCTGGATTTTCCAAACTTCTAGGGTCTCCACTGCACCTTTAGCTTCACCCTCACAGCTTCACACACTGCCCTCTCAGGGGCACACTGCTTAGCCTCCCAGGCCTTCTGAAATTGGGATTGAGCCTTCTTAACCCCACAACACTTTCATTCTGAATGCACATAAAATCAGTGCCACATGGATGATGCCAAGGTGTGCTGCCAGCTGGAGCAGTAGCCAGGCTTTTCTATCTTAGCTGTAGGGGTTGAGTGCTTGGATCACCATCTATTCTGAATCCAATTCTGAGGCACAAATTTTCTATGCTGCAGCAATCTGGAACATGGTGCTCAGCAGCTTTCTTCTCAAAGCAAAGTCTTTCATTTTTGCAATTTTGAGGCTGCAAAGGGTTGAGTCCTGCTGCTTCTTGTGATGCCCTCAGGCTATCTTTTCTATTCTTGTGTTTCTTCTCAGCAATCAAGATCACCTCTGTGCTATCTTTGCAGTGCACAGCTTTAGTGGAGCTTCCTTTCTGGCCAAACCCACAGAGTTTTAAATCATTTTCCTGGGCTTTTTGCTTTTGATTCTTATCATAAATCTGGCTAAAAGTCCCCAACTGTAGCCATGCCACCACCTCAACATTCAACTGCCTTGACGTTTCTTCTGCCAGAATAATTAGTCTGCCACCTTTGATCTCAGTCTCAAGCAAAATCTCAGGACACAAGCAAAATGCAGACAAACTTTCTGCCAAGCCATAACACACATAATCTGGAGTCCAACAACCATTGCAGTCCCTCTTCCCAGCAGAAACCTCTCAACTCTGGTCTTTACTGGTAGGATTTCTATCAGCCTTCTGGTCTTTTGAACTCTGACCAGAATCTCCCATACAAAACAGCCTAAGACATTACAGTGCTACTCTTTCAGGTGTCATCTCCAAACCTTTCCACACTCTTCCCAAAAGCCATTCCCAAAGGCTCTTGAACCACATGGTCAGGTATAGTCACATCAATGACCCCATTCCTCCAGTAGCAAATTCTGTCTTGGTTACTTTTCTCTCTAGTTGCTGAAACAAAATACCTGGTGACCAGAATTAAGGAAGGAAAGGTTTATTTAGCTCATAGTTTGTGGAGGTTTCAGTCCATACTCAGCTGGCTCCAAGGCAGAGTGGCACATGGCAGAGGGCAACAGTTCATGGCAGCAGAAAACAGCAAAAGCAACAAGAACAAATAGGGAGGAGCAGTAGAGAGCAAGCCTCTTTCCCTCCCTTATATTGTGTGCAGGGTACCTTCCCTAGGGTGGGTATAGCACTCATACCCATAATCCCAGCATTGGACCATGAATCAGTGGTCTCAAGTAGCCCATCCCATGACTGCATGAGGCTTTCAGGGGACATCTAGACATAAACCATAACAGTAGACTACTCATCCTTGGCTGGGTGTGGCACTCATACCCATAATCCCAGCACTAGACAATGAATCAGTCACAAACTAGATTCAGCTGCCTCCAAAAAGCACCCCCTTATGACCGTGTGAGACTTCGGGGGGACATCCAGATACAAACCATAACATTACTGCAAACACTGGCTCCCTCCTCAGGGGAGAAAGCACAGCTCTCACTTTTGTTCGCTGAGGAGAGAATGGCAGGCTCACTCGATGTTCCAGCCCAAAATTCCCAGAAAGGACTCACTTCTCTGGTGGGAATCCATGCTGACCTCTGGGCCAGTCAGCTGTCCTGGGGTGAGGGAACATGGACCTCTTCTACTAGCAATACAGGGGTGGAGGGCTTTGTCCTTCTGGGAGCCCCTGTATTCTCAGTACATGTGCACAAAGTCCCTACTTGACGACATACTTAGTGCTGGGCGGGCAAGGCCCAGGTGGAAGAGGTCCTAGACTGGACAAGACTGGGTGGACCGGGCAGGGGCTATTGGCAAATGTTCCTTTCTACTCTGTCCCTGGGGTTCTCGGGACTGTACCATCCCACCATGACTTCCCCTCTCACATCTGAGCTCCTTGCTCTGTCTGGCTTCCCCTCTTGCTCTGCCTTACCTGCATGTCTCAGATACCTTGTCCAGGGCACCAGATCCCATGTTTCCTGAGCACTGTGTGCTTTTGCAGTTCTCTGCTTCACATGCCCTTGGCCTGTCCCACAAGCTCAGAGCCTGTGGGGCCCTCAGAAGCCCATGGGTGCCACCTTCCCTGGGATTCCCTTCTGACCCACAGCAGGCCAACTCGTGTGTCATCTCCAGGCACAAGGCTGATTACCCACACATCCTGCTGGGTGTTTCCCAGTGCCTGTCCAAGGGCTCCTGGTTCTCATGGGAGTGAATATTAACTCTGTGTAACCCAAAATGTTTGCAGTTAACTTGCAGGAAATAGAAGTATGTCATCTTGTTTTCTGCCAGGCTCAGCTTTCCCTATCCTGTGGATCTTAGCAACCTATATCTGATTTTTCAGGTCTGTCCTCATTTCTGAACCATGCACTGCACAAATTTGGGGTTTTCAAAGGTTTTTCCAGCCAGTTCTTTGCTTTACCAGGCAACTCCTTAATAAGCTGAATGAAGCCCAAGTAGTGTTCCTCTCCATTTATGTGAGAATGATGTTTCTGAAACAGCTGCACTAGCCCTCAGTTATCATGGGGTTAACAAATGGACCAGGGGATTGAGAGTTAAAAAGTGGACCATATTTCAATGATATGGGATTAACGAAACACACCAGGACACAGGAGGATGGGAAATCAGCTCACCCTCAAAGACTGTGCAGGCAGCACAGATCCCAAGAACCCAGAGCCCTGCAAACCCAAAATCACTAACGTCCAGGCCAGGGAGGCAGGGGAGTGATCTGCTGTACTCCAAAACCCAATCAGAAACCTTCCCCGACGTTAAGGGGCAGATTCCAGGTGGCCTGGGGAAGGTCATGCATAGTATTGTCACTAAAGAAACCTACAGTAGTTTATTAGAATAGTAAAAACAAAAAACAAAAAAAAGACACCTTGAGATAGAGACTTAAAGATGCTAATGACTCATGCACGCCTGGAGAGGCATGATATGGAAGGGGGCAGACACAGCTAAAACTCTACCTCTATATGTTATGGACTAGGAGACCTAGTCCCTGACTTTCCTGTAAATGCATAAAAGTTGCACACCTTAGTGCTCTGTTTGGGTCAGCCTGGGGTTTCTGCTACCAGTGAATTTCCCCCTTGCGCATAAGCATAAAAATAAAAGCTTTGAGTGGGCTGCCACTGAAGGTTCCCAGCCCCAGTGCTCCTCTCCTTCCCTGGAACCATGCAGGGTCACTGGCTCCCTTAGCTCCTTGGGGAAGACCAGGGCAAACATCTGCTCTGGGCACCAGTCACTGTGAGAAACACTGGCATGGCAGAAATACCAGGCATGTGCTCTTTGCAATGAGAAAGATGCTGTTTATTGAAAGGCCTTCATATCCTGTGCTAAACCCACCCTACTTCTCTGATTGAATTGAAAATATAACCCTCCTTGCCCCTGAGACTGGAACACATTTCTACTCAGAGTACATAATTTGGTCCATAGCAGCTTCTCTTTGTGAAGCTCACCCTCACCTTGGGCTTTGGAGAGGGTGCCACTAAACCTTTGTATATCCTGAGGTTTCCAGAGTTGAACAGATTGCTTATAATACCAACTGGACACTAAACTTTAGAAGTAGTAGGGAGGGCGTCTCTAGTTTTACAAGTGAATTCCTATTTACTGCATTCCAGAATATGAGCCAATTGAAAAAAAAGAGTTAAAAGCAAGTTTTTGTGTTTGCTGGGGATCTATCATAATTTTCCTGTCACTGGGATCTAATATCCAACACCCACAACTTACAAGAGGAAAGGTTTCATTTTGCTCACAGTTTTGAGGGGTTTGGTCCATGGTTTTCTGGCTCCCAGGCAGAGATATCATGGCAGGCAGATGTGGCTGAGTGGAGATGATCTGTTCAAGGCAGTAAGGAAGCCGAGCAGGGGATTAGTGCCAGAGAGAAAGGGGTGAGGGACCAGATATATCCCCCAAGATCACATCTCCATGACCCACCCAGACATACCCAGAAATCTGTCTCACCAATGCCCTGTGCAGTTCCCAAGCTAAAAGTTGACACAATCAAGTTTAACCACTACAGGGTCAAACCCAGAGTCTCATACTTGCTAGGTAAGTACTCTGCTACTGTGTGATACCCCTAGCCAAGAGGGACTTTTAAAGGTCCTCAATTTTCATAAAAACACCCATGTTCTGCTCAGTATAATCCCATTTTTCTTCTTTATTGGGTATCCCCACACCATCAAAACACTGCATTTAGGAACTGTGATGTACATCAGCTGTTTCCATTCCATCTGCCACTGCATGCTGCTCATCAGTCCTGCTGGAAAATGACCCAGTGGGTGGTCAAACCCAAGGGGACAAGGACCCTGGGTCACTTCCTGCCCCAAGGCTCATACTCACCTTCTTGGCATTCACTGTGGGATGCCTATGTGTGTTTTCAAGACTAGAGACACCAGTGGACACTTGGGCCTCAGTCCCTCTGGGGACCTCAAGGACAAGGACAGGACAAACTAGATTTCCCTCACTGGAGGACCAGAAATGTCCATCAGGTCAGGAAGGCTGCCCACTTCACCCTTGCCCTTTCCTGCCTCCCCAGGTGCTGACCCTCAATGTTACCCACCTCCATGTTGGGGCGACAACATGTGCTTGCTTGCTCACTCTCTTTCTTTCTTTCTTTCTTTCTTTCTTTCTTTCTTTCTTTCTTTCTTTCTGTCTGTCTCTCTCTCTCCCTCCCTTTATCACTCTCTCTCTCTTCCTTCCTTCCTCCTTCCTTTCTCTTTTTTTGTCTGTGTAACCAGTGATTTCTTCTTCATGTGAGAGTTTTGCAACATTTCATTTAGAGATAAGGGAGATTTTTGTCATATCATTTTTTTAAAAAAAGACAAGACTCTATCAGGACATAGAGGGCCAGACCCTTAGGCCTGACCCATGAGATCAGGACACATGCTTCACAGGCGCAGGCATTCCAAAAGGTACACAGTTCCCTCAAGAGCTACGTTGGGCCACAAAGGGCTCCTGATGGGAGAGCAGAGCCAGATGGAGCCATAGCCTTAAGAGCTTTGCCCTACCATGAGTGAACAAACTTTCTACAGCCCACTCTTTGCATTTCAGACCTTGTTTCTTCATGGAGACCACTGTGAAGTGACTCTAAACAGGATTGAATATTAACCAATTAGCTTTCCATGTTTACTTGGGAGTTGTCTGAAGCTTGGACATCTTGTCTGGAGATGGGCAGCAGACTCATAGTAAGTGAACCTCTGTGAGTCACTGGTCACTGCTGAGGCCTGTACTGGCCTATGAAGTTGGGACGCCTCAAAGGACAAGATAAGGTCATAGCTGAGGACTTTTGGCTCCAACCCCAATTAACTAAAAGCAGACTGCAGCTGCAGACTTCTTACTCCTGCAGTGAAGGCCTTCCTGGAGATAAGATAGTTCTCTTAAATTAACAAAAGTATTACTTAGAGAAGTCCTTAAAGGGATTCCCAAGTTCTGTCTAGATATTTGTATTTTCTTCAGTATCCTCCTTTTTTGTTTGAAAATCTAATAAATCCGGGCCTCCCAGGGAAGTCTTGTTCTTAACCCAGAGAATCTTGAATTCTGTGAGAGAGTTGAAACTTCCTGAGGGCCAAATGCCCACCACCCAGGTTTTCCCTCAGCATACTGTGGTGACATATGTCTCTGCAGAATTCACTGTGACATAGGAACATAAGAAGCTTTGTAGGGGCCACTCCACATATAGCAGGGGCCTGTCAGACAGCTTGGCTGCCATCCCCAAATAGCACAGGCCAGGGCTTCTAAGCAACAGGCAATTATTTCTCACACACTCCTGGAGGCTGGAAGTCCAAGATGAAAGCAGGTTTGGTTTCTGGCAAGGACCCTCCTCCTGGCTTGCAGATGGCACCTTCCCTTTCTGTCTTTATGAGCATTCTCTCTCTTTCTCTTCTTAGGAGGCTACTAATCCTATAAGGTGAGGTACCCACCATCATGATCCAATCTAACCCTAATTTTCCTCCCAAAGTCTCCATCCCAGATACTGTCACTATGGAGTTAGAGCTTCAGTGTATTAATTTTTGGTGGACCCAAAATTCAGTCTATAACAGGGGTGATGGTGGTAATAGGACATAATCCCCACCAAGAGCATTAAGTTATGGAGTATAGAGCTCAGTCCACCTGAAAATCTGAACTGGGGGTGTGAGCAGCTGTCCCCTCAGCCAGCCTTTTCCAAGTGCACTTGGGTAGTCTTTGGGACCAGACAGTGGGGCTGAATCCCAGCCGTGCTGCCAACAGGGGAAGATGACTCCTAGTTCAGGGGGTTGTCCTGCACGTTGCAGGTTGAGCAGCTATCATACCTTGTAGGCCAGTAGCTCTCCTTCCCCTACTGGTAGTAACCAAAAATGGCTCCAGAACTGTCAAATGTCCTTGGTCAGAAGTGAGATCCTCCAAAGGTGAGGACCACCTGTTTAGAGAAAGAAATCTGATTGGCATGTAACAAATTCTTACCCAGGAGACCCATCCTATCCCCATGGCACAGGGCATGTTCCCTCATGCATTCTGGGCAACTCCTACCAGGTCAGACAGTGCTACAGCTGGATGGGGCAGAGAGGAAGGGTCACTGGGGCACAGGCAATCTTGGTGGGGGAGGAATGCAGAATAGCCAGCCTGGGGTCAATGCATGATGGCCTTCTCAGGGTGTCTGTGGTCCATTCTCTATAACCCAGCAGCAACCCTGAGAGATGGAGATTATCATTCCTGTCCAGGAAACAGCGGCTCAGGGAACTGGGATGTCCACAGGTCCTGTCATGTTTCCATTTGTAAAACTGGTCAACAAAGCAGTACAGCCCCAGATTTTTTTGCTTTTATTTTTATTTTTATTATTCTATTTTATTTTATATTTCTTGGTACCGAGACTTGAACTCAGGACCTTGTGCTTGCTAGGGAGGCGTCTGTGCCACTGAGCTATATCCCCGGCCCTGCTTTTATTTTTAAATTGTGCCCAAATACAGTGGCACACCTGGGAAATTGAAGCAGAAGGAGTACAAGTTCTACCCAGCCTGGGCAACATGGCAATTTATTGAGACCATGTCTCAAGATAAAAAATAAAATTAAAAAAAGGCCAGAGCTATGGCTCAGTGTGAAGGCCCTCAATTCAATATTACTCGTTCTGGGTTCTTGTGTAATGCATGTCTTATTATCACCTCCAGGGTGTAAGTTTGACTATACTAATAAAGCAAGGGTAACTATAATGGTAGATTTAGTTTGTCCCTTGCCACCTGGGATTTGTGCAGGACAGGTCACCCACCTGCCTCAATGGGTTTGATTTTAGTGAACTTGTTTTTCTTGGCTCTGGCTTCTTTGTATCTGTGCTGACCCCACAGTCTCTGAAGGCTGAGCTGACTTCCCATCCTTTGCTCTCCTGTGTGTTTCCCCAATTTCAAAGCTTTAAAGATGAGTCCACTTTTTAACTCCCAGTTTTCCTATACATCAGTTAACCCCATAGGAACAACAGCTCATCCAGCTGTCTCACTTTACTCTTTTTCATTGCACAGCCAGCGGCGCTAAGCACATTCACAGCAATCATTGCCCCCACCCACTGCTAGAACTTTCTTATCTTCCCAAACTGAAGATCTTCTGGGGACCCTGTCAACATGACACACATCTACTCTTTGTCTCTATGGGTGTGGCACCTCCAGGGACTTCCCATAAAGTAGAATCCTGCACTATTTGTCTTTTTGTAAGAGCAGATGCACTGTACATGATGCCCTTGGGATTTATCTGCGGTACAGCAGCTGTGAGAAGTTCCTTCCTTTTCCAAGGCTATTTTCCTACTTGTGAGCACCCATTTGGTTTACCCACTAACCCAACTGCAGACACTGGGGCTGCTTCCCTCTTCGGGCTACTGTAGATAGGGTTGCTGTGAGCTTTGCATGCAAGTTTCCATGTGGATGTATGTTTTCATTTCTCTTGGATGTATGCAAGGAGTGGAATTCTGGATCACATAGCTCTGCTTTTAGTTCTCAGAGCTTGGGCCAGACATGCGTTGTTTCTGAAAGTGGAACACGTTCTGTAGTTTGTATGGCAGTTGGTGTTGTGGGTGTCATTCCCTGACCTAGGGCTTAGAGCACACTTTCAGGGTGAGAGGTCTCCTACTGCAGGAGCTAGAGGGGAGATTCTGGGCCATATACAGAGAATTTCTTACATAACGGAACTTTTATCCTAAATGACTTTTTTTTTTCTTTTTTGGTCTGTTTGAAACAGGGTCTCACTATGCAGTTCAGGCTGGCCTCGAACTCGAAACAATCCTCCTGCCGGAGCCTCCTGAGTACTGGGATTATAGACCTGCGCCACCACGCCCAGCGATCTCCTAATGACATTTTAAAAGCCCTTTCTAAGGTTCTTTCTCTGGTGCCCAAATAAAAATAGATGGAGGAGCTGTAAACAGGGGCTGACTATATGTCCCACAAAGCCAGGCACTGGCACACACTAATTAACTCTTCTTTTTTTCTCTTTCCTGGTGTCAAGAAGTAGATAGAAACTAACAGCTGAGGACAATTTGGGAGATGTTTGCTGATGACTCACTAAAAATCACAGCCAAGCTGCCAGTTGCTTTTCTGCTATAGAAAGGAAACCTATTTTAAGCAAAACTGTAACCTTATGAATCTCCCAGAGCCAGGCACACAACATCCAGTTCCATGTGCGGTTACAGTCAGAGCCTACTCCCTGTCCGTGGCTGCCCCGCGCCCGGCTCCACATGGATCCCCCTCTTGCTCCACATACCCACGCCCACCTCCAAAGACACGCCCACTTGACCACGCTCCGCCCCACCCGAGGCCCGAGGCCCGAGGCCCCGCCCCGTACCTCCCGGAATCGCACCCGGATTAAGCGAGTGAGTGATCCACTGGAGCTTCGCGGGTGCGTATTTACCAGGGCGCCCAACAGCTGCCGCAACGCCCCTCGTGGCCCGAGGACTGCGTGGACATAGGCCGAACCCTCACGGGGTGGGGCCGACTGACCAGGGGCGCTGTCCGAGGCTTGCACCCTGCGACCCCCTAGCTGCTTGGGCCTCAGCCCCGGTGCCCCCGAGGCAAGGACAGTCTGACCGGGATTTCGTTGGAGCAGGTGCTGTACTTGGTCCGTGGGTGCCAGTGTGGTGGCTTCTGCCCTAGAAGCCAGCGGCTCCCTAGCGGGGAGGGGTACCACTGAGAAACGGGAGGCTGCCCAAAACTAGCCTGGGGATCGAGGGCGGGGACCCAGGCTGTCCTCCTCCTAGGAGGTCAGTGGCTGGGTCCCAGAATAGGTGGGTTCTCTGGGGGGACATCTGCTGGACGTCTGTTGGCAGGAGACAGACAAAAAGAGACAGGGACGGGGTGGGGGTGTCGTCAAGAACAGAGCTGGCAGCTGGAATGGGGGACCTCCAGGGGAAGTGACTGAGCGAACAGCCGCTTCTCAGCGGCCAGGGCAGGGATGGTTATTCTCCAGGTTGTTTCACACCCTGTACCCTGAGGTAGAGCGGCCACCAAGGCAGCAACAGGGGAGTTCCACAGGGGGCTGCCCAGACCCTCTGCGAGGTGGCTCCCTGGGATTCCACAGAAAACACACATGCTAGGTCCTCTGTCCAGAGCCCATTTTAGGTGAACTTGGGGTGCTGAGCTCATCCTCCCTACTGGCCAAAGAGAAAAGGCACAATCTCCCGGTCTGGTCCCAGTGAGGGGTTAGGGATGGGGTGTGCATGAGAGTCTAAGGCATTCTGGCTCAGGGCTATCCCAGGTTCTTTCAGGGTTTTGGGGAGACAAGCTAAACACCTGCATCGGTGTCTGGGAACGTTCAAGGCCCTGTGCTGGGCTCAAGCCCGCAGCTGGCTGGGTCCCCGCGAGGGCAGGCAGTCCGTGACTTTCTGTAAGGACACAGAAAAAAATGTGGGAAACGGAGGGACCTGACAAGGGAATGGGGGTGACCCCCTCCAACGGAGGTACTCACCTGCCCTTGTCCGCTGTGCCTTCACTTAGGATGGTGGTGAAGCCAGCAGGCAGGTGGGAAGAAATGGCTCCCAGCCCCAGCCCCCTGCCAGAGACCCCACAGGGGACCACAGGTGCCACCTTGAGGACAGGAGAGCTGCTGCAGGCTCAGTTGCTTAGTTAACCTGACTCCTGCAGTATGGGCCGGGGAACTGAGCACCATCTTGGGAATGTTAGGTTAGTGCCTTTAGTCCACACACCCACCTGGTGAGTGTTAGGACCTGTTTTGCAGACCTGGAGGTCCGAGAGACTGAGGAGTTTGGCTGGGGTGAAGTCCTGACTTCTGTGGGTCTCCTGGTCAGCAACCATCCTTCCTGAGCCTGTTTCCCCCGAGAATTTCTTGAGTAGGACTAGTTCCTTGTGGGAAGTAAATGAGCAGCATAGGTGGCATGTGGGAGAAAGCTGCCAGCAGGAATTAACTCAGCTGTACCATCTGTTAGTAGTATGACTACCTTGGTCTGCTCTCTATCGCTGGGACAAGACACCTGATACCCACAGTTTAAGGGAGGTTTGTTTTGGCTCACAGTTTCAGAGGTTTTGCTCCATGACCTGCTGGCTTCAAGGCTGAGATGTAATGGTGGTGGGGCTTAGGTGCACCTGTGCCTAGCATGAGACAAACATGGAAAAGGAATGAGTGGGAGGAGCAAATTACCGGAGACACTGAACTTAGAGCCCAGGGAAAGAGCCCCATCAGCAGAGGAGAAAGACGCAAGAGGAGCAGAGAACCTGAGAGATGGCATGGGCAACTGGAAGAGAGCATGGTGTCCAACAAAGGCCTGGAGAGTGGGCCCCTGTGCTTGGCTTCAAGAAATGTGTGGAAGTGTTGGGTGGGTGATTCCATGATCATATCTACCACTGAACAGCCATGAGGCAATTCCTCAAAGGTGAATTAATACAATAAACACATATAGATGATTTATCTGATAAATAATGCATTTAGGTTTTGAGTTTTGCTTGAAACAGGTTCTGACTATATAGTCTAGGCCAGCCTCGAACTCACTTTGTAACCTAGGGTGGCCACAAATGTGTGATCCTCCTGCTTCAGCCTGCCAAGTGGTTATATTATGGTATATGCCCCATACTAGCTCAACGCAGGTTTTGTAAATGACACTGACTAAAAAGCACATGATGAAATTTAGATGCCTGACTCAGTGAAAGTAATAGCTACAAGAGAACTCTCATGATGGTATTTGCATAGTCAGGAAATTTCATGTGGGAGAGAAATGGACTGAAGAGTTAAGTTGGTATGATAAAAATAATTTCATTGAAATGAAAATTGAAAACATCATTTAGTAACCATTTGAACAAAAAAGGAAATTGATTAGGAGTTAAGTTGGTTGGATAAAATTCACTGTTTTATTTTATTTACTTTTTGGTACTGGGGATTGAACCCAGGCCTTCACACTGAGCTACATCCCCAGAAGATAGGGTCTTGTCAAGCTGCTGTCTTGCCCAGCCTGGGTATATTCATTATCCTCCTGCCTCAGCCCCCTAGAGTGGTGGGATCACAGTCATGTGCTACCATGCCCAGTTTAAAATTACTCCTGGCAACACTTTCTTTTCTTTTCTTTTCTTTTCTTTTCTTTTTAACACTTTCTTAACAAAAACTTAACGGTGGCATAATTGTAATGAAAACTTGGTGTTAATGGCACAGAGTGAAAATGTCCAGTCAAGAGCACAGACCAGCCGAGACCAGACTAAAAAACTTCCTAAAATAGGTAATAGAAAGCAAGGCATGGTGGCGCATGCCTGTATCCCAGTACTGGGAAGGCTGAGGCAGGAGGATTGTTGGGAGTTCAATGCCAGCCTGGGCTACAAAGTGAGCTCAAATCCTGCCTGAACTGCACAGTGAGACCCTGTCTCAAAGACAAAAAAAAAAAAAAAAAAGCACAGACCAAAACAGGGACATGTCCAGGCTATGACATGAGTGGAGGCGCATTGTAGGATATCAGGAGCTGAAGAGTTGGTCTCCATTTGGACAGATTTCAAGATTCACTTGCTCAGTGGCCTTTAAGATATATTCTAATTCTCATTCTCTACAGTGTTTGTCCACAAGCATTTGTAGATATTTGTTTTTTCTTTAAAATGGTGAACTGCAATATAGATACGGAAAAGAACATGAAAACACATGTATACTATTTGATAAAAAAATTATAGAGGACATTAAAAATGATGGAGTAAAGACCAGTAGCAAAATACAGCCTCTCTGGGATATGGCATTGAGACATCGGGAAAGCAACAACTTAGTGAAGAAAAAAGTAGATCTCTGGGAATCAAAATAGCCAGGTGTGGTGGCATACACCTGTGATCTCAGCATTCAGGCTGAAGCAGTAGGATCACCTCAAGTTTAAGGCCAGCATGAACTACATAGCAGGACCTTGTCTCAAAAAAAAAAAGTGATTAGTCAGGAGCCATTCTGGGAAGAGGTTAACTGTTTAAGATGAGCTACTCCATAGAACTATGCTTTAGGATTTCCTGGGGCACCTGGCAAAAAAAATAGTTATAGAGAGGGTGCAGGAGCACAGGCCAAGGAGGATGTGGAGGCCCTGCCTTCTGTGATGAGAAGCTGGGCCAGTGGAGTATGGTTTTTAGAGCAGGCTGGGTCTGAAAGTGCTGGAATTAAGTCCAAAGTACTGCTTGACCCTTCCAGCCCACCCCTACCCACACTGCACACATACACATCCAGCATGGTGCTCAGAGGTTTCCCCACCAGTGTGATCAAGGATGACCCTCAGCTTGGACATTTGCCACAGCCTGGAGTATATGAACAGAAGGGCTTCTGGAGCAGGGGAGGAGGGCACTGTAAAGCTGAGCAGAAGAAAACAGTGACTTGGGAGGCACAGAGAGAGAGGAACAGCTGAAGTAAATACAACCCTAGGGTAGGACTCTTGACAACAGCCAGAAGAAAGCTAGGACAAACTCCAGATTTACACACAAAAATGTGAGTGTGGAAACAGTAGGTTTAGTAGTGACTCACTATCCCTCCTCCATATCTGGTGAATTGCAATACTTCAGGCCATGGAAAGAAACCACTCATTCAGATATATAGAGGAATTTTTTTGGACTCATTTCTCTTTCTTTGATGTTTTCTTTTTGGGTGGGGTTTCTTTTTCTATTTTTCTTTCTTTATTCTTATTTTTGTTTGTTCTTTTGTTATTTTTAATCTAATTTTATTTTCTTTTACTCCCTAATTGGATACTTTCACTTTTTTGCATCTTCCCCTTATTTTTCAAATTTTACTTCTTTCATTTTCCTCTTTCCCGCTCCCATTTCTATTAGTATGACTATTAAACTTTATTAATCTTTAAATTTTTTAGCTGACCACGCTATTATTGAATTCTTTCTTACTGTTAATGATGGTGTAGTTATGGCAGTTAGTAGATATTTACTGTATGTTAATATTTGGCTTGTCATTGTAACTATATTATTCTTTTGTCTTTTTGAGACAAGGCTTCACTATACAGTTCTGGCTGGCCTTGAACTTACTTTGTAGCCTAGGCTGGCCTCGAACTCGCAGGGATCCTCCTGCCTCAGCCTCCTAAGTGGGGGATTACAGGCATGCGCCACTAATCCTGGCTTTGTACCTATAGTATTATTATAGATCTCTTTTCTATTAAGAGTGGTACAGTACCACTGGTAGCCTTTATTAGTTCTTATAGTATCAATATCCAGTTTGTCTTTGGCTCAAAAAAAATTATGAATTGGTCACTTGAGTTGTAAGTCACCTCTCCATGTCAAGAAATACAAGAAATGCAAAGCCAGTGCACCTTCAGCTGGGTCGCAAGGGACTACCGACAGGAGGAGGATGGGGAGGTGCCAAGGCTGGGGCAACTGGAGCAGGGCAGAACTTCGCCCAGAGGGAGCAGAGGAGAAGGAATTCTGCCAGCCGACAGCCTTGGGGCTCAGGCTGCAGCTCTTCCTCAGATTCCCCAGCGTGCCAGCCCACCCTACAGATTGTGAACTTGCACTTTTACCATCCTTAAAACAGATCTTTTTTGTTTTTGTTTTTTTTTCTGGTACCGGGAATCTAACTCATGACCTCACGCTTGTCAGGCAGGCGCTGTGCCACTGAGCTAAATCCTCACCCCCTTAAAACAAATCTTTCTCTTTATCTGCTGGTCTTAGAGAGTAAAAGGAGGTCTGGCCGAGACACACACACTGATCATATAATCACATGCAAAACGAAATCCCAAACCTAAGGGAGTCCCCGCAGGGTCTTGCTTCCCGTGGAGCAAGCCCCCCTTGCGTGTCACCCTCAGAGCAAGAAACCACGCTGCTACTAGCTGGGACAAGGGGCTGGGGATTTAGCTCAGCGGCAAAGCGCCTGCCTGGCAAGCGCAAGGTCGTGAGTTCGGTTCCTGGTACCGGAGAAAAACCAACCAACCAAACAAACAAACATACTAGCTGGGACAAGCGTCAGGCAGAGGATCAGGGGGTATGGAAGGCCAACGGGGTGGGGCCGGCCACCAGGCACCGGCAGGCGGGACACAGCCAATCGCCTCAAACAGATGTCCATCCCCCGCGCTAGGTCAGAGCTTCTGAAAACTGGTCTGAACGGAAGAGAGCCCGCCCACCTGATCCCGCCGCTCCCAGCGTCACCCAATCCCCTACTGCTAGTTCGGCCCATACCATCCTCTTATCCAATCCCCGCGCCTGTTCCCGATTTACCACGCCCCCACTCCATCTTCGCAAGTCCGCTCTGGTCCCAGAGTCCCGCCCCTTCCCCCTGGTTAGCCAATCCCCGATTGGAGCCTCGTATGCCCCGCCCCTGTCCTTCTCTCACCCAATCCTCAAGCTGGTCTTCAAGCTCGTCGCGCCCCTTCCCTCCCGTCGCTCTGTCTTCGTGCGGTCCCGCTTCCGCTCGCTCGGGCCACTGGCTGTATCTTGTACGCCAGGTGTGAGGCCCTGGATATGGAGGAGCTGCTGAGGCGGGAGCTGGGCTGCAGCTCCGTCAAGGCCACTGGTCACTCGGGAGGCGGGTGTATCAGCCAGGGCCAGAGTTACGACACGGACCAAGGGCGCGTGTTTGTGAAAGTGAACTCCAAGTCGGAGGTAGGGCCGCGGCGGCGGGCTCGCGCCCGGCCGGGGTACTGGTCGTGCCGGTGCTGCGCTGGAAAAGTCCAGCGGCCCCTGAGCGGCGGTGCCTTTGCAGATGGGACTCGCCCCTGCTGTGCTTTCTCCTTTCCTGCGGAAGCGTTCTTGCGAGTGCCATTTTCTTTCTTTCTTTTTCTTTTCCTTTTTGTGGTGCTGGGGATCAAACGCAGGGCCTTGTGCATGCAAGGCAAGAGTTCTCCTGAGCCTCATCCTCAGTCCCCATTGAAAACTGCCGCTGTCCACCCGGAAAGGTCCCTTCCTTCCTGCCGCGCGGTGATCTCTCTGCAGCGCCCCAGACCGGCCCGCGTCCTAGCCTAGAGAGATCCTCCACATTTCTTGTACAGGACTCTGTCAGCTGTTTGTCCTTGAAGTTACTCGGAGAGACGTGCCCCGAGCACCTGTGCTCACTGCAGCTGTCTGCTTTGGTCTGTTTGTGCATCCTTTAAGCGGCGTCCATCCCTTATACATCTCTGTATTTACATCTTCCCTGGCGTTTGCGGTCGTTCAAAGCTTGGCAAGGAGTAGGGGGAAGCTGATATTTTCGACGGATTAAAGTGAACCGCCTACTGATGCTTTTCATCTTTTCGGTGCTGGGGATTGAACTCAGCGCCTTTGTACTGAGCTGTATCTCCAGCCCTTTTTAAATTTTTCATTTTGAGACAGGGAAAATGCTAAAATGCCTAGGTGGGGGGCTGGGGATATAGCTCAGCGGCATAGCACCAGCCTGGCAAGTGCAAGGTCCTGAGCTCGATCCCCAGTTCCAAAAAATAAGTAAATAAAAAATAAAATAAAGTGCCGGGCGGGGGTGCCTCAAACTTCAGATCCTTCTGCCTCAGGTTCCCAGAGTGCTGGAACTGCAATTTCTTTCTTAATCCCTGCTGGAGTTGATGTGGTGCAAGTTGTTTTTCCTTTTGATCATTCTTATCTCTGCCTTGCATTCTTTTCTTTCTTTCTTTCTTTCTTTCTTTCTTTCTTTGTCTCTCTCTGTCTTCCTTCCTTCCTTCCTTTCTTTCTTCCTTTTTTTTTGTTTTACTTTTTAAAAAAGGTAAGACAATTAATTTTAGCTTTAATTTTTTTTTTTTTTTTTTTTTTTTTTTTTTTTTTTTTTTTTGGTACTCAGGACCTTGCGCTTGCTAGGCAGGTGCTTGTGCCCCTGAGCTATGTTCCAAGCCCGACAGAATTAATTAAAAAAAAAAATCTAATTAAAAAAAATGCTGAGACAGAATTTTTTAAATAATAGAATAGCCGTAGTTAATATGTTGCATTTTGTCATCTTCAAAGTAGTTAGTCAGAGTACAAGATATAGGCATAAAAAATTCTCCAGTTGATATTAGCATGAACCTTTTCAGTGAACTAAGAGACGCTAATGGTGTAGCATGCTTTCTTTCTTTTTTTCTTTCTTTCTTTCTTTCTTTCTTTCTTTTGAGACAGGGTCTCACTATGTAGTTCAGGCTAGGCTTGGACTTATTATGTAACCTGGGCTGGCCTCAAATTCACAGTGACCCTCCTGTTTCAGCCTCCTGAGTGCTGGGATTACAGGAGCCCTTGAATACTTGTGTAATTGGTTTTCTTACATACTTCTCCCTTAGATCTTTTCTAGATTTTTTTGTAGCACTGTTTCTCAACTGATGCTTGATTTTACCTTGTGGTAAAATAATCATGAGGAATGGTGCACCTAGCTTGGTTAGAAACTTCAGGCAGTGTAACACTGAATGTTCTTGTGAGGAGCCTTGACCTGTAGCTATATTCACAGGTCCTCTCTTTTTCATCTCTCCCTGTTTTGTGTTTTGTTTTGTGTTACTGGGGATTGATCAAAACCCAAGGACTGCGAATATCCCCAGCCCTTTTAAATTTATTTTTTGAGACAAGGTCTTGGTAAGTCTCTAAGTTGCCAAGGCTGTACTGGTTGGTATTTTCATTCTACCTCAGCTTCCCAGAGAGTTGGGATTATAGGTGTATGCTACTCTGTTCTCGGCATTTTTTTTTTTTTTTTTTTTTGTCTTTTTGAGACAGGGACTTGCTATGCAGTTTAGGCTGGCCTTGAGCTCACTTTGTAGCCCAGGCTGGCCTCAAACTCACAATAATCCTCCTGCCTCAGCCTCCCAAGTGCTGGGATTACAGGCGTGCACCACCACCCCCGGCACTCTCGGCATTTTAAAAAATACTAATTCTTACGTTTTTCTCCATAACCATTATCCTAAGAAGAGTATAGCCAGGGCTTTTTTTTTTTTTTTTTCCCCTTTATCTTCTAAAAAGGATACTCTGAAAGCTGTGCTTAAGAAAGCAGTCCATAGCCGGGCATGGTGGCAGATGTCTGTAATGCCAGCACTCTGGAGGCTGAGGCAGGACATCTGAGAGTTCGAGGCTAGCCTGGGCTACATAATGAGTTTAAGGCCAACCTGAACTGTACAGTGAGACCTTGTTTTAAACAAAACGAGAGAGAGAGAGAGAGGGAGAGACAGAGAAAGACAAATTAACTAGTTTGGAAAGTGAGGGAAGACTTGTTCTTTGGAAAATTGATGTTAAGCTGATATTTGAAGCATGACTAGAGAGGATCTGACTTGGCAAAGAGACTGGTGAATAGTGATCCAAGCAAAAATGACATTGTATGGAGGAGTGTTTGGGCCTGCAAATGAAAGACCTTGAGGAACTAGCAACTAAATAAGGATGGAACATGGGCACAAGGAGCGTGTGTGTGTGTGTGTGTGTGTGTGTGTGTGTTTGCATGTGCATATACACATGTATGTAGGGGAGAGCCTGGGCAGGGCCCCACATGCGGGTGGAAATTGTGAAGAGGGAAAGGTTGCAGGCTTTGGGTGCACCCACAGTCAGATTGGCCTTGGAGAGGGACCACTGCAGTGTGGTGAGCAGGGTGACCCAGTGGATGGAGTCACTGCAGTCTGGGGGACGAGGATGGAAATGGTTGAGATGAGATAGTTTCCAGTGTCAGGTAGGACGTGGCACGGAATTCAGTGGTCTTCTTAGATGAAAGTGAGCCCAGGTTCCTGGCATATGCAGAAGGAGAGCCATCTGCATCTGAAGGTCCGGGCAAAGCTTGTGTCCTGTCTGTGGAACAGGATTGTGGTTGCAGTGTTGTCCGAGAATGGGAGGGGGAGTGAATGAGCGAGAGAACGAGAGACAGAGAGAATGAGAAAGAGAACACCACAAACAGTCTGGCTGTGTCCTGCGCACTTAGGGGAATACTTACAGCCTTCTACTTTCCTCTGAATGGAGAGCCTTTGAATTCAACCATAACATAAAAATATGCTCCAGTACTAGAAAGTACAAGCCTTCTTACTCCTACCCAACTTCAGCATTTCCATCCCATTCTACTGCCAACAGCTTGGAAAACCATCCATGCCTGTTGAGTCCTCAGTCCAGCATTCTTGGTTTGAGTTTGTTTTGCCAGAAGAAAACATGTCTACACCAAATCTTTCCAAAGTGACCTTGCTCTCCCTCTCTGCTCTCTTCCTCTTCCATTATTTTCTGACAGGCTAGAAGGATGTTTGAAGGTGAGATGGCAAGTTTAATTGCCATTCTGAAAACAGACACAGTGAAAGTGCCCAGGCCTATCAAGGTCCTCGATGCCCCGGGAGGTGGCAGTATGCTGGTGATGGAGTACCTGGATATGCGATACCTGAGCAGGTCTGTCCCTACTTCATCCCCCTGCTTTGTTTTCCTCTGTGTGGTTCTTCTACTCCTTAAGCTTCTACTTGGGGGTGTAATTTTGAGGAGTATGATATCAAGAAGCCGTGATTGTATACGTGACAGATTCTGCCAAGTGAGTGGCATGTACTGTGCACATCAGAGGCCAAAGAGAAGCTGGGTGTGGTGGTATGTACTGTAATCCCAGCACTGAGGGAGGCTGAGTCAGGAGGATCACAAGTGTGAGTCCTCCCTAGGCAATTTAGTGAGAATTTAGTGTCTCAAAATAATAAAACGGGCTGGGGATGCAGCTCAGTGGTAGAGCACCATTGGGTTTGATCCCCAGTACAGGGTAGGGGGGTGGCAAGGAAGATACTGTCAATATGAGATGAAGACAAAGAACCCAGCTGCAAAGTCAAATGAGGCTGGGAAAGACTGCAGCAGTCAGACCTTTCATCTCACTCTTGCTCTGAGAGAATGGATTTTCTACTCCTAGAATGCATGACCTACTGTAGGTGCCCTGAGACCTGCCGGATAGATATGTATCTGTAGGTTTTCTGTCATCTGTTTAATTGCTGTTGGATTCACAGTCACGCTGCAAAGCTTGGGGAGCAGCTTGCGGACCTGCATCTTCAGAACCAGAAGCTGGGAGAGATGCTCCGGAAGGAGGACAGCACAGTAGGTGAGGGGCTAAGAGGGCCCCAAGGAGGACACACAGCAGGACAGGCTCAGGTCTGGCCTTCTGCTGCTTCCTGTGAGTTGGATCTGTGCAGATATTTAGCAGAGGAATCTCAGCCCTAAGGCTGGATGTCGCCCCTGTCATTGCAATGGCAAGCAGAAACACCAAAACGACACCCAGGATGTGGAGGCAGATTTATTTAATGTCTGATGGGCACTGAACTAAGAGTCAGTTCTTACTCAAAATGTCAGGCCCTGATCTCTGGTAGCTTAGGGCTTATATGGGAAAAGCAAGCAGGAAGTACAGAGGCAGAATGGCTTGTCAATTAGGGATTGGTTCTTAAAATATGCATCATAGTGACCAGCCATTTCTAAGAAACAAAAGTAACTGGAACTGGAACTGTTACGTGGGCAACTAACAAACTGAAGTATACTGGCTGGGGGTGTAGTGGTGCATCTTCTGCTATATTCTGAGCAAAAGGAGTGCAGTTAGTGTACAGTTTGATAAAGCACTTAGGAGGCAGGAAATATTTGGTAGACTCAAAATCTGACAGTATTACTGTTGCTTTTACTTTTGTCCGGAAGGGAGTTGAATCAAAGGTTTTTTTGCTTTTTATACAAAGTTCTTAGCCAGGGCGTGGTAGCATCGTCTGCAAACCCAGCACTCAGAGGCTGAGGCAGGAGGATCACCATGAGTTCAAGGCCCGCTTGGGCTAAATTAGTGAGTTCAAGATCAGCCTGCAACTACATGGTGAGATCCTGCCTCAAAACAAACAAAAAAACAAAGTCCTTTAAATACATTGTCTTTTCTTCTGAGTACCTTCTTGAGGTTCAGAATGACAAGCCCCAACTGTGTGTTCTCTAGAGGTTGGTGTGCTATTAACAGTGAGGTATTTTTCAGTATTTAATCCATCTGTAGCTTGTGTGCTGACTCTGCTAGATAGAGTGGCTGACAGTCAAAAAGCAGATCAGCAGGATCTGCATGTAGCAGAATCTACGTAGCACAGGATCTGTGCTTGGTAGGAGGGTCTACTGACAGGCCCCATTAGGATGCCTTCCTGTACCTGCCAGGCTCAGGCCATTTGGAATTTTCTTTGAGTCTTGGGAGCTGCACAGGGTTGAGACCGTTTCATGGTATAATATTTTCTCAATACCACTGTGTTGGCCACTGGAAACTATCCTTTCCTGATGGATTATGAGATAGGTTTGTTTTTTTTTCCTATCCAGAAAACATCATCCATTTTTTTTTTTTTTTTTAATACATTGTTGTCTACCTCCCCTTGCCCTAATCCTCTGGTCCTACTTTGGGGACAGCTGGTATCCTTGTACTAAGTCTGCCTGGACAGCCTTTGTTCTACGTGACCTGTGGATTAGTAGAAACTGAGGTCCTGGCTTGCTGAGTGATCATGTGAGCTGATAAGGACACAGTGAGACCAGGCTCTACGCAGCTTGAGCTCCAAGAACTGGGCCCAGGGTCTCCTGAAGCAAAAGCATTAACTGTTCCTCTTCCATTTTGCCTTTTGTTTGCCAGGGAAAGGAGATGGGCAGGCAGAATGGCACTTTGTGGACCAGTTTGGGTTTGATGTAGTGACCTGCTGTGGATACCTCCCCCAGGTAAGTGACACAGCCACAGCTGTTCAGACACAGTGGATGTGCAGGGAGCACCTTTTTTTTCTATGAGATTGGGTTTTTTGTTTTGTTTTTTGGGATAGGGTATGCTATATAGTCCAGACTGGCATTAAGCTCACTATGTAGCCTAGGCTGGCCTCACATCTGTGCCAGTCCTGCCTTAGCCTCCTGATGATAGGCCTGGCAATTCTGCAAAATCTTTGCACCCTTTTTTTCTTTGCCACATTTTAAGGTGATAAAAGGTTTACTCACCTTACATGCTAGATAAACACAGAGAAATGGAGAAGGACCAAGTTAGGATGGCTGCATTTAGGTGGGTTGATTTTTTCGGGGGATAGGTACTGGGAATCAAACTCAGGACCTGGTGCTTGCCAGGCAGGCACTGTGCCACTGAGCTATATCCCCGGCCCAATTTTTTTTTTTTAAAGACAGGCTTTCACTAAGTTGCAAAGGCTCTCCTTGCAACACTCTGTGCTTCAGCTTCCCAAATAACTAGAATTACAGATATGAGCCACTATGCCCAGTTTAAAAGTTAGAAAATTTAGGCAGGTGTGGTGGTGCGTGCTTGTAATCCTAGCCCTTGGGAGGTTGAGGCAGGAGGATTACCATGACTTTGAGACCTGCTTGGGCTATGGTAGTGAGTGCAAAGTCAGCCTGAACTATATAGTGAGACCCTGTCTCAAAAAACAAAAACAAAACAACAATAACAAAAGTTAAAAGTTAGAAAATTCAAAAAATATTTCACTTTAAATACATAACCTGGGGCTTTCAGCTCTGAAGTCCCACTGCCACTTCATCATAGCTGTCTATCCTCTTTCTTTTCTATCTTTTTCCTCCAATAAACCATCTTCTGTTATACTAAAAAAAGTTAAAAATAAAAATATAACCTGCCTATGCAGATTCAACCAACTGCAGATTGAAAATATTTGTGAGAACACAGTGTTTATACTGAATACATGCACATCGTTTCTTGGTGTTATTTTCTCAACAATACAGTGCAACAAGTATTTACATAGCATTTACATTGTATTAGGTCTTAGAGGCAATGTAGAGATGATTTAAAGTATAGGCAATGTAGGAATGTATAGGAGGATGTATGTAGATTACATGCAAATTTTGTGTCATTTTATGTAAGCATTTGAACGTCCTCACATTTTGGTATGAGGGTGGTCCTGAATCTAATCCTCCACAAATACTGAGAGACAACTACTAAACAGCCCTTTCTAAAGTTTTATTTAGAGACAAGGTCTCACTGAGTATCTCAGGCTAGCCTGAAACTTGTGGTCTTTCTGCCTCAGGCTCCCGAGTACGGTGGATCCTTGGATGGTGTTTTTTTTTTTGTTGTTGTTGTTGTTTTTATGGTACTGAGCTATACCCTTAGTCTCTTCCTTTTTAGAAAAATTTTGAGATAAGGTCTTGCTAAGTTGCCCAATTTAGGCTTAAACTTGTCATCCTCTTGTCTCAGCCTCTCAGAGTGCTAGGATTACAGATGTGTGCCACCAGGCCCAACTTTGGGGTCTTTTTGAACAGGAGTCCACATGCCCCTTACTATTACCATTCTGTGGAAGAGGGCCATCTGTGGCCAGGCAGATGGTCAGCAGTGGGCCTTGGGGTCAGGGGAGGTCAGATGGCTCTGGCCTCTGTCAGCGTGAATGTGATGGAAAGTAAACGTCCTAGTGTTCTTCATTCTTGGGAGGCTGCAGAGTGGGCCCTGTGGATCCCTGCTTCCCACTACTCCTGGAAGGTCTTAGCCTGTCCTTAAGACCCCTTGGTGCTTCCTGGTCAGCTTGCACTCTTCAGCTTCCTGTGGTTACCACCCCACCCGCATGCTGTCCCCACGGCCCTTTCCACTTGGGATGCTTCTCAGCATTTGCGCCCTCCCTGCCTTGCCTTCTCCTTTGCTGGTGCCATGCAGGTGAACGACTGGCAGAAGGACTGGGTCAAGTTCTACACGCAACAACGCATTCAGCCTCAGATAGACATGGTGGAGCGGGGTTCCGGAGACCGGGAGGCCCTCCAGCTCTGGTCTGCTCTGCAGGTGAGCAGGGCCCTGCTGGGCAGCCAGGTGCCAGCAGCACGTCCCACTCGGCCCTGATGTGGGGGAGGTGCCAAGGCAGATGTGCCACCTCTGAGCCTGGTTCTGCACAGGGCACGGGTACCCATCAGTGAGCCAGGCGCACCTGAGCGCAGTGCTGCTGCTTGGGTATGTGGAGCAGCGCTCAGGTAACATCTGTGTCCCTCAGCGTGTGTCACCACTGTGCTAAGCCTCTGTCCTCCTCCTACAGTTGAAGATTCCCAGCCTGTTCCGTGATCTGGAGATTGTCCCTGCCTTACTACACGGAGACCTCTGGGGAGGGAATGTGGCAGAAGATGCCTCCGGGCCCATCATTTTTGACCCAGCTTCATTCTATGGCCACTCAGAATATGAACTGGCGATAGCTGGCATGTTTGGGGGCTTCAGCAGCTCCTTTTACTCTGCCTACCACAGCAAAATCCCCAAGGCCCCGGGCTTTGAGAAGCGCCTGCAGTTATATCAGCTCTTTCACTATCTGAACCACTGGAACCATTTTGGATCCGGCTACAGAGGGTCCTCCCTGAACATCATGAGGAATCTTGTCAAGTGAGCTGCTTTCCATGGAGGGTGCCATCTCCGAGCAGCATCCTGAGGCCTCCGGTTCAGGGGCACTGGTCTGATCTGGTCTGCTCTGGTCTGCTCTGGTCCGGAACTTGTTGTTGCTCCGTCTCCAGCCTCATAAATGCTTCCTGTTGTTGCTCAGGCCGACCTCAAGCCTCGTGAGGAGTGGATATCTCAGGAGAGCCTATGTTGTCCTGAAGTTGTACATTGTTAGGTTTTATGGCCAGGTGAGGCCATGCTGATGTGAACAGAGAGGCCCCCGAAGCCTGGAGCATGGAGCAGGAGCGGCTGCAGGTCGTGTGGTGCCCAGGGTACCTAGCTTTTCTTCCCTGCTTCTGGCTCCACTCCTGGGCATCTCAGAGACCTGAATCCAGACATGGAACCATCTTGCTAGAAACTGTTAGAAGTGACAATTTCCAGATCAAGTACATTCCCTTTCCTTTGTACCTGACCACTGGACCTAGCTGTAGGCTGGGCAGGTCAAGCAGCATCCTGGGAGTGACCCAGCTGCCAGCCCTTGGTGTGAGCTGAGTACAGTCAGGAGCCTTGAATTGTTCTTCTTATTCCTCCATCTCATGTGCAGTTTTCTAAAGCTGACTGAGTTGTCATTCCTTGGCAACAGATGAGTATTGAACTAATATCTTTTCTCTCCTTCATTCTGTACTGATGAGAAATTTTACAAATACCACTGATGCTAATAAATCATTTTGCCTAAAAATTTGAATAAACTTTCAGTGGTTTCAATGGTACCTGAGACTATGTGTTTCCCCGCTTGTTATAATTCAACATTATCTGGGGATTGAACCCAGGGCCTTTGCATTGAGCTATATGTCCCCAGCCCTTTTTATTTATTTTTATTTTGAGACAGGATCTTCCTAAATCAGTAAGTTGCCCCTGGGTTTGAACTTGTGATCCTCTTGCTTCAGCCTCCCAGAGTGGCTGGGAGTATAGGTGTGTGCTGCTATGCCAGGCATAACTGTTGTCTCTTTAAAGAATGACTTTTAAGGCCAGGCATGCTGGTGCACACCTGTAATCCCAGCACTTGGGAGGCTGAGGCAAGAGGATTGCTGTGAGTTTGGGGCCAGTCTTGGCTACAAAGTGAATCCAAGACCAGCCTGAACTGCACAGTGAAACCCTGTCTCAAAAAGACCAAAAAAAAAAAGACTTTTGGACAGGACACAGGACACTACTCTGTGTTGGCACAGCATGGTGGGTGGTGAGAGCAGAGGCTGGAGCACTCCCAAACTATTCTAGGACAGAGGTTTTGGTCTTCAGCAGGAAGTAGGTTTCTCTTCCTAGGTAGTATGGACAGCTGCAGCTTAGGACAGGCTGTGTGTGGGTGAGGAAGTACAAGGAGAAAGCGTCCCAGGTATGGTGGGCACTTTGCTGATAAAACTGGGCTCTGTTTCTCAGATTTTGTGATAATGTGATATTTGTAGCTTCTTAAACTTTGTCATTCATTGCAGTTGCTCGTCCTACTGATTTTGTATTTATACATATAACACAACACAAACATGTACTTTTTTTTTCAGTTATCAGAATCATACAAGCTTTAGGCCTAGACATCCCTGCATATCTCCAGCATTACTTCTGTGACCGAGCTCCTGCGAGAGGCACAGGATTATAGGCGTGTGCCACAGATCTTTCCAAATAGTATTATAATCCACACACTAGGACAGTCACCCTACTGATTCCTTAAGAGACTCACCATATGACGGTCCTGGCCCTGAGTGGTCAACAGTTCTTAGCTCCACAATGAAGGACTTCCTGCCCTGTGCCTGCCTCGTGTGTCTGACTCACCCAACTCTTCATTCACACTCTTCTGATAGCTGAGGCCAGAGCATGACACTGGACTGTCCTTGAGCTGTGAGAGAAGGTATCACTGGGCTGTGAGGACCCTGGGGTAGGGGGAGGGTTCCTTCCTGAAATGACCCTAACAGCGGCCATACCCCAAACACCTCCCTGGGGCATTTCCAGTTTGTCTATTTACAAGGGTCCTGAGTGGGTATTCACAATGACTTAATTATAATTTACATTATCAGTATTTTAAGTATCAATGTCAATAATATTATTTACTTATAAACTATTATTATTTTAGAAATCAGCACTTGGGAGGGTGAGGCAGGAGGATTGCTACAAGTGTGAGATCAGCCTAGGTTAAAAAGTGAGTTCAAGGCCAGCCTGAACTGCATGGTGAAACCCTGTCTGAAAAATACCAAAGAAGGGCTGGGTATATAGCTCACTGACATAGTGCCTTGCTTGGCAAGCACAAGGTCCTGTGTTCGATTTCCAGTGCTAAAAAAAAAAAAAAAACCTAAAGTAAATATGTTCACCTGTTGATGCTCTTACCTGGGGCTTCGTTTTGAGTTAGGACTTATATTTGAGTATCCCGGGGGAGGGGGGGGGAAATCACGCTAGGGCTTATTTTCGGGGATATACGGTAGTTCAGTGCAAGGGCTTTGTGTTCAGTCTCTTGTACTGCACAAAACAAATAAAACAAAACAGACACCAAAAAACTCTTAAGTAAGTGGTGCTTCGACCCGATCTTTTCCCCTGAGCTCGGCTCTTTGTGACGGAGAAGCACCTCGCCATAGGCTGAGCAGAGCAGAGCGGCAGGGCCCCAGGGGAGGGTGGGGGATGGGGGGGAACCCCCTCCCCCCCTGCAGCACCGCGCATGCTGCTGTGAGGTTCGGGTTCTTGCACGCCCGCCTGTGTTCTGGAGCCAGCTTATCTGTGGCTTGGACCCCACCTAAGGTGGGGTTGGTCTCTGCTGTCATGGTCCCAAGAACCACCATTATCACTCATGGACACAAGCGCCGGGTCATTGACGCCGCCCCCAAGTCCCACCCTTGACTGGAAAGTGAGAACCTAGTCACGCCCTAGGCTGGGGGGCGGAGCAGCTAAGGCCTCCGCTGTGTCCTGTGCCGGGGTGGGGGTGTCGGGGCCCGGCTCCGCATCTGTATAGGGGCTGCTGGCTCTGTAGGTGGCGTGTGACGAGGTCTAGATGTGCGCGGACTGTTGGGCACGCCGTGTGGACAGGGGACACCCGCTTCTGTGTCGTCCCCACTTCTGGAGCAGCCGGGAATAGGGCTGGGGTCCCACTCCCCAGGAGTACGCAGGGCTGGAGCAGGACAGCTGTCGGGGCGCAGACCTAGAGTGCTGTGTGCATGAGCCCGGCTGTCACCAGCCGCAGAGGCCCGCGCGTCGGGAGCGCGCGTCGGGAGCGCGCCCCAGTGTGGCCGCGGACAGGCGCACAGGCTGCCCCTAGGTCCAGCTGCTGCCTCGGTCCCTACCTCTGCGCCCCGGGTCCCCGCGGCTCTGGTCACTGTCTCCGCGGGCCCAGTCGCCGCCCGTGGCCCCTGTCACCGTCCCCAAGCCCTGTTCCCCTGAGCCCGAGCTCATGGAGCAGCTGCTGCGCACTGAGCTGCGCACCGCGACTCTGCGGGCCTTCGGGAGCCCCGGGACGGGCTACATCAGCGAGGGCCGAGCCTACGACACGGATGCCGGGCCCGTGTTCGTCAAGGTCAACCGCAGGACGCAGGTGTGCTGTGGCGACGGGGGCAGGGGGGCGTCGCCAGGGGCTGCACCGCGGAGCGTAGGCAAGAGACCCCTGGAGGCCGGAGGTTCTGTTTTTGCTGCATAAGCAGTGTCCTTCCCTGGATCCTATCAGTTTTGTTTTTTGTTTTGCGGAACTGATGATTGAACCCAGGACATTCGCACAGATCTCTAGCCTTTCTATTTTAAGACAGGGTCTCACTAAGTCGCTTAATGGAGCAGGCG
>NW_004955506.1:439012-448323 GCF_000276665.1 Chinchilla lanigera | reverse complement strand
GGAGGGCGGGGGGCTCAGACTTTTATCTTCCTGCCTCAGACTCCCCGAGTGCTGGGGTTGCAGCGTGCACTCCCACGCTAGTGGGCTGTTTTAATGTTTGCGCGTGGGTGGAGGCGAGGCCCTGGGCTGCTTTGGCCCTTTGCTGGGGTCAGCACCAGGCTGCAGTCCTCTGGAGGTGTCACCTTCAGCAGCAACCGGGAGACAGGAGTGCACCTCTGTCAGCTGACTCCTCACAGGTGCTTACTCCTCCCCCGGATTCCTGGGCCTGCTTTCCGAGTTCCTGTTTAAGGCTGTGTGGAAAGCATGGACGCAAATGAAGGAAGCCCGCCTTAGGTCAGAGAGCAAGCCAGCTGCTGACCCAGAATCTACGAGGGCAAGCCACGCCCAGCGACTGCAGTCAGAGGGCCTGGTCCAGGTTGGCAGTCCTCTGGCAGTGTTGGGGGGCGTTGCTGGCCTTGGGGGAGGAGAAAAGCCCAAAGTGGTAGCCCCCAGGGTCCTGGCAGCCCTGCCTTTGGGGATGGGTCATGGTGCAGTAGGGTTGGGCCCACCCTGACCTGAGATCCTGGCACTTCTGCCCAAGGAACTGCTGAGGCACCTGATTTCTGACTAGAATCCAGCAAAGTGATGAGTCCCAGGTGGCCGTTCCACCTAGAAACTCCCCGTGCCCACATACACTTGGTGCCTAGATATGGGAGCAGATGGCGGTCAAGGTCCTTGTGATGTAAGCAGTCTGAATCTTTTTTTGAAACAAGGTCTTGCTATGTAGCTCAGGCTGGCCTCAAACTCACAGCAGTCCTCCACCCCAGCCTCCTGAGTGCTGGGATTATAGGCCTGCACCAGCAGGCCTGGCAGCAGTCTGAATCTTTTTTTTTTTTTTTTTTTTGAAACAGGGTCTTATTATGCAGTTCAGGCTGGCCGTGAGCTCACTTTGTAGCCTAGGCTGGCCTGGAACTAGCAATGATCCTCCTGCCTCAGCCTCCTGAGTGCTGGGATTACAGGCATGCGCCACCACCCCTGGCCCAGCAGTCTGAATTTTGAGGGTTGTCTGCTCCCATAGTTTGGGGGTTCATTCTGAGAGCCTAACTGGAGCTCAGGGTTGCCCTCCCACCCCAAGGATGCTTGGCATTGCCTCACAACTCCAGATGCAGGTTGGCAGGTTGAGGATGATGTGTCTGGTTTTCCCCTTGGTTACTTTAAATTAATGAGTGGAATTCTTTTTCTGTGTGGTAATAGATGTTCTGGTCTCATCCACGAGGTTTAATTTGTTTTAAACTTGCAATTCTATGCATAGGAGTCTTCACAAACCACATTAGTAAATGAATATCTTTCACCAAACCATCATGTTCATAGGTGAGAGTTCACCTAATATAAAATTGGGATATTTGTGCCAATGTCCAGAAAAATAGTGTTCATGTTACTTACCATTTGGCGGGAAGTTCATTTGCTCAGTTTGGGTAGAAATCCTGATTAGCCAAAGTATAGCTCTTTTGGTATTAAAATAGCCCTAAGCTGTGGATGCCAGTGGCCGTCAGCTCATGGTGTTAGTGGCTCTCTGTCATTCACTCTCCTGACAGCCTGAGCTAGCCTCTGCCAGCAGGCCTTAGGAGCTCTTCCACAGCCAGAGATGGTGGCGCCTGGTGATTCTCTGCATCTCTGTTTTCTGGCTGCTGGGGGCCATTACTGTTAACAGCCTTGCTGTGGGCCACTTTTGGTGCCAGTGGTGTTTGGTGTTAACAATTCAACCTGCTCTACTTGAGATGGAAATCAGGAGTAGGTAAGAAGATGCCATGTGGAGGAGCCTTTATTAGGACTTCTGGAACTGACCTGAGCAGCGTATAGAGGTTGCTTATAGAGAAGAGAAAGACAGGCTTGGAGGATCAGGCTTTCTGTTTAGTTGTGGTAGGGGAAGGACTCTTCAGGGACCCAAATGAGGATGGACAGAGTTATCCAGAGACGCTGCAGGGTAGTGACATCTAGGATGGACCTGTGGCCAAACCCTGCTGCAGCCAAAGCAAATGCCTCCGGGAGCAGCTGTGCAGCCTCTAATGTACTGGGCGGGCTGTGAGATGTTAGGGGCAGCCTTGGAAGAAAGAAAAAATAAAAAATCCCCCTTGTGGAGTGTCAGGCCCTTCTCTTCTATCTCAGGAAGGCCCTGGATCCTAGTGGAAGCTTTGGAGGGATAAGGGTGTATTTCTCCTTTCCAGCTTTCTGGCCTGGCCTAGTAGACATCTCAGCCCAGCCTTCCCTAACCCTAACTTGTGCCCCATCACTTCTACCATGCCCTGTCTACCCAACTAGGGGTCAGTGGGGATGGTGGGCACCCCAGGGGTGGTTAGCTCCACCTAGTACCCTGTGGCCGCGGTATCACTTCCATAGCACAGGCTTCCTGTAGGGCACAGCATCCTTTCAGTACTTGAGGTTCCCAGGGCCTGTGATTCCCATGTGATGTCTTCTTTTAAGAACTGCAAATGCCTTGGCCTAGCTGGCAGGGTCCCCTGTTGGTGTGGGAGTTTGCAGAGCAGATCCACTCACAGGGTGTTTTGGACACAGGCCCGGCTGATGTTTGAGGGGGAGATGGCAAGCTTGGAGGCTCTGCGCAGCACAGGCCTGCTGCGTGTGCCTCGGCCCATAAAAGTGATTGATCTGCCGGGAGGCGGGGCCGCCTTCGTGATGGAGCATTTGAAGATGAAGAGTTTGAGCAGGTGAGTGTGAGGGAGTGAGGGGCACATGTGTGTACACACGTGGAGAGACGCACATCCACAGGAAGCATGTGCATGTCCCACATAGAGACACACAGATCTAGAGGGATGTGTGCAGGAAGGGGCACACACATGTGTATACACACACACACAGAGGGAGATAGTCTAGGGAAAGAGACAGAGGTAGAAAGGGACACGGAGACATGGAAAGCAGCCCTTGCTGAGCTGCCCATGTAATGGCCTGTTCCCAGAAGCCACACTTCCCTTTTCTTTTCTTTGTTTCTTTTTGTTTTAGGACTAGGGATTAAACCTACTGCAGCGATGATGAACCTTTTAGAGACTGAGTGCCCCAACTGCAACCCAAACAACTTATTTATTGCAAAATGCCAGCACTGCAATGCTGATGCTCGACTGCTGGGGGGCAGTGCTGGGGTGACTTGGCTTGTGTGCTGATAGAGAGGGCTCTGCATGCCCACTCTGGCATGTGGGCCATAAGTTTACCACCATTGACCTTCACACTGAGCTACACTCTTAGTCCTTTTTTATTTCTATTTTGAGACAGGGTCTAAGGTGCCCATACTGAGCTTGAACTTGTGACCCTCCTGCCTTAGCCTCCTGAGTAGCTGGGATTATAGGTGTGTGCCCCCTGGGTTTTTTTGTACCAGGAATCTAACTCAGGACCTTGCACTTGCCAGAGAGGCAGTTGTGCCGCTGAGCTAAATCCCCAGGTCCCAGACCATTCTTAAAAGGTTGCTGCTTTGGTTTGGCTGTTGTGAAGCTGCACAGAATGAGTGTGTCTGCATCCACCCTTTGCTTTGTGCTTTACCAGGCAGTAAATGCCAGCTCAGTTTGGGCTGAATGAAGCTGATCTCTTAACTGTTTGGAGTCTTGGGTTTCTAAACCTTAAAGTCATACATAGTTATATAAAATGCAGGAAGTATGAACATGTGTAAAGAAAACAACCAGCTCCTGCAGTTCATCCGCAAAGAGTAGTCCCTGAAATGTTGTCTTGTTTCCTGCTCACAGTTTGCATTTGTCTGCAGTGTGGGGAGCTGCTTTTCCCTCCACTCTTCCCTGCCAGGCTCTGGGCCCAGTGCCTGGTGCCTACCAAACTCTCTGCAGAAGACCTCCTCCTGGCTCCTTGCCTGACTTCACCACCTTGTTCTTTGGAAAGGGTCCTGGTCCGGGCATTCATTTTCTACTTTTCAAAGAATGGAGAATAGCTTTGAAGGTCTTTAAAATGGAACACCTAGGTGCTGATGATTTGTTTGTAGCTTTAATTGGCTGCATTTCTTCTATCCTCAGCCAGGCATCAAAGCTCGGGGAGCAGATGGCTGATTTGCACCTTTACAACCAGAAGCTCAGAGAGAAGCAGAAGGAGGAGGAGAACACTGTGGGTGCGTTCAGATTGTCCTGTCCCCAGCCCTGACCCTGTGGCTCCCCTGACCTGAGCCCTCACACTTCTTGGTAGCATTTCAACCCTAGGTTGAGTTTCACACCATATCCCTCTACACCATATTATGGAAATGAGATTTTTAAGTAAGAGTTCTTTTTGTTTGTTTGTTTTCTGGTACCGGGAATCAAACTCATGACCTTGCACCACTGAGCTAAATCCCCAGGCCCCATTAAGTAAGAGTTTGGATAGATCTGATGAGCCAGTGGGATTGGAAGCTTCACACCCTGCCCTGTGGGCTACCTGCTCTAGGCAGTGTCTGGGCAGGCCCGTATTCCCGCTCATCACAACCATGGGTAGCTCAGGAGGCTGTGTTCTTGAGCTGCCTGGACCCACACTGGTGCTCTGTGAAGTCTGGCATTCCAGAGGACGTGAGCAGTGCTCAGGGCAACACCTCTTTGACAGGCTGCCGAGCGGAGGGTGTTGTACCCCAGTATGTGACTAAGTTCGGCTTCCACACCGTGACGTGCTGCGGCTTCATCCAGCAGGTACGTGCCTGGGTGAGGACATCCCTGCTTAGCTGGTAACTGGTTCTTGATACCCTGTGCTGGCCACTGGACCCACAGTGGGACAGACTGCTGGGCCCCAGGAGCAGGAAGCTTGGCCACTGTATTTTTGAATGCAGATGTGAAAGTGACATCGGGCAGGAGGCGGGGTGTTAGGGGAATGTCTGCTGACCTGAGTTTGGAGGCAGTGGGGAGAGGGGAAGCTGGGAACAGCCTTGTGTACTGGGAGTGACATGGTGGGCAGGGATGGTATTCCTGGCAGGGAGCCCCTGGTGCAGTGCAAAGGTTGTGCTGTGACCTTTGGTATCTGGCTTCTTTCACTTAGTGCATTGTTTTCAAGGTTCATCCTTGTTGCATGTGTCAGAGCTTTGTTTGTTATGACTGACTGACGTTCCATTGTGTGGATGGACCATACTTTTTTTCATCCATTCTTTTTTGTTTTTTTTTTTTTTTTTTTGGTCTGGATAACACTGGGGCCTCTGGAATCACCATCTTTGAAGTCTATGAAGGGGGCTGGGGATTTAGCTCAGCGGCATAGCGCCTGCCTGGCAAGCGCAAGGTTGTGAGTTCAATTCCTGGTACCAGAAAAAAAAACCAAACCAAAAAAATAAAAATAAATGAAGTCTATGAAGATCTAAAGAAGACATCTCCCTGGACTGCCCACCTGCCCGAAGCATGTTCCATTATTTGATCATATTTTGCTTTATTAGGGACAGAGTGCCTATCCTATAAGAGCCAGTCCTGTTTAAACCATGTATGGTGGCACATGTCTGGAATTACATGCCAGCACACAGGAGGCTGAGGCAGGAGGACCACAATGACTGAGGCTAGCCTGGGCTATATAGTGAGTTTGAGGACAGCCTGAACTACATAGTGAGACCCTGTCTCAAAAAAAAATTGAGAACTGAAATATTCTGTAGAAGCCCAGTGTGTGGAGCAGACGAGAGCTGGGCTGGTCTGTTAGGAGGGCAGGTGGTCTAAACTCTCCATCAGACCCCAGGATCTGAGCACCAGCTCAGATTAGCAGCAGCATGGCCAGGAGGAGCCCAGGACCTGGGTATACCTGTCCACCTTCTTTGAGCCACAAGATTGTCTTGAACATCCCAGGTTCTGGGCTTGCTGTTGCCTGGGAACTCTGAGGAGTCCTTGGGGGCACTGCAGCCATCGGTGGCCAGGCTGAAGCATGGCTTCTTAGAGCACTGAGCCCTGTGGGGACTGCCAACCCGATCGGCTGTGGCAACTGACACATTTTATGACCTACTGATACAAGACACCATTCCAAGCATTTTGCGTGGCTCAGCTCACCAAAGCCACAGCTAGCAGATGTCGTGCATCTGCTTTACAGTGGAGGGAACTGAGGTCCAGGGCCCACGGATACCCCTGACCATTCAGCTGGACAGTGGAGGACCAGATTGGGACAATGGTCCACCTCACAGCATGGGCCATTGCCCTTGCACAACCCTGTACCTCTATTAGGGTGAGGTCCTGGTGGAAGCTGCCCAGGGAAGCTAAGAGGGTGGCTGAACTTTTTTGTGGTGAGGGGACTATGGGCCCTCTGTGGAGCTGGAGGGACTGGGCTTGCTGGTGCAGACTTTCTGCTTCTAGCACAGAAGCTGTGTCTTTTGGGACCTGTTCGCTTTAGCAAGAGGACAGAGCTTGGGCACTGGGAGCCCAGGCAGACAAATGGGGAATGAGGGGTTGTCATAGGGGAAGATTCAGTTTGAGGGTTTCACTGTCACGCTGTGGTGAGGAGCATCTCATCCTGCTCTTGAGGTACATACAGCACTGTGGGGTGAGTCCAGGGCCAAGTGACCACCATGCCTAGCCCATGGGGCTTCCACAGGAGGAGCCCTGACAAGGTCTGCCAGATTGCCTACTAGGGGCTGAGCGCTCTCCAAAATTCCCTTCTGGGGGTTCCTTGAGTGACCCCAAATAACATCAGCTTATGTTCTCCATGGAGGTGTAGTTGGCACAAACCTCACCTATTTAAAGTATACAGTTTGGTACACGTGCACCCATGAGCCACTTAGCCACAGTTGTGATAATGAGAGCACTGATCCCTGCTTCACCCACTGGTGACCTCCGTCTCCCTCCCCTCCCTGCTCCCAGGCAGCTGCTGATCTGTTGTCGCTGCAGCTTTTGTTTTATAGAATTCAGTACAAGGGTAGACAGTGTGTGCTCTCTTTGTCTGTCTCCCTTCACTTAGCATAAATATTCTGAAACTCATGCATGTTGAAAAGCCCATGTCTATGATACACACATGGATTTCCATTTTCACATGAACTCTATATGTCAATTTCTTTAAACAGGGGAAGGGTAGAATTTATTGGGATTGCAGTGAATCTATGCATTAATTCGGGAGCATCATCATATTAGTAGTATAGAGACTTCTTTTTTTTTTTTTTTTGTCTTTTTTGAGACAGGGTCTTGCTATGCAGTTCAAGCTGGCCTTGAGCTCACTTTGTAGCCAAGGCTGGCCTTCAACTTGCAATGATCCTCCTGCCTCAGCCTCCTGAGAGCTGGGATTACAGGCGTGCGCCACCACATCTGGCTGGAGACTTCTTATATGTGAACATGTTACATCCCTCCATTTACTTAGGTTTTCTCTCAGCAATCTTTCAGGTTTTTTTTCTCTTTGGTCTCAGTTGCTAAGTTGCCCAGGCTGGCTTGAACTTTTGATCCTTCTGCCACAGTTTTTGTGACATGTCTTTTCACATCTTTTGCCACATTTATCCCTAAATATTTCATATTTTGTGATGCCATGGAAATGACTTTTTAAAAAATTGAATTATTTGCCTATAATCCTAGCACTTGGGAGACTGAGGCAGGAGGATTGTTGCAAGTTCGAGGCCAGCCTGGGCTACAAAGTGAGTCTAAGGCCAACCTGAACTGCATAGTGAAACCCTATCTCAAAAAAAAAAAAAAAAAAAATCAGGGCTTTTTTTGAGAGAGGCGGCTAGTCTATAGAAATGCAATATTTAAAAGTTGATTTTTGTATACGTACCGTGTATCCTGCAACCTTGTTAAATTTACTTAGTTCTGGTGGCTTTTTTTAGACTCATACTTGTGTGTCCGTGTGTACATGCATACAAGTGGTGTTGAGAATTGAACGCAGGGCCTCATGTATACTAGGCATGTGCTTCCCAGCCCAGCTTTTTGTAAAAAAGATTTTGTCAGATTTTCCACACACATTATGACATTTACTGTTAAAGACAGCTTTATTTCTTTTTTTCCCAATTTGTATGGCTTTAATTAATTTCCCTTGAACCTCTGGCACATGTTCCATAGAAGTAGTAAAAGTGGACATCTTTTTTTTTTTCTGATCCTATGGGAAAAGGACTCATTCTTCTACCACTGAATATGAGTTTAGCAGAAGGTTTTTCTGAGGTGTTCTTCATTAGATTGGATAGCTTCCTTTCTATTCCTAGTTTTCTGGGAGTTCTTGTCAAGAATGCTTGATTTTTGTTAAATGCTTTTCCTTCATTTTTTGTGGTGATCACATGATTTTTCTTTTTTAGTTTAATGTGGGTGAATTACATCATTTAAAAATATTTTTCCTGGTTTTGCTAAACTGCTTAGAATATTTGTGTTTATGCTTAGAGATATTCATCTATAGTTTTCTTACAGTAACTTTGGTTGTGGTATAAGACTAATGCTGGCCTTAAGAATGAGTTGAGATGTATTCTGCATCACTTTTTTGGAAGTTTACCCAAAATTGGTATTGTTTTTTTCCTTAAATACTTGTTAAGAGTTCAAAATAAAGCCATCTATTGTAGGACTCAGTGGTCTGTCAGCATACCCTGGGAGAAAACGGCCAGGGGGTTTAGAAAATAAAGATAAGAGGCAAGAGCTGCGGTCAAGTGGAGCGGCCTCTCACCTGATGGTCAAGAGGACTGAACTATAATAGTAGGGGCATTTATTTATACCCTTGGAAAGTTAGTATCATGAGAGGCAGTGTTACCTAGTGACTAATGATTGAAATTGTCCAGGCAGGATGTTTTTCCAAGACTGAGGTAGCTTGACCGCTGAGGCACTCTGGCTCTGTCCTGCCCCCACACATATGGCCAATTTCCAGGTCCAGCAGCTCCCGACAGTCTTATGTCTGGAATTTTCTTTATGGGCAGATTTTAAACTACAAATCCAATTTCTTTAGTAGATGTAAGGCTACTATGGTTGTTATTATTATTATATTATTATTTGGGAGTATAGGGGATTGAATCCAGCACCTTCACACTGAGCCACCACCCCAATAGTTTTTTAAATTTTGAGATACTGTCTCTATACATTGCTAAGCTGCACTGGCTGGACTCAGACTTTTAGTCCTCCTGTCTCAGTCTCCCAGAGTGCTGGGATTATGGGGTGTATCACCATATCCAGCTGCATTTTTTTTTTTTTTTTGTCTTTTGAGGCAGGGTCTTGTTATGCAGTTCAAGATGGCCTTGAGTTCACTTCGTAGCTCAGGCTGGTTTCGAACTGGAGATGATCCTCCCATCTCAGCCTCCCAAATGCTGGGATTACAGGCGTGCGCCACCACGCCTGGCTGCATTATCTATTCTTGACAAAGCTTTGGTGTCTTTCTAGGAATTTGTCCATTTGATCTAAATTGTTAAATCTCTGAGGTTTAAAAATATTTTTAAAAAATATTTAAATTTT
>NW_004955506.1:427315-438768 GCF_000276665.1 Chinchilla lanigera | reverse complement strand
ATGTAGACTCTGTATTGATGTCACTTGTTTCATTCCTGATATTGGTAACTTTTTGATATTGGTAACATGCTTTCTGTCTTTTTAGCCTAATCAGTCTGGCCAGAAGCTTATTAATTTTACTGAACTTCTCATAGAAGCACCTCTCTGTACATGGATTTTTTCTGTTGTTTCTTTGTTTTGTATTTAATATCTGATAAGCCTCCTAAGTGCTGGGATTACATGCGTGTACCACCCTACCCAGTGAATTCTTTTCTAATGTTAGTTTTCAGGTATTTAGGTATTTCCTAGCGATCTATTGATAATTTAATTCTGTGGTGGCCATATACTCTGAAATTATATATAGGACTAAAATTCTTTTCAATTTATTGTTTTATGGTCCAGATCATGATCTATCTTGGTAAAGGCTCCATGTGCACCTAAAATATAGGGCTGTTGTTGGCTAGAGTGTCTTGTGAATGTCAATCTGTTCTAGTTAAATGATAGTGTTGTTGAAATCTACATGCTTTTTCTGCCTACTTTTCTATCAGTTATTGAGAGGGGGGATCAAAATCTCCAAGTTTGTCTTAATGTTAGCGCTGCCATATAAAATACTACAGACTGAGTGGATTAATTTCTCACAGTTTTGAAGGCTGGGAAGTCCAAGGTTAAGGTGGTGGCCTATCAGAGGCTTGGCCTAGCCCCCAATCTAAAATGAAGGCGAAGGCTTAAATAAAGAGACAGGTTTTGGGGAATCCAGGAAAGTCAAAGCTCTCTGGGAGTAAAGACTGTCTGGCAGTAAAGACAAAAAACTCTCCCAGACCGCTGTATTTATTGGGTTTTCACAATTTGGGGAGTAGGAGGGTATGTCAGAGACAAAACCCTACAAAAATGACCAGGACCTTGGGAAACAAAGGTAAAGCCTTGCCAGTTAAAAGAATGTTTGATCTATAGGGTTGAGTTTTATTGCCCTAGAATTTCAGTGCACTGTGAATATGAGGTTTCCCAACACAGCCAGAGGTCTCTTCTGGTCAACAATTTATTCCTTATATAGCCTGGTCTCTGACAGTGGCCCATGGTCCAATTGATGTTGAGTAAGGGCCTACTTCCTGGCTGGCAAGATGGTCACATGTTGGTATTAACCATAGTGACAGGTTCTGAGAACAAGGTGCCCTCGGATGAATCAAGGAAAGTAGTAGAAAAACAGGACAGGGAAAAGTCTGGGTTCAGGGAGCTTACAGCCTCTGGGACTACAGCCACCCTGATCACCCATCTCAATCGCCTTTTATTGGAACCCAGAATGTAACTCAGACCAACAGGAGTAATTCATTATCCCTTTCCATTTCTGCCTCTCAGCTGATGGTAACCATCCTCGGGTGAGCCTCTCACACCCTGCACCACATGCACTTAGTATGGCTGGGGATCATAAGCTGAGTATCAGTAATCGGTTCATTAGCAATCACAGTCCTTTCCCCACAATCACATTTTGGTGTAATTATATATATTTCCTTAAGGTGTGTATGTGTGTGCATTTGTGAGGAGATATAAAATCTTCCGTATTCTTCTTTTTATAGGGCCCCGAAACCTACCAGATTGGGACCTCACCCTTATCTCACTTAACCCTGACTGTCTCCTGAAACCCCGTCTCTAAATATAATTGCTTTGAGGGTTAGGGTTTCAACATATAGATTCCAGGAACAGGGTGGAATTCAGCCTATAGTAGGCTGTAATTGTGGATTCATCTATTTCTCCTTGTAGTTGTCAATTTTATTTCCAGGTATTTTTAAACTGTTATTAGAGGCATAAATGTTATTTTTCACGATTTTTTACTTGGTGACACTCTGCTCTGAAGTTGCTTTGTCTGATATTAATATAGGTACTCTAGCTTTCAACTAGTTTTAGTTTTTTTTGAGACTGGGTCTCTCGATGTAGTTCAGGCTGGCTTTGAACTCATGGTGAGTCTCCTGCCTCTGCCTCCCGCATACTGGGATTACAGAGCCAACATGCCCAGCTCAACTAGTTTTAGCAATGGTAAACTTTTCAATCCTTTTTATGTACTTTTTTTTTTTTTTTTTTTGGTACCAGGAATCGAACTCTGGACCTTGCGCTTGCCAGGCAGGCGCTTGTGTCACCGAGCTGTATCTCCGGCCCCAACTTATTTTTGTATGTAAAGTACATTTCTGGGGCCAGGATTATAGCTCAGCAGCATAACTGCCTGCCTGGCAAGCGTAAGGTACTGAGTTTGATTGTACTGAGTTTGATTGCCAGTAACAAAAAAAAAGTACATTTCTGCCCACAACTTAGAGTTGGCTTTTACTTTATTTCTGTAATCTCTTAACCTGTTCCTTAATTAGAATATTTATTTCTGACCATTTGCATTTAATGTGCATACTGATGTGTTTGTGTCTGAGTCTGTCATCTTACTTTTTTTTTTTTGTCTTTTTAAAACAGGGTCTCACTATGCAGTTCAGGCTGCCCTCAAACTTGCAATGATCCTCCTGCCTCAGCCTCCCAAGTGCTGGGATTATAGGGGTTGCCACCATGCCCGGTTTAGTTTGTTTTTTGTTTGCCTATTTGTTTCTTGTTCCCTTTTCATCTTCCTTGTTCTGACTTTTTTCTCCTCTTTTGGCTTGCTAGCTATAATATTTTGCTGTGTTCTTTAGTGGTTGCTGTGGGATTGGGCAGATGGGCTCTGAGTTGCAGTGCTGGCCTGTTATTCCCTAGGTGAATGACTGGCAGGATGACTGGCCGACCTTCTTCACCAGGCATCGGCTCCAAGCACAGCTGGACCTCATCGAGAAGGACTATGCTGACCGGGAGGCGAGAGAACTCTGGTCTAGGCTACAGGTGGGCACTGCACCTGCTTCTCTGGGAAAAAGGCTATGCTCTCATATCCCTCAACATTCATGGGGTTTTGAGGCCTGGAGTAGAGCTGGTTCAGCTGGGGACACATGAGTGGTCCAGTTGGCTCTGCAGGGCAGGTCTCAATGCTGGATCACCAGATGTCTCATCTGAAATTTTTCTCAGGTGCCTGGCTTATGAGTGGTGGCTTCCACTGTCACTTGTCTCATTAGTAACACCTGCTCACTCTTCCCACTTCTTCCTCTGCCAAAACATGAATGTCTCCACTTTAGTGAAGATGTAGGTCCCAGAATGAGTGGTTTCAAATTATAACTCTCAGCATATTAGACATGGGATTTGTGTGTTGATGCAGGGTGCACAAGCATCAGTGGAATTTTACTTAACTCATTAGTGAAGTAACCAGCAGGATATAAAAGAGGTAGGATACATACTGTATGTGCAGTAAAATAGATGGTGGAGTTTGCTACGTCAGGTTCAAAATTGGCTTCTGTTCTGTAGGGTGATAAAGTAACTTCCGAGGTTGTTTCCTGTGTGAAACTATCAATCAGTCCATACAGTCTCTGAATGAAGTTAGGGGTAAACAGCAAGGTGAACAAAGCCACACTCCTCAAGCCAGGCGTCCTTATCTCTGGGGCTGTAGACAGTGCTGGTGCTGGACGCGGAGGCGGTACGCGGCTGTCTTTGCTTATTTCCAAAAACTGCAAGGAGCCAGGCGTGGTGGCGCACGCCTGTAATCTCAGCACTCGGGAGGCTGAGGCAGGAGCATCGTTGCGAGTTCGAGACCAGCCTGGGCTACAAAGTGAGCTCAAGGCCAGTCTGAACTCCATAGCGAGATCCTGTCTCAAAAAGACCAAGCCCCCCCCGAAAAAAACCACCCAAAAAACCCCCACAAAAACCACCAAAAACTGCAAGGTGCCCGAGTCCCAAGGTAAATCTGTGCAACACCTGCCTTTCCAGGTGAAGATTCCAGATCTGTTCCGTGGCCTAGAGATCGTGCCTGCCCTGCTCCATGGGGACCTCTGGTCGGGAAACGTGGCCGAGAATGACGAGGGGCCCATAGTGTATGACCCGGCTTGCTTCTACGGCCATTCCGAGTTCGAACTGGCGATCGCCCTGATGTTTGGGGGGTTCCCCAGGTCTTTCTTCACTGCGTACCATCAGAAGCTCCCCAAGGCCCCGGGCTTCGACCGGCGGCTGCTGCTGTACCAGCTCTTCAACTACCTGAACCACTGGAATCACTTCGGGCGCGAGTACCGGAGCGCGTCCCTGGGGGCCATGCGCAAGCTACTAGCCTAATAAAGTCGCTGCGTGCCCCGTCGCTCACGTCCCTCTCCCCACGGCGCGGGCGCCGGCTTTCTCACGGCTGGGGCAGCCGGGGGGATGGTGGACGCCCAGGGGGCAGACCACGCCCGCTGGGCGTCGGGAGGAAAGGCTGCGGCCATCTGGATCTGGGTACAGGCCCTGCGCCCCGTGCTGCACAGCGAGAGTGACCAGGTCAGGCAGCGGCTACCTTGGCATGGAGGCACCTGTGCAGGTGGGATGGAAGACAGTACCTGCCACAGGGACAATCCGGGAATTGCCCCGCCCCGCGCCGCCCCGCCCATTTAGGCCCCACCCCGGCCTGCGACCCGCCCCCAACTCGAGTTCAGGCCCCGCCTCCACGTTGACTCCACCCTCTCGGGGGCCAATGACTGAAGGCTCCGCCTCCTTCGCGCTCAAGGCTAGATTGCGCATGCGTTCTCCCGCGGCAGCACGTCCGCGCGCAGATTTTTGGCAGCTGGTGCTCTCCGTAGTGGGTAGGAGGTCGTGGGGCGGGGCTGGTGGCTGCCAAGCGGAGACTCCCTAAGGGGTACTCCTTCGGAACCGGTGTGGTTCTGAGTGACCTGATCGCTGGGATGGCCGTGCGCTACGATCTCCCCGTAGGCACCGCCGAAGAGGAGGCGGAGGACGATGCACCGGCCCGCGGCGCAGGCCTGGAAGCGTTCGGCGAGAGCGAGGAGACCCGCGCGCTGCTCGGCCGCCTGCGGGTGGTGCACGGCGAGCGCAGGGCGCGGGAGGTGGCGGAGGAGCGGTTCCGCGGTGCGCTGCTGGCCGGGCTGGGCGGCTGGGGTTTGGCTTCCTTGCCCCTCTCCCTTCTTTGCCCCGGGGCTAGAGCCCCGTGGGCAGCTGTGTGGACAGCTGGGTGGACAGAGAGGGCGTGAGAGCGGGAAATAGCAGCCTGAGGTGCCCAGGGGTGGGGTCTCCTGGCTCCAGGACAAGCCCATGGCTCACTGGACTCTGCATCACGTGGAGCGGGGACTGCGTCTGTAGGCAGGGCAGGGCTGGGCAGTGCTCGCACAGGTCCACGGTTAGTCCAGATATTCACGTCCAGACGTTTACGTTTGCTTATAGTGGGTAATTTCCTACAAGCTCTGATGTAGTTAAGGTTTTGTATTTCACTAAAGCCATAGTTGCGGACCCTTTCATCTGAAGCCTCTGCACAATCTTGTCTTCCTTGGTTTGGAGCCATGATGCTCTGACTGTAGGGTAGTGGGCCTAGTGTGACCCACACTCCTAGGTTTGAACCTATGGTTGCCCAGAAACTTAGTGTCTTCTATAGTCTTGGGTTAAGGAGAACAGCACCAGTGCATAGACCTTTTTGAGGGCCAGGTGAATACTACCTAGGGACCTGGAAAAGCCATTTTCTGATTCTTGAGAAGTGGTCGGTGTGGTAGGATGTGGTAGGAGGTATGTGGCAGGTGAGAACTGCACAGGCAGAGAGGCCTTTTTTGGACAGAAACGGTTTCAGCTGCTGGCAGAAGTAGAAGCGAATGGCCCAGGGTTAAGGGTGTTGTGGGGTAATGGGTTAGAAGAGTTGGAAGGTGGCAGGGCAGCGGCCAAGGAGTAGAAGAGGAGAGAATTACAAGGGGAGGTGGGGACTGTGGAGAGCGGTTGGACTGGTGAAGGGACCCAGTTGGGGGAAGGGAGGGCTCAGAGGAGGTGGAAGGAAAGGACCCAAGAGAAAGGTGTGCTGATAAGTGAGGAGTAGGGGCCCCAGGCACAGTGCCTCTCAGGAGGCTGGAGGGGTGGTGAGTGCTCAACTGTGGACCTGTCATCCAGAGGTGTACTGTGCTCCTGGGAGCTGGCAAAGGCTGGGAAGAGGAGATGCCCTGTGGGTCATTAAATAGGAGGTTTCTAAGGCTCACACTTATATTTTGGCATAGTAGTTAATCTTCATGCTATTTTTCTTTTAGTAATAATGGACAAATACCAGGAGCAGCCTCACCTGTTGGATCCACACCTTGGTAAGCATCAGAGTTGATGATTTTGATAGTTCATTTACAGATGACCACAGGTGCCTTGTACACCATGCTGGTGCCTATGTGTGGGCTGCAGAAGAAGGTGTCAGGATGAACCAGGTGTGGTGGCATACATCTGTATCCTCAGCGCTGTGAGAAACTTAGGCAGGAAGGATTGAAAGTTTTAACACATCCTGGGCAACTTAGTGACTAGACAAAACCCTTTCTCAAATTAAAAAAGGGACTGTAGATGTAGCTCAGTGCAAAAGTCCTGAGTTCAATACCTAGTACTGAAAAAAAAAGAGAGCAGTCAGGATTGAGTGTCCAAAGTGCCATGTCTTACTTGACAGCAGGCCCAGTTAGTTGGTTTTAGAACTGTGATGGTGGCCTGAGGTTTAAGTGTTGTTCTGGGCTGTGCGCAGATGTGTCTGAGTTACTTTCTCCTTGCTTCCCTTTAAGTAGCATGTCTGCTCTTGTGTCTATGTTATGTCTGGTTGCTTCTCTGGTAGTTACCACACAGGATCAAGTGCTTCACAGAAGTTGCTATGTCACCCTGACAGTGGTAAAGGAGAGCTTTTGTCCCTTCCATTCTACAGATGGAGACATTGAGGCTTGGCTTTACTACTTTAGCATAAGGGGAGTGATTTTGTTTGTTTTTCATTATTTATATTTGACCTCCTTTTTTACTGATTATTTTGGTAACTATAAAATAACATGTTTCCCTGGCAGTAAACTTGGGAAGGAACATGGTAGCCGTGCTCACCAGGTTGAGAAGTGGCACCTGGGCAGGCATGTGGACTAATACCCAGTTTCTCTGCAAGGTGTCAGCTGCTCCATGCCTGTGTGTCCTCACTGTAAACTGGGGTAGCAACACTGTGTGTCTCTCAGGATGTGGAGAACTATGTGTGAGCCATTAAGGGGCCCTTCTGGCACATACATGTTTGTAGTTGGGCTGTGTATGCCGAGTTTTCCTTTTGCTTCTAGTCACAGGATTGTCCACGAGTGTTTTGAATCCACTTTTGTCTTAGGCAAAACAAGCTCCTTTTCAGTCTTTAAAATTATTTTTTTATTATTTTATTTTTACTAGTATATGTTTGCAGTACAAAATGATTACATTCATCATGGGGAGTTGGTACATGTGCATAGCATGTCTTAATTCTTTCTATGTTTACTTCTCCTTTCTTCTCCTTTTTAGTCTTGGTTGGTTGTTCGTCTCCTCCATCTGTATAGTTGATTGTGTATTTGTACCTATTCAGTTTTTTTTTTTTTTTGGTACTGAGAATCAAACTCAGGACCTTGCACTTATCAGGCCAGCCCCAGCCCTATTCAGTTTTTTTTTTTGTTGTTGTTGTTGTTTTGGGATAGGGTCTTGCTGTATAGTTTAGGCTGACCTTAAATTCACTATGTAGCTTAGGCTGGCCTCGAACTCTTGGCGATCTTCCTGCTCAGCCTCCTGAGTGCTGGAATCACAGGTGTGCATCACCATGTCTGGCTCACTCTTTGTATCTTTGCTTTGCTCTAAGTGCTTGTCTTGGTTCTTCTCTTCTCTCTTTGCTGTGACAAAATACCTGACACCCACAATTAAGAAAGAAAACGTTTATTTAGCTCACAGTTTGAGGAGGTTTCAGTCCATACTCAACTGACTCCAAGGCAGGGTGGCACATGGCAGAGGGCAACAGTTCATAGTGGTGGAAGACAGCAGAAGCAGCAAGAGCAAAAGGGAGGAATGGTGGCAAGCAGCCTCTTTCCCTCCCTTGAATTGTAAGCAAACTATCTGCCCCAGGGTGGGTATATCACTTACATCCATAATTCCTTCCCTTGTATTGTATGCAGGCTACCCACCTTGCCACATCCAGTGCAGGGTAGGTAGCACTCATACCCATAATTCCAGCATTTATACCCATAATCCCATTGGATTATGAGTCAATCAAAAACTCTAGAAGCCCGCCTCATGACTACATGAGGGTTTGGGAGGACATCTAGCCACAAACCATAGCATTCCACCCCTGGACTCCCAAAGACTGATGCTCATCCCTTTATGCAAAAGGCATTTTAGTCCATCTTCAAGAGTTGCCAAAGTCCTAACAGTTTCAGCATTGCTGAAAAGTCTCAAGTCCGGAGTCTTCTCTGAGATTTAAGGCAAACTCTTAGCTGTGAGCCCCTGTACAAATGAAAAGTTAAACAGTTCCAACATTCAATGGCATAAGATAAATATTACCATTCTAAAAAGTATAAGCAGGAGGATACAAAGCATTGGGTTCAAAGCAAGTCCAACATCCAACAGGGCTAATATTATGTCCTGTAGTTCCATGTGGAACATCTGAAGTAATCTGTGGTAAATTGTGAGCTCCAGAGGGCTTGTGTGACTCCGCCCCATGGCACTTTTGGTAGTTACAGCTCCCATGGCTTCTCTTTTAGGCCCATTTTGCAGCTTTTCTTAGACTATCCACATTTCTGGCTTTTCCAACCTTCTGAGGTCTCCAGTGCACTTTAGGCTTCTCACAGCTTCACACACTGCCCTTTTAGGGCGACACTGCCTGGCCAATCAGGCCTTCTGAAATCTAGGTGGAAACCTTCTTAACCTCAGAACTCTTGCATTCTGCATGCACCTAAAAGCAGCGCTGTGTGGATGATGCCAAGATTTGCTACCAGCTGGAGCAGTAGCCAGGCTTTCTTCTTTCTTGGCTGTAGGGGTTGAGTGCTTGGATCACTGAGCACTCTGAACCTGATTCTGAGGAACAGATTCTCTATGCTGCTGCCATGCTGGAACCTGGTGCGGCTGCCACCATTCTGGCACATGGTGTGGCCACCATGATTCTGGAACATTGCACTTTGTGGCTTTTTCCTCAGAGCAAAGTCTTTCATCTTTGCAGGTTTGAGGCTGCAAAGGGTGGAGACTTGCTGCTTCTTGTGATGCCCTCAGGCCATCTTTTATATTCTCCTGTTCCTATTCAGCAGTTGAGATCTCCTCAGCTCCGTCTTTGCAATCCACAGCTTTATTGGAGCTTCCTTTCTGGCCAAACTCAGAATATTTTAAATCCTGCTGGGCTCTTTGCTCTTGATTTGCAATGTAAATCTGGTTAAAAGCTCCCAACAATAGCTATGTCACTGCCTCGGTGTTCCATTGCCTTGAAATTTCTCTTCTAGATTAATTAGTCTGCCACCCTTAATCTCAGTCTCAGGCAAAGTTTCTGGACATGAGCAAAATGCAGACAAACTTTTAGCCAAGTCACAACACACATCATCTGGAGTCCAGCACTCAATACAGTTTTCTTCCCAGCAGAAACCTCCTGAACCTGGTCTTTACCAGCAAGATTTCTGTCAGGTGTCCTGAGCTCTGACCAGAATCTCCTATACACAATAGCCGAAGGTGTTCTAGTGCTTCTCTTTCGGGTGAACTCTCCAAACCTTTCCAAACACTTCCCACAAGCCATTTCCAAAGGCTGTTGAACCACATGGTCAGGTGTAGTCACAGCAGTGACGCCACTCCTGGTACCAAATTCTGTCTTGGTTATTGTTCTCTTATTGCTGGGACAAAATATCCGATTCCCAGAATTAAGGAAGGAAAGGTTTGTTTAGCTCAGAGTTTGTGGAGGTTTCAGTCTATACTCAGCAGACTCCAAGGCAGGGTGGCAACAGTTCGTGGTGGCAGAAAACAGCAGAAGCAACAAGAACAAATAGGGAGGAGCAGTAGAGAGCAAGCCTCTTTCCTTCCCTTATATTGTATGTAGGCTACCAACCCTGCTTGATCCGTCTAGGGTTAGCGCTCGCACCCATAATCCCAGCACTCACACTCATAATCCAGTTGGACCATGAGTCAATCAGAAACTCTAGAAGCCTGCCCCATGACTGCATGAGGTGTTGGGGGGACATCTAGACACAAACCATAACAGTGATTTTTAAAAGGATTTGACTAACTTAATCACTGCAGTAGCCTCCCTGTGGAAGGTCAGTTATTACCTACCACACTTTACAGTTTGGGAGCTGCGGCACAGCTCTGAAAGGTTGAGTAACTTGCCCTAGCTCACACAGCTGGTGGGTATGCAGCTAAGATTTAAATTATGATGGTCCACTGCAGACCTTGTGCTTTGCTGTACTGAAGGTGGGGTCTGGAGGGCCAGCTGCAGAGAAGTTGTTGTACTTTTTTCTCATTGTGAAGACAGAAGACCTGACACCCAAAGTTAAAGGAGAAAAGGTTTGTTTAGCTCACAGTTTGTAGAGGTTTCAGTCTGTAATCAGCTGGCTCCAAGGCAGGGTGGTGTGGCAGACAAGCATGGCAGAGGAGAACGAGTCCATGGTGGGCAAAACATAGCAAAACAACAAGGGCTGAGCACAGCTCTTTTTTTATTTCAGCTTTTGTTTTGTTGGTCTTGTTTTGTTTTGGTACCGGGAATTGAACTCAGGACCTTGCGCTTGCCAGACAGGCGCTTGTGCCTCTGAGGTATATCCCCGGCAAGACAGCTTTTTTTTAGTACATGTTTGCAGCACATAATGATTATATTCATTGTAGGGAGTTGGTACATGTACATAACACATCTCAGTTCTTTTTTTTTCCCCCTTTTCCCTCCACTCCTGTTTTTTAAAGGCTTTTCTTGCCTGCTTAAGATTTATTTATTTTGTAAGTCTTTATCAGGTTAAATATCATCAGCACAGATTAATAGCCAGACTAACAGGCCAAAAAACACATAAAATGCACAAAGAATTATACTGAATCAGGGTACATTTTTAGCTACATTGTCCATGCTGGATTATAATAACTTTTCTCTTTCTTCTTTTTTCCTATTGTCTTTTATTTTTCACTTTATTTACATTGAGCTTCTCATAAGAGAAACCAAGTGATACTCCTGCTTGTGTGTCTGATTTACTTCACTTACCATGTGGTTTCAGATGCATCCATTTTCCTACAAATGACTCAGGTTTATCCTTCTTTATGGCAGAGTAGTACTCCATTGTATATAAATATTGTATTTTCTTTAACTATCTGTTTGTAGACATATAGACTGCTCAAGAGATTTAGCCATTATGTATTGTGCTACCATAAATATGGGTATGCATTTACTGTATTACTATAATATGAGATCTTTAGTTCTTTTGGGAAGATATCTAGAAAGGGAATAGCTGGGTCAAATGGAATTTCTATTTTTAGTTTTTTTGAGGAATCTCCATTCTGTTTTCCATGGTGGTCAAACCAGTTTGTACCATACCAGTGAGGAAGGGTTTCTTTTTCTTTGCAGCTTCTCCAGCATTTGTTTGATTTCTTGAAGATAGCCATTTCTTCTGGAGTGAGATGGAAACTCTGTGTTGTTTTAATTTGCATTTTTTAATGGCCAGTGATGG
>NW_004955506.1:424296-426475 GCF_000276665.1 Chinchilla lanigera | reverse complement strand
TTTTTTTTTTTTCTTTTTGAGGCAGGGTCTCGCTATGTAGTTCAGGCTGGCCTTGTGTTCACTTTGTAGCCCAGGCTGGCCTTGAACTCACAAGGATTCTTCTGCGTCAGCATCCCACATGCTGGGATTACAGGCTTACAGGGGTGCACCACACTCGGCTGTTTCTATTTTAATGTATAGATGTTTGATCCATTTTGATTTTAGTTTAGGGCATGATGAGAGATAGGGGTCTAGGTTCAATGTTTGGCATGTGACTAGCCAGGTTTCCCAGTACCATTTAAAGAGGCTATCTTTCCTCCAGTGAAAGGTTTTTTTTTTTTTTTTTTTTTTGTCTTTTTGAGACAGGGTCTCTCTGTGCAGTTCAGGCTAGCCTTGAGCTCACTTTGTAGCCCGGGCTGGTCTCGAACTCGCAATGATCCTCCTGCCTCAGCTTCCTGAGTGCTGGGATTACAGTGCCAGGCCACCACGCCTGGGCTGGTGAAAGTATTTGTTCCCTTTGTCAAAGGGAACAGTGATCCTCTGTTCTGAGTGTGCCTGGGTTGTTTTTGGCTCTTCTGTTCCTTTGGTCTACAGGTATTTTTTTTTTTTTTTGCTATGCTGTTTTTATCTCTGTAGCTTTGTAGTTTAGCTTGAAGTCCAGGATTGTGATATCTGCTGCCTTGCCCTTGTTGTGCAGAATTGCTTTTGCTATTTTAGGTCTCTCTCTGGTTCCCTATAAATTTTAGGATTGGTTTCTGTAGTTCTGTGAGGAATGCTATTAGATTTTGATTGGAATTGTGTTAAATCTGTGTAATAATTTTGGAAGTACTATATGGACATTTTGACTATATTGGTCCTGCCCATCCAGGAAGAGGACTATCTTTCCATTTTCTGATAATCCTCTTTGATCTCCTTTTTCATAGTATTGTAGTTTTCAATGTAAAGGTGTTTCACTTCCTTGGTTAGGTTTATTTCTAAGTATTTCATTTTCCTTGATACTATTTTGAAAGGTGTTATTTCCTTAATTTATCTCTTGGTGAGTTTGTTATTGGTGTACAGGAATGCTATTGATTTTTGTTTGTTTGTTTGGTTTTGGAGACAGGGTCTTGCTATGTAGTATAGGCAGGCCTGGGACTCACTGTGTAGCCCAGGCTGGCCTCGAACTCAAGACGATCCTCCTGCCTCAGCCTCCTGAGTGCTGGGATTGCAGGTATGCATTCTCTTTGCCAGTATCTTATTGAGGGTTTTTGCATTTGTTTTTATTAAGGAGATGGGCCTGTAGTTTTCTTTTTTGGTTGGATCCTTCTCTGGTTTTGGTATCAGGTTAATGGTTGCTTTGAGGAATGATTTTGGGAGTATTGCTTCCCTTTCGATTTCATTAAAAAGTCTGAGGAGTATTAGTATTAGGTCTCTAAAGTTCTTGTAGAATTTGGCAGTGAATTCATTGGGACCTGGGCTTTTCTTAGTTGCTAGCATTTTTATTACTTCTTCAATTTCATTGACTGATAATGGATTATTCAGAATTTTTATATCTTCTTGTATCAGGCTTGATAGTTCATATGTATCTAGGAATCTATCCATTTCTTCTGAATTTTCCATTTTACTAGAGTGTATTTCACTGATTCTTTTGAGACAGGGTCTCACTATGCAGTTTAGGTTGGCCTTGAACTCACAGCAATCCCCCTGCCTCAGCTTCCTGAATGCTGGGATTATAGATGTGTGCCACCATGCCTGGATTCTCTGAATTTTTGGAGTCTGAGTTCTATTAGTTTCTGCTCTGATGTTTATAATTTCCTTCCTTGTATTAGCTTTGGATTTACCATGGTACCTTGGTTCATGAACTGGATTTGTTCCATGATTTTGGTGGTGAACTGAATCAGATTTCCCCATAAAGCTCAGTGTTACCAATGCAGAGTTCATGAACGGAAGCAAGTTTGCTGAATGCTACAGAAGTGTTGGTGAACCAAGGTATTATTGTAGATTGTTCTTGTTTTTCTAGAACCTTGAGGTGCATCATTAATGCTTATTTGAGGTTGCTTTTTGGCGGAGGGGTTTGAGGCAGTTCAGGCTGGTCTTGAACTCACTATGTAGCCCAAACTGGACCTGAATTCATGGGAGTCCTCCTTCCTCAGCCTTCGAAGTGCGGGGATTACAGGTGTGCACCACCATGCCCTGGTCTCGCTTTGTTTTTTTTTTTTTT
>NW_004955506.1:421642-423626 GCF_000276665.1 Chinchilla lanigera | reverse complement strand
TGAGTGCTGGGAATACAAGTGTGTGCCACCACACCCAGCCAAACCATTAAAGAGAATAAAAAGTAATAAAAAACATTAGAGATGATACAGAGCTTCACTAAACAAGATGGTAGGAGTTCACCAGTGCTTTTTATATTGCATATGGTTGTCTTCAAATTACTTGTGCAGATTACCAGATATAAGCATGCAAAATTGGTCAAAACAATTTAAGCACTAAGTGTTCCTTTCAATAAACCAATAGACATCAGCAGTACAATTATCCCAGCTATCCTTCTATATATGTATTTTTTCTCTTTCGTTCTTTTTCATCTTTCCCTCATCTCAGTTGTTCCTTTCCTTTGAGCAATTTCTTTCCCTTTTACAATATCTATTGTACCTTTCAGGTTTTATTTAATCTTTCAGGTTCTTTACAGTAGGGAGAAAATACAATGTTTACACATGTGGGTCTGATTTATTTCACTTATTAGTATGGTCTCTAGTTGCATCCATTTACCTATAAAAGCCTGGAGTTTATCTTTTTTTATAGCTGAGTAGTACTCCATTGTATAAAAATACCACATCTTTTTTATCCATTCCTCCATTGATGGGCATTTGGGTTGTTTCCAAGATAACTATGACAAATTGTGGTGCTGTAAACATGGGTACACACATATTGCTGTGGTGTGATGTTTTTAATTCTTCTGGGAAAATACCCAGAAGGGGATAGCTGGGTCAAATGGGACCTCTAATCCTAGTTTTGTGAGAAATCTCCACACTGATTTCCACAGTTGTTTCACCAGAACTAGTTTCTTCTTAATTTCATCTGTGACGCATTGATTATTCAAGGTATTGTTTAATTTTCATGTGTTTTCATAGTAATTTTTGGGGTTTATTTTGAAATTGATTTCTAGTTTCATTGTACTGTAATCTGGTAATACACATGGGATACTCTGAGCTTTTGGTATTTACTTAGTGTGCTTTATGGGCTATATGTGGCCTCTTTTGGAGAAAGTCTCATGCAGCTGAGAAGGTGGATCCCATTGTTGAATAGAACACTCTCTATATATATCTATGAAATCTTTGTGTTTGAATGTTTGGTTCAACTCTGATATTTCCTTTTTGATTTTTGGCTAATTGTTATGTCTATTTGTGGCAATGGGATATTGAGGTTTTTTTTTTTTTTTTTCTTTTTGAGATAGAGTCTTGCTATGCAGTTCAGGCTGGCCTTGAGCTCACTTTGTAGCCCAGGCCGGTCTCGAACTTGCAGCAATCCTCCTGCCTCAGCCTCCCATGTGCTGGGATTACAGGCGTGCACCACCATGCCTGGCATTACTGACCTTTTCTTCCTGTCTCAGGGAGTATCAAAATCTTTACTGATTTTTCTTTTAGTTCTTTCAGTTTTTGCTTTATTTTGAAGCTCATTAATTTTGTTGTATACATTTGCAGGATTAAATCTTTATGATGAATTGATCTTTTATCATTAGGAAATTTTCCTCTTTAGCTCTTACGTTTGTAGTGTATCTTGTTCTGATACTAGGATAGCCACTGCAGCTCTAATGGGGATTATTCAGTCTGCTTTTTCCCTTTCTTTATTTTTTTAAACCTAGCAGTGTTTTTGTTTTCATATGCTATGTATGGTTTGGTCTATCTCTAATCCATCCTGATAATCCTTTTAATTGGAGGCTATTTTCATTTAATATAGTTGTCCACCTAAGTAGGTTTAATTTACTCCCTTGTGACTTGATTTCCATTTGTTTCATCTGTTTTTGTTTTATTTCTTTACTCTGCCTGCTTTTTTTTTTTTTTGTACTAATTGAACAGTCTTTGGTATTCTGTTTGTTTTTTTTTTTTCTGGTACCAGGAGTTGAACTCACAACCTTGCGCTTGCCAGGCAGGCACTGTGCAGCTGATTGTTGTGATATTATAAGTTATAAGCTAAAAAGCTCTGCCAAGCAAGAAATTAGTTTTTGGTTTTCTTTTTTTTTTTTTTTTTTTTGGTACCAGG
>NW_004955506.1:418190-421542 GCF_000276665.1 Chinchilla lanigera | reverse complement strand
AGCCCCTGGTATTCTGTTTCATCTCTTCTGTGGCTCCTTAGCTATTTTGTTTTTTCTTTAATTTTTCTTTATATATTTTTGAGACTGTGTCTAAACTATGTAGACCAGACTGGCTTTGAACTCGTTTATATGGCCCAGGCTGTCCTCAAACTCAGAGTGATATCCTCCTGTCTCAGCCTCCCAAGTGCTGGGACTGCAGGCATGCACCACCATGTCTGGCCTGTTTTGTTTTTTAGTAGTTGCTTAAGATTTACATTATGCATCTTTAACTACAGTTTACCTTCAAACAGGATTATATCTCTTTCTGCACAATGAGAACATTCAGTGGGATTTTTAAAACTTTCTCTCCTGTTTTTGTGCTTTGTTACACATTTTGCTTCTACTCATGTTGCTTTTAATGCTTTAAACACTGAATTATGTTTTAAAGGAAAAATAAGAAAAGTCTTTAATATTTTCCCAAGTATTTACCATTTATAGCTTTGTTCTAGAGATTACAGTTTCTGCCCATTTATTTTCTGCTTGAAGAAATTAATATTCTGGTGTAGAAGTTTTTCAGCTTTTGACAGATTTTTAAAGACAGGTTGCTGGATATGGAATTTTAGGTTATAATTTTTTCTTTTGGAATTTTGAAGGATGTTGGGCAATACCTTTTTTTTGGTTTGTATTTTTTCTGGTGAAGTTTTTGATTATCTTTGTTTCTCTGTCTATATATGATACTGTATATATAATATATATGTACTATATATATAATATTAAAAAATATAGAATGTCCTTTTTTCCTCTGGCTGGTTTTAGAATTTTCTTTTTATTGCTGATTTTCACCAATTGATTATGATGTTCCATGGTATGGTATTGTTTTTTTTTTGTTTGTTTGTTTTTGGTATTCTTTTGGGTTAACTTGCTTGGAGTTTGTTGAACCTTGTGTGTTAATGGAATTTGGAAGTTTATGACTGGGCTAGGGATGGTTGGTGCACACTTGTAATCCTGGTTATTTAGGAGGCTGAGGCAGGAGGATCTCAAGGTCAGTGAGAGAACTAATGAAACCCTGACTCAAAATAATCAAAGAAAAAGACAGTTTTGGCTGTTACTATCTCTATAATTTGTCTGCCCTTACTTTATTAATCTTCTGAGACACTGGTTACATGGATGTTAATACTGTTGAGTTTTTTTTTTTTCAGCCTTTTTTCTCCTTAATGTTGAAGTTTGTATGTAGCTTCAAGTTTGATGATCTTTTCTTTGCAGTAAGAATCCACTGCTAACCTCCTTTATTTAAGCTTTCATTTTAGATCTAGTTTTTTTCAGTAGTTCCGGAGATCGTTTTTTTCTCCCTTGTGGTGCTGAGGATTAATCCAGGGCTTCACACATGCTAAGTCATGCTCTATCACTGAGCCACACCCCTAGCCCTCTGCTTTTTTTCCTTTTTTTATATCTTCTGTCTCTTACCTCGTATTATTAATGTTTTCTTTGCTATTCTTGAACATATTTATAGTATTTATACTGTCTGTTTCAAAGTTTGTGTCTATTTAACTGTACCACGTTTGGCAAAATAGGGCATTTCTGTTGACTGATTTCTTTCCTTTGGGAGCCATGGTGGTGTCAGACTGTGATTTACAAGTGGACATTGGATGCTGTATTTTTTTTTTTTTAAGAGAAAAAAATAAAATTTCAAAACAAGATAATAGGTCAGTAACAATGGTTAATACATTGTGTATTGTTATCTTTAAACTAGTTACTCAGAGTACAAGATATAGGCATTTAATTGTCCAAACAATATTTGCACAAACCTTTCTTTTCAATGAACTAGGACAAGTTAGTAGTATAACTATCTTAACTGCCATATACATATATTTATTTATTGCTTTTCCCTTCCTTCTTTTCTCCTTTCCTCCATCCCAATTTCTCTTACCTTTTGAACAGTTTCTTCCCATTTTACAATATCTATTGTACATTGTGGATCTTATTTACTCTTTCAGCTTCTCACACTAGGGAGACAATATGATGCTTACATATGTGTGTCTGGTTTATTTCACTTATGAGTATGATCTCAAGTTGCATCCATTTATCTATAAGTCTCCAGTTTATCATTCTTTATGGCTGAGTAGTACTCCAGTGTATAAAAAGACCACATTGTTTTAGTCTATTCCTTGGTTGATGGGCATTTGGGCTGTTGCTGCGATATAGCTGTTATATATTGTGCCTGTGTAAACATGGGTATACATAATATGTTTTTAATTCTTCTGTGAAGAGACCAAGCAGGGATTAGTTGGGTCAAATGGGACCTCCAATCCTAGCTTTTTGAGGAATCTCCACACTGATTTCCACAGTGGTCGCACCAGTCTACACTCCCACCAACAGTGGAGAAGGGTTCTTTTTTCATCACAGCCCTTCCAGCATTTATTATTGGTTGATTTCTTCATAATAGTTATTATTTCCAGGATGAGATGGAACCTCAGTGCTGTTCTGATTTGCATTTCTCTGATGCCCAGTGATGTTCAGCATTTTTACATATATTTATTTGCTGTTCATCTGAGAAGTGTGTATTCATCTTGGATGCCCATTTTTGGATTGGGTCTTTAAATTTGGGAGGTCTGATTTTTTTTTTTTTTTTTGAGTTCTTTACATGTTCTCCATAGTAGTCCTTTGTCTGAGGAACAGCGGGCAAACATTTTTTCCCACATTGTGGGTTGTCTCTACACTCTGTTGGTGGTTTCTCTTGCTGTGCAAAAACATTTATTAAAGAGGCTTTCTTCCAGTAAATGTATTTGGTACCTTTGTCAAAGAAATGGTGGCTGAGTATGTCTGGAGTTGTTTCTGCACCTTCTAATCTATTCCATTGATCTTTGGGTCTGTTTTTTTTTTTTGTCGTCAGTACCATGCAGTTTTTATCACAGTAGCTGTATAGTATAATTTCAAGTCAAGTGTTGTGATGCCCCCTGCCTTGTCTTTGTTGCCCAGACTTGTCTTTGCTATTCTAGGTGTTTTCTGGTTCCAAATTAATTTTAGGATTGTTTTCTCTAATTCTGTGACATATGCTGTTGGAATTTTGATTGGAATTGCATTAAATCTGTATAACAGTTTTGGAAGTACTGCCATTTTTACTATATTCGTTCTTCCTACCCAAGAGCAAGGGGTATCTATTTTCTGATATCCTCTTTAATCTCCTTTTTCAGAGTACTATAGTTTTCAGTGTAGAGGTCTTTTACGTCCTTCGTTAGATTGATTCCTAGGTATTTCATTTTTTTGGATGCTATTGTGAAAGGTATTGTTTCCCTAATTTCTCTCAGTGAGTTTGTTATCTGTGTACAGGAGGGCTATTGATTTTTGAGTGTTGAATTTTTTTTTTTTTTTTTTT
>NW_004955506.1:410713-418065 GCF_000276665.1 Chinchilla lanigera | reverse complement strand
AACTTGCAACAATCCTCCGCTTCAGCCTCCTGAGTACACACATGTGAGCTGTCATGCCCAGTTCTTGAGTGTTGAATTTATATCCAGTTATGCTGCTGAATTTGCTTATTAAAGCTAGCAGTTTTTTAGTGGAGTTTTGGGGTCTTCTATATAGAGAATCATGTCACCCCCAAATAAGGATAATTTAACTTCTTCCTCTCCTACTGTCATTTCTTTAATTTTTTTCTCTGGTCTAATTGCTCTAGCTAAAGTTTCCAGGACTGTGTTGAATAAGAGTGGAGACAGTGGACATCCTTGTCTTGTTTCTGATTTTAGAAAGCTGTCAGTTTTTGTCCGTTTAGTATGATGTTGGCTATTGGTCTGTCATAGATGGCTTTTATCAGATAGAGGTAAAGACCATCTATTCTGATTTCCTGTAGGGTTTTTTTTTTTTTATCATGAATGGGTGTTGGACTTTGTTGTTTTTGTTTTTTTGTTTTTTTTTTTTGGTTTTTCTCCGGTACCGGGACCGAACTCACGACCTTGCGCTTGCCAGGCAGGCGCTTTTGCCGCTGTTCTAAATCCCCAGCCCCCGGGTGTTGGACTTTGATAAAAGGTTTTTCTGCATTTGTTGAGATCATTATATGGTTTTTGTCCTTGGCTTTGTTAATATGGTATATTATATTTATTTATTTACATATATTGAACCATCCATGTATGCCTGGAATGAATCCCACTTAGTCATGGGGTATAATCTTCTTGATGATTTGTTGTATTGTTTGCCAGTATCTTATTGAGGATTTCTGTGTCTACGTTTATTAGGGAGATTGATCTATAGTTCTCTTTCTTAGCTGGGTCCTTCTCCAGTTTTGGTATCAGAATAATACTTGCTTCCAGGAATGAATTTGGGAGTATTGCTTCCCTTTCAATTTCATTAAAGAATTTGAGAAGTAGTGTGGTTAAGTCTTCTCTAAATTTCTTGTAAAATTCAGTAGTGAATCCATCAGGGCCTGGGCTTTTCTTTGTTGGTAGGGTTTTAATTACATCTTCCATTTCATTGAATGATATTGGTTTATTTAGGATTTTTATATCTTCTTGATTCAGTTGTGGTAATTCATATGTATCTATGAATGTGTCCATTTCTTTTGCATTTTTCATCTTATTGGAATACAGATTCTCCAAGTAGGTGTAGATGATCTTCTGGATTTTTGCAGGATCTGTTGTGATTTCACTCTCTTCGTTCATAATTGTATGGATTTGAGACATTTCTTTCCTTTTTTTCATAAGATTGGATAAAGTTTTGTTGATTTTTATTTAATCTTTCAAAGAACCACCTCTTTATTTCATTGATTTTTTGTATTGTTTCATAGTCTCCAATGCCTTAATTTCTGCCCTGATGTCTAGAATTTGTTCCCTCATATGAGCTTTTGGCTTAGCCTCTTCTTTTTCTAGAAGTTTGAGGTTTACCATTAAGTTGTTTATCTGCACTTGCTCTGTTTTCCTGATATGGGTACTCACTGCTATAAATTTCTCTCTTAGGACTGCTTTTAGTGTGTCCCATAAGTTCTGTTATGTTGTGTTGTTATTATCATATAACTGGAGAAACTGTCTAATTTCTTCTTCTTCTTTTTTTTTTTTTTTTTCCAGTACTGGGAATTGAACTCATGACCTTGCGCTTGCCAAGCAGGCGCTGTGCCGCTGAGCTAAATCCCCAGCCCCCTAATTTCTTCTTTATTTCATTTGTGACCCATTGGTTATTCAGGAGAGTGCTATTTAATTTCCATGTGTTTATGAAGTCCTTGTGGTTTTTTTTGCCATTTGATTTCCAGTTTCATTGCATTGTGGTCTGATAACATTCATCGGATAATTTCACTTCCTTCACATTTACTTAAGCATGTTTTATGAGCTAGTATGTGGTATATTTTGGAGAATATTCTATGTGCAGGTGAGAAGAATGTGCATTCTGATGTTGTGGGGTGGAACACTCTGTAGACATCCTCCTAAGTCCATTTGTTCACAAGTTTGGTATAGTTCTAATATTTCATTGTTGTTTTTGTCCAGTTGATCTGTCATTTTGTGACAGTGGGATATTGAGATCCCCCAATACAATTGTATTAGTGCTTGTTTGATTTTTTTGTGTCTGTTAATATTTGTTTTATATAGTTGGGTGTACTGGTATTTGTTGCATATATACCAGGGCTTCACTGTGAAGTTCAGGCTGACCTTGAACTTACTTTGTAGCCCAGGTTGGCCTTGAACTCATGGCAATCCTCCTGCTTCAGCCTCCCAAGTGCTGTGATTACAGGTGTGTGCCACCATGTCTGTGAATTTCTTTTTGAATTAAATGTGTTTCTTATATACAGTATATTGTTAGGTCTTGCTTCTTGATCCATTCTACCAGTCTTTATCTTTTGATTGGTTGAGACCATTAACATTTATGGCTATAACTGATCTGTATTGACTTGCTCTTGTCATGTTATTTTCCTGTTGTTGGCTCCCCGTCTTTTTTTTTCCTCATTCTGTTTGTCTGCCTTGCCTGGTGGATTCCTTCTGTTGGGGTTCATGGAGTTGTAGTCCTTATTTTTTCTTAGCAGAATGTCTTTCAAAACATTTTAGAGTGCTGGTTTGGTAGTCATAAATTTCCTGAGATGTTCTTTGTCTTGAAGTATCTTATTTCTGTATCAGTAGTTTTGCTGGGTACATCACTGTTGGTGTATAGTCAGTTTCTATCTGGGGTGACAGGTCCTGAGAGTGAGGTGCAGCAGATGAAAAGAAAAACAAGAAAGACAAAGTTATGGCATCAGGGGGCTACAGCATCTAGGACTGAAACCTTGATTATAGTCTTTCTTAGCGTTTTATTGGGATACAAACAAAAAGCAGCAACAGGAGAGTGGGAGGAATCATTAACAGGATTAGGGAGGACAGTACAGCTTAATTATCACAGGAATGAGACTTTGACTTAGTTAGCCATCATATAATAATATATAATCATATAATATTATTCCTTTGGGCATATCTCAGCAAAGCATCTAGTGTTGTCCCAGTGGCTTTCCACAGGGACTAAGGTCTTGCTATCATTTCCTTTTATACTAATGGTTTTGCTAGACTTCCTCTAAAACCAATCATATGGCTTGGTCAGGCTCAGAGTCCCACATAGGTAATACATTAAAAGGTGAACTATAAAATGTCCTTCTTCACATCAATCTTGGTTGAAAGTTGTTTTCCTTTAGTATTTCCTTGAAATACTTCACTTCATGCTCTCCTTGACTTGAAGGTTTGTGCTGAAAAGTCAGCTGTGACTCTGATGGGCTTTTTTTTTTTGTGGTCTTTTTGAGACAGGCTCTCACTGTGCAGTTCAGGCTGGCCTTGAGCTCACTTTGTAACCCAGGCTGGTCTCCAACTCACAACGATCCTGCTGTCTCAGCTTCCCAAGTGCTGGGATTACAGGTGTGTGCCACCTTGCCTGGCCCTGATGGGCTTTAGTTTATCGGTGATTTGTTTCTTTTTCCTAACCGCTTTCTTGTGTTGAGTTTCTGGAATCTTGGCTATGATATGCCTGGTGTAGATTTTTGTTTTGGTTGTGGCTAATTGGAGTTCTGCATTCCTCACTTAACTGTATGTCAAATTCTTTTTCCCTACCAGGGAAGTTTTCTGCCATGACATCTGTGAACAGTTTTTTTTATGTCATTTGTGCTATCTTCTGCTTTTTTCATTGATTCCAGTTAATCTGAAGTTATTCTTCTTTGCCTCATCTAGCAGCTGCTAGATTGATATCTCATGGTCCCTTGCAATTTTTTTTTTTAACCTGGAAACAAACTCAGGACCTCAGGCTTGCCAGGCAGATGCTGTGCCCCTGAGCTAATTCCCCAGCCTAGTCCCTTCCTATTTTTAAGAAATCTTTCTTTTCTTGATTGCTAACTGTAATCATGTCTTCTGTATCTGAGAGCTTGTCTTCACATTGATTTAATCTGCTCTGGATACTTTCAATGGAATTTTAATTCTCCTGCATATTTGCTTGAATCTTTCCTATTCTGAGCATTCATGGCTTTCATAGTTTCCTTGAGTTCCTCCATTTTTCAGTCTGCATCTGCTTTACAGTCACTAAGCATGGTTGGTTTTCATTGTGGGCACCATCTCTGTAGTTATCTGAGAAATTATCCCCCCCCAAGAGTAATTATTTCTGATTTGATTTTTTTCTAGAGCCACATTCAATTCTTTTGTTGTTACCACTTCAGAGAGGCCAGGTGGGTGGCTTTCAGACTGACCCACCTCATTGTCTCCTGGGTTTGCCTTTGGTGAACTGGACATCTGGGATTGTATCTTGTTTTCATGTCTTCTCATTTTCCTTTCTTTTTTAGTTTAATTCCTGGGGGTGGGGTGCTTGTAAATTGCCTATGGTCTGTTGCTTTATTGCTGGTATTTAGAACCCTTAGGAAATGACTACTTTGAGGTATCTTCCAGGTGTAACTGATTTTTGGGCTTTGAGTCTGTTGTAAGATCCTATCCCTTCAGTTTGTTGGGGATGAGAAGTTACTGCCTGTTTAGCCCACCCCATTGTTCTTTGACACTGTGTCACAGTATTTTCTATGACCCCTAGTCAGTCTCAGTCTTGGAATACCAGGAAGAATAGCTGTTTAGAACAATTATGTCACTTTTGGCTATAGTGGTACCATCAGCAATAACAGTAGCATCAATCACATCCTAGAAAATGACAAAGTGAGGTAACCATTAATTTGCTGCCTTTAACTGTATGGACTAGATTTGTGGTTACATAATAAAATCTAAACACACCAGAAAATTATATGTAGTATGTAAGTCCTTAACATGTCAAGTTTGCCCTCCAGGGGTTAAAATTTAAAAGGGGGTTAGGGAAAAAATAGAGAGGTAGAAGAGGAGCAAGAGGCTAGAAGTAAGGTTGGAGGACAAAAGGGGATCACACTACCTTTGGGAAACTGGTGCAGAAGACTGGAGGGAAAGAGAGAAGGAAGATATAAAATGAAGAACAGAACCGAAGCGCAACCGCAGAGAGGCTAGAAACCACATTCACACTTATATAAGAAGATCAAACAATAAAGGAGAAAAAAAAGAAAAAAGCACCACCACCACACCAAGAAACAAACATGAGAGAGAGGCAAAAAAAAAAAAAAAAAAAAAAAAAAAAAAACCCCCCCCCCCCCCAAAAAAAAAAAAAAAAAAGAGAGGAAAAAAAAAAAAAAAAAAAAAAAAAAAAAAAAAATCCACACCTAGGTTTGTCTTTGCTGTCACTGGTAGACAACATGTGGAGACAGAGTCCCGATCCATGTTGATTTATCCCAGCAAGGCAGCAGTATTTGATAATCTCAGCAAGCCTGCACCTTCTGGCTGAGACCAGACTCATTCAAACTGCAGGCATGAGTGCACCTTCCTTGGGTCTAAGCCCAGCTGGGAGCTGCTAGATGGAGCTAGTAGCTGCTCTGAGTTCTGAGTTTAGCTGGCCTCTCTCCAAGATAGCTCCCAGCAAACTGCTCAAGAGAGCACAGGATGACTGAGCCCTCTATACTCAGGGCCAGCTAGTGCAGTCCTTCATGTGTGCTGCTCCTCCTGCTGCATCTCTCTGTGGAGGCCTCTGAGGTTACCAGAAGTCACCATGTGTCTACAGGTTTGTTTTGGTTTTGGTTTTGGGTTTGGGTTTGGGTTTGGTTTTGTTTTTTTTTTGTGTGTGGTTTTTTTTTGAGGGTCGCTGCAGAATCCCAGCCCAAAGAATACCTCCTTTTCTGGTATCATCCTCGGGGATGACCCGACTGGACTGCCTGGGAGATCTGAATATGCCTTGTTGTGGAACTAGAAGGCCTGTATCTTTGGGCCTGAGTCCTGATCGATGATCCTCGTATGTGTGTATTATTGTTCACAGGTTTGTATTGCTGCTTTTGCACAGTGAGTCCTGACTCAGGGAGAAAGCACCACTGGCTGCCTCCTTCTTCTTCATTGAAGCTTCTCTCTTTACTCTCCCATTGGGCTTTAATTCACTCTTTAGATCCTTTTTGTGTCCAGCGGACTCACTTCACTCCTTTTTGTCTTCCTCATATTGCTATATTCCAGCATCTGGACAGCAACATTCAGAGAAGCTGTGTCTCTGCTGCTTAGCACTTCACCATCTTGGTGCTCCTTTGGATGATGCGTTGGTCATCTTTCCATTACTGGGATTAAATACCTGATATCTGAAACTTTGCACAAATTTATTAAAATTGTTATGTTTAATCTTCTCTTCAATGAATATCCATCTGATTGCCTTTCTGAGGTTAAACTGTATGCCCAGTGATGGAAGGAAGTCCTTAAAGACTTCAGGGTAGCAAGGGTTACCTCCACTTCCTCAGTCGTGAGTTCCTTCAAGAGGTGAAGTTCAGTCTTCCTGCACTGTCCAGGATGATTTTGAACTTGGGCTCAAGTTATCATCTTGTCTCAACCTGTCTAGTTGATGGTGATATCAGAAACTTAAAGGAGAGATTTATTTGGCTTATGATTTTAGAGGTTTCAGTCCATAGTCTGCTGGCTCTAAGGCAGAAACCTGGCCAGAAGGTACAGCAGAGGAGAGAGCCTTTTAACTTACTCCAGGAAATAGCAGGGTCAGAGCCTGAGGGGTAGAGGCCAGGAACTAGAAACAGTCCCCAGGGTCACATGCCCATGATGTACTTCCTCCACGCAGTGTACCCCTCCTGATGGTCCAGTCGGAAGTGATCTTGGCAATGTGTTTATCACTTGGGGAGGGCAGGGCCCTCACAGCCCAGTCACCTTTGCAGCCATCTCTGAATCCAGTCAAGTTGACAATCGCAGTTACCTGGCACAGACACTGATCTTGTTCCATCACCACGTGCTCTAATTTTGTGTCTTTTGCAATTGTGCTGGGGTTTGGCAGGTAGTGGAACAGCTTGTAGAACGTGTAGCTTCACTCAGCCCTTTAAGCTGAGTAGGGGCAGCCTTCTAGCCTTTCCCTGGTTTGGCTTTACTACTGTCTCCCTGGTGTCCTGGTTGGTGCCATGAGGTTGGAACCTTTTGTCTTGGTGTTTCCTGGCAACTGCTCCTTATTTGGCCTGTGGGCTCCACCTAGGTTCGTGAAGATTCATCCCAGGGCTGCAGGACCTCCCTGCTGACCTGCAGAGCTCATGTTCTATGTGGCTTTCTCCCTGGACCCTCAGCCCTGCACTGTTCTGCTGACTCTGCCCCTGGATGCTCCTCTCTGTTGGGGTTGTTGTGCTCTGCATGGCCCCACCCTTCACCAAGTTCCTTACCTTCCCCCTGTAGATGGGGCTCAGCATTGGGATTTGGTCAGTTGGTTGTCCTGTTTCAGGGAACACATGTGGACTGCCTGTTTTTCTGTGTCAGAAAATCACAGCTAT
>NW_004955506.1:409365-410372 GCF_000276665.1 Chinchilla lanigera | reverse complement strand
GCGAGTTCGAGACCAGCCTGGGCTACAAAGTGAGCTCAAGACCACCCTGTCTCAAAAAAAAAAAAAAAAAAAAAAAAAAATAGCAGCTGTGGCAGATATCTTTTGTAAAGTATAGCATCAAATATGGATTAGAGATGTTTTTCCTACATTTGAGAGTATAAGTAAATGTGTAATAACTTGAATGAGATGAGATGAACATACATTTCTCCTTTGCTGTATTGATACTTGGTTATATAAACTTCATATATTGAATCAGTCTCATGTTGTATATAAACCTTTTTATTTTGGTATTTTGATTCAGTGTCATACTAATATTTGATGTTTGATATCTGTTCCATAGAATGGATGATGAACTTGTTGCTGGATATAGTGCAAGACAGGACCTCACCAGGCACCCTTGTCCATCTGGCTTTTCAATTTCTGTACATCATCACCAAGGTAACATTTGTGTAGCACTATAGAGTTGACAGATGCTTTTGTCATGTACTTGGTCCAGAAATTGCTCTCCAAAGTGCTCCTTCCAGGAAACATGGTTCTTACACATGACTGACAGGTTTCATTTTCTCTTTTCTTCAACCATATGTTGGGGGCTCAGATCTTAGTGATCAAGGAGAACATTTAGCAGAAGTGGAGTTTTTTACAAAGGAAAAGCAGAGCTTGTTAGAAATGGAGTGCTTCTTGACTTTCCTAGGTGGATGGATTTTCTTGGGCAGCTGTCCACTGAACAGCCTGAGGAAGCCAGGTGGGGTGCTGATGTCTTGCTTTCCTGCAGGCCCCTGGGGGGTGCCTGGTATTGGTGCACACTGGTGGTTTGCACCTCTGACTGTGGGAGGGACTTGGCTGCCTCCTCATGGAGCTGCACAGCACTCCTGCAGGGACAGGCCCTGGCTGGCAAGAGGATACTGTGGACACTTTACAGAAGCCTTAATGAGCCAGGTGTGGTGGCACAGGCCTATAGTCCCAGCACTTGGGAGGCTGAGGCAGGAGGATCAGCATGAGTTTGAGGC
>NW_004955506.1:404944-408695 GCF_000276665.1 Chinchilla lanigera | reverse complement strand
AGTGCTGGGATTATAGGCATGCACCACCATGGGATGCACCACCATAAGGTGATGGCTTTTGATGAGAAAGGGAAAAGATAGCTTTGCTGCTTTCTGTATTTTCTAACTATGTAGTAATTCAGTGTCTTTATTTGGTAGGTTCGAGGATATAAAATATTTCTTCGTTTATTTCCTCATGAAGTAGCTGATGTACAGTCTGTGTTAGATATGATCTCGGACCAGAACCCCACAGACCATGAGGTGAGCCCCTGTCCCTGCTGGCTGCACTCCTTGCTGACAGCTCTGTCTCCCGCTTCCTTCAGTTTTACCTCACCTTTCTCTCTAGTTTCTATGCATGTTACTTTATTTTTTTTTATTTTTTATTTTTTTGGTTTTTCTCTGGTACCGGGAACCGAACTCACGACCTTGCGCTTGCCAGGCAGGCGCTTTTTTATGCATGTTACTTTAAATTGTTCTTCTTTATAGAGAAAAAAATATGCTTTTTAACTTGAAATGTGCTGTGCTGGGTCCCCAGGATCGTGCAAGTCCACTGGGATTCCCTGGGGACCCATAGGACACAACACACTCATCCTGTGGGCTGTGGTGGTTTACAACAAGGATGCAGAGCACACTCAGCAAGGGTGGAGTCCACCGTTCTGCTGGTTGCATCACATAGGCACTTGTTCCCCAGATGGTCTTGAGACCTGGGGTCCATGTTTTCCTGGGCCTGCTTACACAGGCACTCAGGCCTGGCTGGTACAGACTGCAGACTCCGGAAGGAAGGCAGGCTCTGGCACACGAGCAGTCTGCCAGTGAGTCACCTTCAGGAGCCAAGACTTGGAGTAGCTTGCTGAGTCCAAGCTCCTGGATGCTAGCGGCCCGCATGTGGGTCCTGCTGCACAACATGCATGTAGGAAAGCATAGCTTTGACTGTGTGCGTCACGCGTTGCCTCATCTTGACTGTTCTAAACATAGTGGACGACTCCTGGGCCTTTTGCGGCTGTCCTCTGTGCTGGGCACCCTTCTTTCCTTATTTTTCTGAGGCCCTCAGTGGATGCGTGTTTTATTGATTACTGAAAGTAAGGTCATTTTTTTCTTTTTGTGGTGCTAGGGATTGAACCCAGAGCCTTGCACATACTAGGCAAGTGCTCCACAACTGAGCTATACCTCCAGCCCCTGAGGGTACTCCTTTTCTTCTTTATTCAGAGGTCTTCTATTTTTCACTTTTTTTGTGTGTGTGTGTATGTGTGAGTATTGTGGATAGGATTGAGCCCAGGGTATGTTTTGCTGAGTTGTTCAGGCTGGACTCAAACTTATGATCCCTTTCTAAGGAGCTGTGATCTCAGGCATGCACCATTACATCAGACTGGATTTCCCTCCTTATAAGACTAGTTTGCACTTTGAAAGGTGTCAGTGAAGAGCAGCCACTTTGTGGGTATGGTTTTCCTGTGTTTACTTTATTTTTTTATTTTTTTGGTTTTTCTCCGGTACCGGGAACCGAACTCACGACCTTGCGCTTGCCAGTCAGGCGCTGTTGCCGCTGAGCTAAATCCCCAGCTCCTCCTGTGTTCACTTTAATGTTTGTGTTTTTTGCCAAGTTAGCTGAGACCGGGTTGAATGTGCACGGTGGGGATGCCACAGGGATGTAGGGTGGGCCAGTGGACTTCTGCTTCCCTTGCTCTTGGATGGATGGCATTGGTGGGCTGAGAGAGGGCAGCAGGACTGTCTGGGGATCGTAGTAGTCAGTTCTGTGATTTCATTCTGCCTTTTCATTCTCTCTTAGACATGGGAGACCCGCTACATGCTTTTGCTGTGGCTCTCCATGACCTGCCTGATCCCTTTCGACCTTTCACGCCTTGACGGGAACCTGGGCACCCAGGTGGGGCAGGCACAGATGCCCATCATGGACCGCATTCTGCAGATAGCAGAGGTGGGTGTGACTGTGTATGTGACCAGCTGTTAGTCATGTCCTCTTTTACAATAAATGCTAGTTAATGCTGTCCTGAAGTGTAAGCTTGTGGTATTTAGGTAAGCTTTTGGTATTTATCTGTTGCTTTAACTGCTAGTATTTTTTTTCAGTGAGGTAAAATTCCACCTAAGTTTATTTTGGAATTGTGATAGCTCAGAGGTCAGGTTTATGTTAGCAAACATTTCTTTATAAATCATGCAAGTACTCTGTTAAGCATTAGAAAGTAGGAGAAATTTAGTGGTAATGGTAAGAGAAATTAAGGAATTATTTTATACTTGACTTTTAATATTGTATAAATAATACACAATCATTGTAGGAAACTTAGAATAAAGATAAGAATAGTAATTGAAACATGTCAAATTCTCGTAGTCCTACTTGCTTGTCAGCGACAAAGCTCGAGACGCGGCTGCTGTCCTGGTGTCCAAGTAAGTCTTGTGGGGCCCTGGGGTTTGAGAAAATGGACTGAGCTGCCCTCACTTGGGTGTGTGGACTGCGCATCTCCCGGGTCCCCCGTGTGTCAGCGTGTAGACAGATGGCTCCTTCCCCGAGTCCCCATACGTGGTATGGCATGGCTCTGTTGTGTCCCTGTGCATTGGGGATTTGGGAGCTGGCTGAGCTGTCCTTGTAGCACCTTTGCCTGGAGCAGGGTGCAGTGGTGCACGCTCAGTGGTGGGGTCCAAGAGTGGAGGGTGGAACCTTGGGTCCTGGGCTGTCCAGCCCTTTCCCGGGGATAGCTCCTCTGATAGGAGAATCCTGTGTGGGTGCTCGCGGTTCAGCCAGGGCTCAGGTGACACTAGGTTTCTCTTTTATAAGTGTGTGCCCCTGTGCCTTCATGTCCAGGGCTGTGTCCTGTCTGTGGGGAGCACTGCACCCTTCACCCTGCTGTCTACCTTTTCCCACCCCATGGAGTAGGGTGGGGCTGGCCTGCATGTTGGGCTGCTGACCTTCCATCCACACAGTCCTTCCTGAGCTTTGTTTTTTTTAATTTTTATTTTATTGGTATATTTTAGATATACATAATGATAACATTCATCATATGGAATTTGTACCTGTACATGATATATCTTGCTGCTTGTTTTTTCTCATTCCCCTCCCCTCCCCTTCAACCCCTCTTCCCTTCATTTAAAAAAGCTTTGTTTCCATTTTTCTCTTCTGTTCTTTTTTTTGTCCCTTCCTTACTTTTTCCCTGCCCCTTTCCTTGTTCCCCTTCTCATCTGAACATTTTCTTTCCATTTTCCAATATCTGTTATATATTTTGATCCTTATTTACACTTTTGGTTTCTAACACCAGAGAAACTGTGTAGTATTTTCGTATGTGTCTGGTTTATTTCATTTAAGAGTATGGTCTCAGGGGCACCTGTTTAGCTAGAAATGAATATCTCAAGCTTAGCCTTCTTTGTTAGAGAGTAGTACTCCATTGTATAAAAACCACATCTTTATCCATTCATTGGTTGATGGGCATTTGGGCTATTTTCAAGATATTGTAAACTGTGCTGCTATAAACATGAGTACATATATTGCTGTCGTATGATGCTTTTTGGGAAGATACTAAGAAGGGGAATAACTGGGTCAAATGGGATCTCTAGTCCTTGTTTTCTGAGGAATCTTCACACTGATTTGTGGTTGTGTCAGTGGTTGTGTCAGTCTACACTCCAACCAACAGTAGAGAAGAGTTCCTTTTCCCCTGCACCCCTGCCAGCATTTGTTATTGATTCCTTTTTTTTGTCTTTTTGAGATAGGGTCTTGCTGTGCAGTTCAGGCTGGCCTTGAGCTCACTTTGTAGCCCAGGCTGGTCTTGAACTC
>NW_004955506.1:399252-404534 GCF_000276665.1 Chinchilla lanigera | reverse complement strand
ATGCAAAAGCTTTCTAATAAGGTGAAATCCCAGTTGTTAATGCTTTGTGATAGTTCCTGTGTGATCGGGGTTTTGTTCATAAAATCTTTGCCTACACTGAAGTCTTTAAGAGTTCTACCTATTCTTTCAGCATTTTTTTTTTTTTTTCCGGTCTTTTTGAGACAGGGTCTCACTATGCCGTTAAAGCTGGCCTTGAGCTCACTTTGTAGCCCAGGCTGGCCTCGAACTCACAATGATCCTCCAGCCTCAGCCTCCCCAGCACTGGAATTACAGGTGTGCACCACCATGCCTGATCCTCTTTCAACAGATTTAGTGTTTCTGTTTTTAATATTTATGTCTTTGATCCATTTTGACTTTAGTGCATGGTGAGAGATATGGGTCTAATTTTAATCTTTGGCATGTGGACAGCCAGTTTTTCCAGCACCATTTATTAAAGATTGCCCATAATTTTATTTGTTTTGTTTCTTGTCTTTTTGAGACACGGTCTCAATATGCAGTTCAGACTGGCCTTGTGCTCATTCTGTAGCCCAGGCTGGCCTCAAACTTGCAGTGATCCTCCTGCCTCAGCCTCCCTAGTGCTGGGATTGCAGGCATGTGCCACCACCCCCAGTTTATACTTACTTTAGTGTTTATTTCTGTCTCTAACTTTTGTTTGCTTGCTTTTCAATACTGAGGATCAACCTAGGGGTTGAGATGATTGCCCAAACTGCAACCCCACCCACTTTTTATTGAAAGTTCCAACACTGCAATTAAACCTGAATACCTGTTTGGCTGCTGGGGTAACTTGTCTAGGGTGACTTGGCTCAAGTGCCGTAGGTTTGCCACCCCTGACCTAGGGCCTTATGCATGCTAGGCAAGTGTTCTACAGCTGAACTATGTATAATGCCAGTGGCTGAGTAGGTTTGGAGTTGTTTCTATATCTTCTGATTTGTTTGATTGATCCTTGGGTCTTTTTTTTGCCAGTACCATGCTGTTTCTTTTTTTTTTAAATCACAGTAGATTTTTTTTTTTTTTTTTGTCCTTTTGAGACAGGGTTTCACTATTCACTTCAGGTTGACCTGGATCTCACTTTGTAGCCCAGGGTGGCCTCGAACTCACAGTAATCCTCCTACCTCAGCCTCCTGAGTGCTGGGATTACGGGTGTGAGCCACCACACCCTGCTCAAAAATCATAGTAGATTTGTAGTAGAATTTCAAGTCAGGGATTGTGATGCCCCCTACCTAGCCTTTGTTGCCCAGAATTGCTTTAGGTATTCTAGGTTTCTCCTGGTTCCAAATGAATTTTAAGATTATTTTCTCTAATCCTGTGAGATATATTATTAGTATTTTGATTGGGATTACATTAAATCTGTATAACACTTTTGGAATTATGGCCATTTTCATTATATTAATTTCTTCCTACCCAAGAACAAGGGATATTTTTCTGTTTTTTGATATTCTCTTCGACCTCCTTTTTCAGAGTACTGTAGTTTTCAATGTGAAGGTCTTTTACTTCATCCATTAGATTGATTCCTAGGTATTTCATTTTTTTGGATGCTATCATGGTAAGTGTTGTTTCTTTGATTTTTCTCTGTTATTTGTGTACAAGAATGCTAATAATTTTTGAGTGTTGACTTTGTATCTAATTTTTGAGTGTTGACTTTGTATCTACTCTGCTGAATTTAGTCATTAAATCTAGAAGTCTTTTGGTGGAAATTTTTTAGTTTTCTATGTAGAGTATCCTGTCATTCACAAATAATTATAATTTAACTTCTTTTCTTATCCTTATTCTTTTTATTTATTTCTCTTATCTAATTGCCCTGGCTAATATTTCCAGAACTATACTGAATAAGTGTAGTGACAGTGGACATCCTTGTCTTGTTTCTGATTGTGGAGGGAAAGCTTTCAGTTTTTGTCCATTTATTTATTACTGGGAACTGAACTGAGGGCATCATGCTTGCTAGGTAGGTGCTGTGCTGCTGAGCCACATCTCCGACCCAGTTTTTGTGCATTTAGTATGATGTTGGTTATTAGTTTGTCATAGATGGTTTTGATCAGATTGAGATAAAGACCATCTATTCCAGTTTTCTGTAGGTTTTTTTTTTAAATCATGAGTGGGTGTTGGACTTTGTGCAAAGCTTTTTCTGCATCTATTGAGATGATCATATGGTTTTTGTCCTTGGCTCTGTTACTATGGTGTATTACATTTATTGATTTGTGTATGTTGAACCATCCCTGCATCCTTGGGATGAATCCTACTTGGTCATGGTGTATAATCTTGATTCTGTTTGCCAGTATCTTATTGAGGATTTTTGTGTCTGTGTTCACAGGGAGACTGGCCTGTAGTTCTCTTTCTTGGGTCTTTCTCCGGTTTTGGTATTAGGGTAATGCTTGCTTCCAGGAATGAATTTGGGAGTATTACTTCCCTTTCAATTTCATTAAAGAGTTTGAGAAGTAGTGGTATTAGGTCTTCTCTAAATTTCTTGTAGACTTGACTTGTGAAAATCTGTCAGGGCTTGGGTTTTTCTTTGTTGGTAGGGTTTGTTTTTTTTTCTTTTTTTTGTATTGAGAATTGAACTCAAGACCTTGCGATTGCCAGGCAGATGCTGTGTGGCCGATCTATATCCCTGGCCCTGTTGGTAGGTTTTTAATTACATCTTTGATTTCATTGACTGATACTGGTTTATTTAGAATTTTTATAACTTTTTGATTTAGTTTTGGTAATGGAATCTGCCTATTTCTTCTGTGTTTTCCATCTTCTAGAGGAAGGTATAGATGATCTTTTGGATTTCTACAGGATCTGTGGTGATTTTACTCTTTTTATTCCTAATTGCATAGATTTGCGTCTTTTTTTCCCTTTTTTGATAAGATTGGTGAAGAGTGTGTCAAGAACTAGATTTTTGATTTGTTGATTCTTTGTATTTTTTTTTTAGTCTCCATTGCATTAATTTCTGCTCTGATCTTTATAGTTTGTTCCCTCATTTGAACTTTGTGTTTGACTTGTCTTCTTTTTCTAGAAGCTTGAGAGTCAACATTAGGTTGTTTGTGTGAGCTTGCTCTGTTTTTCTGATATGGGAATTCAGTGCTATAAATTTCTATTATAGTACTGCTTTCATTGCATCTCATAAGTTCTGGTGTATTGTATTGGCATTATTGTTTAATTGTGGAAACTTTCTCATTTCTTCTTTTTTTTGTGTGAGACAGGGTCTCATTACGTGGTTCAGGCTAGCCTTGAGGTCACAGCAATCTTCCTTTCTCAGCCTCTTGAGTGATGGAATCATAGGCATGTGTCACCAGGCTTGGCTGATTCTTTTTTAATTTTGTCTGTGACCCATTGTTGTTCAGGAGAGTGTTACTTCATTTAAATGTGTTTATGAAGATCTTGTGGTTTCTTTTGCCATTGATTTCCAATTTCATTGCATTGTGGTCTGATAATATGCATGGGATAATTTCAGTTCCTTTGCATTAATTTAAGTATGTTCTGTGAGTTAATATGTGTTCTGTTTTGGAGGACATCCCATGTGTAGCTGAGAAAAACGTGTATTCTGATGTTGTGGGGTGGAATACTCTTGAGACATCTGCTAAATCCATTTGTTCAAAGATTTGGTTCAGCTCTGTTATTTCATTGTTGATTTTTTGTTTAGTTGAGCTGTCTTTTTGTGACAGGGTATTGAGAGCCCTATTATATTTGCATTAATATTTATTTGATTTTTCATGTCTGTTAATATTGGTTTTATATAGTTAGGTGCACTGGTATTCAGTCCATATATATTTATGGTATCTCTTCTTGGATTATTCCCTTTACAAGGTTGTAGTGACCTTCTTTGACTCTTCATCAGGCTTGGCTTGAAATCCACTTTGTCTGCAAATAGAATAGCCACTTCTGCTTTTTTCTGGGTTTCTGTTGCATGGAATGTTGTTTTCCATCCTTTGACTCTCAGCCTATGAGTTTCTTTTTGAATTAAATGTGTTTATTGTATGCAGCATATTGTTAGATCTTGCTTCTTGATCCATTCTGCCAGTCTGTTTCTTTTAGTTGGTGAATTGAGAATATTAATGTTGATGATTATAACTGATATGTATTGAATTATCCTTGTCATGTTACTTTCCTGTTGTTGGTTATCTTTCTTTAGCCCTCTGTCTAATTGCTTCCCTTATCTGTTGGATTCATTCTGTTGGAGTTCATGGAGTTGCAGTCTTTATGGTTTGGTGGTCATGAATTTCTTCAGGTATTGTTTACCGTGGAGAATTGCATTTCTCTATCGATTTTTTTTTTTTTTCTGAGACAGGGTCTCACTATGTAGTTCAGGCTGGCCTTGAGTTGACTGTGTAGCCTAGGCTGGCCTTGAACTTGCAATGAGCCTCCTGTCTCAACCTCCCAAGTGCTGGGAGTGCAGGTATGTGCCACCACCCTTCATTCTCCCTCAATTTTGAAAGATAGTTTTATGGGGTGCATCAATCTGAGTTGGAGGTTATTTTTTTTTAGAGCTTGAAATATTTTACTCTAAGCTCTCCTTGACTTGAGGATTTGTGTTGAGAAGTCTGCTGTGCTTTTCTTTTTAGGTTGTTGGAGTCAGGGTTTTCAGGGGAATAGATTTGATACAGGACACATGATTTATTGGATTATTATATGATATTCACCCAGAAAGTCACATGCAGAAGAATGCAAGAGATCCTTTTACACACTAGTGACCCAAAAATCCAGCTGAGGGCTTAGAGCCCATGGCAATGTCCTGCCTAAGTCCGGCTGAGGATTTAGAGCCCATGGCAATGTCTCATGTAAGTTTGTATCAAGAGTCTATATTGGGAAGGCCTAGAGGCCAGTGGTGGCAGGTTGAAAGTCTGTGCCAGAGGAGTGAGAGATCTGTGCCAGAAAGCTGAATGATTTGCACTGCAGCCGGGAAGTAACACGGAAAGTAAGGACCAGAGCTCCCCCAAAGAGAACCATAGCCATCCTCAGTGACAGTGAGAACCTGAGCTCCTCCAACAGTTGAGAACAGCTGACTTCCTATCAAGAAAGCCAGTGTGACAAGTTTCTCCAGGAGAATCAACAGCCCAGGATCTTCCCCTCCAGTTCTTGTTTTATGCTGTGGGCAACAATCCTCAGGTGGGCCTTCCACATCTGGAACCATCACACTGATTGAGTTCAGCTGGATGTTATAAGTTGACCAGTAATTAATCTACCTTGTAAGTGATTTGTTTCTTTTCTCTAACACCTTTCAATAGTCTGTTCTTGTGTTGAATTTCTGGAATATTAACTCTTATATACCTTGGTGTAGATTTTTTTTTTTTTTTTTTTTAGTT